>NC_137829.1:32856791-33359291 GCF_963921795.1 Nannobrachium achirus
CTGAGAGGGATAACGTGTTCCTCCGCATCCGTTATGCCCTTCCCGTGGAACTCCTCACTGTCAGGTGAAAAGACGCAGCTGGCTATTTTATGGATACTGGAGACATGTGGTTGTCTACCAGGGGTCATCGCCATGTTGGCTTGTGGTGGACATTTATGTAAAACGTTGGACTCCTAATGTGCCATAGTGCCAATGTAAATCAGTGCCATATAAATTCTGAAGAAAACCTGAAGACTGACATTCAGTAATGCTGAATTGTGATCAATATAAGAACATGGTAATGTTATGTGAATTTGCCACACAGACAAGGACGAGTCTTGCCACGGACACATTTGTCCGTGTATGGACAAACTGTAATAGTTGACCCCTGTAGTCTACACCCTACCCAGAGCCAACAGTATAGGGGTGTGCAGTGACAGGGACAGAGTGGAGGAATTGGGAATTGGCACGACTGGGTTGAAAATGTATTAAGAAAAAAAGAAAAACATACTCACTCAAAGCGAATGCTGACAGAATAGCAGCATATGAAACTCAATTGCAGTTATTAATGAGACATTTGAAAACTAAAAACGAATTGTTTGAAACTGCAACCAAATGGTGTATTTGTCATACTAGCCCTTACCCGTTCAAAGATATGAGCTCCGAAATGATGTGCAGTGTGTGGGTTATGGGATGTGCACTGTGCACACAGTATATGAGGGATGGAAAAAGTAACTTTAACTGGTGCTTGCATGATAATATGTAGGAGCATCAATGTAAGAAATACCAGTTTGGTTTAATGGCTATAGAGATACTGTGTACCAATCTGCATGATTTTTGGACAACATCTGTAACAGGGCCAGACATTATATGTTTGATAATGCTTTGACACATGCTACGATCATCAATCATAACATGATAACTATTTCAGTACATGCAGCAGTGCTTAACTCTGAGAGTGTAAAATATTTGTAGGAGTTGACGCTAACAGAGCTGTTTCAGTGAGAGTTGGGTCATGCCATGGTTCTATGGGCTAAATCCTTCCAGGCTCTGCTTTGCAACAAGACATTCCAGCTGTATAAGGTAACCCAGAGAGGCTGTTTTCCTCCTTAACGGTATAACTGCAAACTGTTCCCCTTCAACTGCAACGTCTGACTCACACAGACACACAGTGATGTCACTAGCAAGCTTAAGGGCTCCAGCGTTCACCTCATTAACAAAAAGCAACCACATGTGCACGCACGTGCACACACACACACACACACACACACACACACACACACACACACACACACACACACACACACACACACACACAGGGATAGAGTATCTGTGGATTCATAATTCACTTTATGAAGTGCTACAGTACTACACCATGCAATACGCGCAAAGATACAGAACATATACACACACACACACACACACACACACACACACACACACACACACACACACACACACACACACACACACACACACACACACACACACACACACACACACACACACACACACACACACACACAAACACACACACACACACACACACACACACACTTGACAGTGGTGGGAAGTACTCACAATTTATACTTAAAGGGGTACTGTCACCTAAAGGGGTACTGTCACTTTAAAAAGTCATCTTAAAATATTTTGATGATGTCATTGTGGGAATGCGTAATTATAAGCAAATCAAATTAATTGACTGTACTTAGACTACTTACTGTACTGGTCAGCTGTTGTTGGGGGGGCGAGGGGCAGATTACACTGTGACATGAGTTTCAGACTATTTCAGACCGTTTTCAAGAGACCACATAACCTACTGTATCATACTATTATAATTTTGGGCCGTGTCAGCGGGCCTTTAAGTAAAAGTATCAATACTGCAATGTAGAAATACATCTGCTACACCAAAGTATGGTCGCCAGCGGATAATCTATTTTGGTGCGCGGCTGAATAAAACGCAGAGAGCGCAGTCTGTCCCAAAGCCAGCGCCGCGCCTGTCAGTCACTTCCAGAACCCTCCCCATTCCACCTTCGACTCACCCGATTGGACAGAGGGGAAAAACCGGAGCTCCAGCATAAATGCAAGGTCGGCGCGGCAAGCAGATATCCTCTACTGACATGAAAACGCCCCCTTCTCATTGAAATGCATTGGCGGAACGCGGTTTCTACTCTCATAGGTAGTTTGGTGTGTGTGCACCCTTACAAGTAAAAGTCTGGAATTCGAGTCTGGAATTCAAAATGTACTTGAGTAAAAGTACAAAAGTGTTGGCATCAAAATGTACTTAAAGTACCAAAAGTAAAAGTATGAAATGTTTGAAAATATCAGATACAAGCTCACAATGCGTCACAAAGCGATGCGTTGTGAGCTGCGATATGGGCTATTTTCCAATAGCCAAGGTATAAAATAGGGCTAAAGTAGTTTATGTTTCATAACATTATAATTTATATCTGCAAAGTAACTAGTAATTAAATGCCAAATGCCAACATTTCCTTGTGGGGGAATGGGACGTTCATTAGGAATGGGACGATATGAAAATGTCATATGACGATTATTGGGACAAAAGAAATCGCGATTTATGATATTATCGCGATAATCAAAATTCATTATCCTGGGGTGGAACATTTGCCGATCTGTCGGATGGAAACCTCATTATGTCCAAAACTGTTACTTTTCAGGATTCAAACTCAAAAATAGCAAAAGTCGCAGATCTTTGAAATGTTGAGTTCTGATATGAAAATATTCAACCAGTATTAATACCAGATATCAGATCCTGTCATTTCTCATCTCATGGTACCACTGCTTGTGAGTAGGGCTGGGCGATACGACTTCAAATCAATATCACGCTTATTTCAAACATCGCACTGCGAGCTTGTAGATCTGCTATTTTTCAATAGTTAAAGCACATAATATTGCGTAATAATGCGTTCCCAGTCTAAATGGGTTAAACCCCCTCCCCCTATGAAGAACATTCATGGGGGCCCCCCAGTGAATCCTTGTACCCACAGGGCCCAGAATTTGGTGCGACACCCCTGTATATAGCATTCGGAGATTGTGGAATAGTTGTCTGGCTACGCGAGACTCCTTCAGGGTCAACTGGCCAGCCCTTCTTGCAGTGTGACCTCATTAGGTTGAGTGGAGCATCATAATTCAAGGTCAACCTTCATGAGACACAGGTTCTCGCACTCAATCTGCCATATTGGATTCAGGTTACAGCAAGAGGTAGAACTTCCATTATCTATTCCATTATCAGCCCTAAGTTATTTTCACTGTACAACTGCAATCAATATTCATCAGCAAGAGTAAGGTAGGATCAGATGAGAAATCTGTAGTGAGATTTTAATCTGATCCAATATAACTTGCAATGAGATTAAAACCGCTTAAGCCCTATTTTATGATGCTGTGTGTTGTGATGCTTGTGACACATTGTCAGCTTGTCGAACGGCTATTTTCAAATGGTCAAAGTATGAAATAGGCCCTATTATTTATGCCCTGTTTAATTGGGCGTTAGTTCATGGCTAAAATGTGCATTTTGTAATAATAAATGTTCAAAGTAACTAGTAACTAATGCTTTGAAGGGAAGAAGTTAAACTTTGCCTATGAAATGTAGTGGAGTGGAAGAAAACTTGTACTTAAACAGTATTTAGTATATCATATCTGTCGGGTGGAAAACTGTCCGAAACTGTTACTTTTCAAGATTAAAATAAAATAAAAAGTTGCAAAAGTAGCAGAAGCAGATCAACAGGCTCAGAATGCCTCGTTTCACTCCACGTTTCAACCTTGTCGATCTGCTACTTTTGATGCGTCTGCATGACGCTATAGTATGAACAAGTAGGGCGGCGCAATTTACCAAGAAACAAAAAAAGGTTGAATATGGAGATAAGAGGTTTCTGCCCGACAACAACAATCTAACAAATAATTTAGCGAATGACTGTCTGTCCGTCCGTCCGTCCGTCCGCCGTCTGACCGTCTGTCTGCATGCTGACATCACTGATACTAAACAGTGTTGCCACCATGGTAACAGCCGCATGCTGAAACAATGCCCAAATGACATCACTAACATGACAGTGCCCACATGTGGAGATGACATCACAGACTGGCCTGGACACGGAACACCATATATGGGCATAAAAGAGGGCCAGACAGACAGACAGATACAACGGGTAGCCTATTGCACAACTAGACATCAATGGTGACTATTCTTCCCAACGAGCACCGGTCTGGGTTCTCCAACATTACTTCTGAGACTCCTACATCCCTCATATACTGTGCACACTCCCGGGGACTAGTATATTATAAATATCGTCGTTGTCGGGTGGAAACCTCGTACCTCCAAGTTTCAAAATTGTATGTTCTTTCGCAAAGCAAAGCCCTGCTTCATCGTACAAGGCCGTCGCACAGAAGTAGTGAAAACAGCAGATCTACAAGCACACAACGCCTCGCGTGCGAGGCATTGTGTGCTTATAGATCGGCTGTTTTCACTAGTTTAAATCATTTTTAAAATGATAAATGCAAAAAGAACGGTTTTGGACATACAAGGTTTTCACCCGACAACGACGATATACTTAGTTGCTTTTCACCGCTGAGCTTACAGTGAATGAAACATTCTGATCGAGCTGGGCTGACGGCAGCGTCAGTGGACAAGTGGACACAATGCACAGTGGACGCTAGGGGTGGGCGATACTGGCAAAAAGCATTATCACGATATGCTTCATGCAGTATCACGATACACGATATTATCACGATACTGTTTTATGCGAGTTTTTAGGTTTATTATGATTATTAGACCCACACAGATATTCTATAGATAATCTATTCATTTTTATGCTGCAGATAGAAAGATAGATAGCCTAATCTATGATTTTTTAATGATAACATTCAGATTTTTGATTAAACAATTATCATTTTTTACCTCAAAATATTTACTAGTTGGTGTGATGATGGTTCAGGTCATTCAAATGGGTCCCAGAAATGTTTTATGGGTTCCCTTAAAATGTTTTTTTGAGTGTTGTGAGCTTGTAGATCGGCTATTTTCAAAACAATTTGGCGGGACCTCTCTGGGGGTCTCGACCCACAGGTTGACAACAACCCATGCCTTACCATTGAAACTTCAGGGAAAACAAATTACCTTATGACCAACCAAAGTCAGGAGGTTTGTTATGATACAAGCTTTCTTTTTAGAGAATTACTCACTCATTATCATCCTAGCTTTTAGCTTTTCTACTAACAATAATGGCATGGTTTTATAACTAAGCCAATTATGTAATAGACGCAAAATAGACGCTACGATTTCACCGCGAGACGCGACGACACACGCATGCATCAATGGTGAAAACATAACAAACAAAGCACTTTACAAATCGCAGCAAAAAGCTACTTGTTTGTAGTTAATAAAAACAGAAGCATGGATTTACAAGGTGATCTAAATCATCTCATCAATACTGCCAGAGTGGAGACTCCAGCACAGCTTTGCAAGCAGTGAGATGGCTGATAGCGATAGCAGGACGGATAAGTACAGTAGTTTGCGTCCTGTTAGTTTAATGCATCCATTATGAAAAATATGCTCCAAAGAATGCAGGCCAAGCTGCATCCCTGCTTTACAAAGTCCCGTGAAAGTGAAACTAAATCGTGGGCCAGTGTGCCGTGCTGCTCGGTGCTCCTCAGCTCCTGCACACAACTCAGTCAGTGCTGTAGACACTCTGTAGCCTGTCTGCGTGCTGCCCGGGGGAGGGGCCGTGAAAGCAGGGGACAGATCCCCAAGCTATACGACACGTTGAGCCGCGACACGTTATAGCTTGTAGATCTGTTCTTTTTGGCGAATTACACCACCGTACTATAGAATTATAAATTAAGCAATCGAGCTGCGACTCATGGAACGTGCACTCGCTGTATATCCAGATTCCAGAGCCTTTTCTAAATGACTGTTTGTATCACGAGAGAAACGATATTCTGAAATGGCCTATCGTGGCAAAGCTGTATCGCCGAGACGATAATTATCGTCATATCGCACACCCCTAGTGGACGCGTCCGCCCCGGCCAATCAGAGGTCAGGAAGTATCGCTGTCCGGGGGCGGAGAGAGCTCAGTTAACGAGGCCTGTCCAGTCAGCTGGGATAATCAGCCAGTTAGCACGGTGTCGCCTCTCATATGGGACGCCATGTGCATGGCTGGACAGCGCAGCGCACAGACGCCCAGAGGTCACCGCCTCGTGTACCCATCTGTGCCTCTGTGTGTGTGTGTGTGTGTGTGTGTGTTTGTGTGTGTGTGTGTGTGTGTGAGAGATTGTGTTTGTGCTTGAGTGTGCACATGGGAATGGGGAATGGAGTGGGCCGTATTCTAGTAGTGTGTGTGTGAGTGTGTGGTGAGTGCGTGCGCTTGTGCTTGTGCGTGTGTGTGTGTGATTGGGTTTGTGTTTGTGCTTGAGCGTGCACATGGGAATGGGGAATGTAGTGGGGCGCATTCTAGTAGAGTTAGTGTGTGTGTGTGTTTGTGCAATCTGTGCACGAATGTGAGTGAGAACCACTTATGCCTCATTAAAAAAAAAAGCAGATTCAAGCTTACAGATGACAGAATAACAATGACCATGCAGAAAAGACCAGACATGTACAATACGTACTAGAGGTTGTGCGTGCAGAGGCGTAGGACACACCGTGTGCACTTTGAGTCCCACTTGTGCAAGAATCCCGGAGACCTTGGCGAAACAGCGTGACGCCGGCCCCTCCCCCCTCCCACCGGAGCATGTTCTCATTCACAGCCAGGCCATTCTTCATCTCGCCACGGCCCAACGTGAGCCGGCGGCGAGGACCATCTGACCCCTGACCTATCCCCGCTTCTCCCCTTCCCCTCCGCCTGACCCCTGTTCCCCCCACACTGAGCCCTCATCTAGTCAATATCCACCCCCCTTTCATGGTCTGGCTCCCAGGGGTGGAAGAAGTACTCGGATTCTTTTGAGATACCACAAAGTAGAAATACTCTGTTGCAAGTAAAAGTCCAGCATTCCAAATTGTATCTGAGTAAAATATAAATGTATTGGCATCGAAGCATACTTAAAAAAATAAAACAACCCGAAAAAAGTACAAAACTTAACACTTATGTTGCAATGATTTTTTCTCTTCAATGTCTCGCGTTGCCATGGTTACCATAGACTTCCATGTAATTGTGCAAGTGTGTAAAAAGTGCACGCCCATGCTTAGATGATGCACCACGTGTGTAGATGCTGTTCACAGCTTTCAAACAAAAAAATCCGCTTGGAAATCCGTTCAGGCATTCATGATTTATCAGCCATTATGTTTTCTACAGATGTAAACAAACATGGCTGCCATGTTTGAAAGAATGGGTTGGTATGGGGGTTAAACATGCAATTTCGCGATCGCGATCATGCCTAATACATTTCTGGAGGTCCAAAAAAAAAATTTGAAAAAAAAAAATTTGAAATTTTTTTTTTGTTTTTTTTTCAAAAACGGCCCAAACTCGGGAAACTCGGGGTTGGCACAGCACTAGTACCAATACAAACTCGGGAAACTCGGGGTTGGCACCATATGTGTTAATTGGTTAATGTATGTTTTAAATAAAATAATCTAAATCCCCAAAGAAAGTAGTAACCAAAGTTTTCTAATAATTGTAGTGGTGTAAAAACTACAATGTTTGCCTGAATAAAGAAGCAACTCAGAGCATTAAAAAAGTTTTCGATGCCAGATTACATCTTCGTCTGGTCAATGTTTGCCTCTCAGATGTAACGGAAAAGAAGTAGGAAGTATTGAAACATGGGCACACTCAAGTAACATAAAAGTACCTCAAAAAGCACATGAGTAAATGTACTTAGTTACTATATCCACTACTGATGGCCTCTCTCTCTCTCTCTCTCTCTTCCCCGACACTTACACATTCTCTCCCCTCATCCTCTGATCCTGGACCCCGCCCCCCCGCCGCGTCACATGACTACAAAGGCTTCTTAACAAGCCAGGTTTCTTGATACTGAAGGTCCCATGGGAACCAGGAGAGGGCATGTTTGATGGACGCATCAAAACGGATCAGGATCAGAAATTCTTCTCATGGCTCGCGGGGAACGCTCGCACGTACCAGGGGATCTGTGTCCAAGAAGCCGATGAAATGATCTTTCTCGCCGGGTCTCTAGTGTCACGGTATTAACCCGTTGAGACCTGGTGCACCTGAGGCCGATTAAGCAAACGGATTTCTGAAAAACTTACTGTTGTTGCTCTATTGGTGCTCAACACTTTTTCATGTCAAGGACCCACCAAAAATGATATTGTATTTGATTGCGGAAAGGCTGTTTCTCAAAAGTGGGGCACAGGGACCCCCAGGGCTCCTTGAGGGGATCCCAGAGGGTCCCCAGAAAAAAACGAGGACCAGTTTAATTTCAATGTAATTTCACTGGCCAGAAGTTAACCAATAGGAGAATGCATAAGAATGACTATTCAGATCATAGCTTTCACTCTCTCCACTCTGATCTCCGCATTGTAGGATTTTATACTAAATCTAAGAAGAATCCATATTTTCATATCTTATGGGAGCACAACATCTGGCACACACAGGCAACTTTCTATTGTCGTTTGCTTTTTTTCCCCGCCTTGTTTCGAGTCACTCTTTACTACTGTATACACACACATTAGGCCTACTTTAATTCAGTTTTTCTAAAAGTTCTACACTGTACGTATGGGTCCACTGCGCTGTATTTCCTATAAAGCAGCAATATGAAAGGAAATGCATAAATAAACAATCACAATATGACCTTCCTCCCATTGCTCTGTCCTTGTTAACATCAATATGATTTTTTACATAACACATCCCACCTTATAAACCTGACAGGACACAAAATGTCAAACTTGTAAATCTATCACACTACCAATGTAATAATAGGCACACCCCTCGCACACCAAAACAAGCATCGGATACACACGGTTTACAACTGCTGAAAGAAATGCATGTGAAGTAAATCACGTCCACGGCTGTGAGTCATAAGTAGGGATGGGACGATACGCAATATTATCGTTTATTGTGATAAAAAAACACTCACGATAATCGTATCGCAGAGATTTAATTTATCGTGATACCGTCCTCCTCCGTCATGCACTGGGATCAATTCACCTTTTATTTCCCGAGCTGCATATCTGGTACCACATAAACCCTCTATAAAAGGAACTTATAATATACATACTTGATACAGACTTTTTTTCACTCTATCAAATGTCTTTGCCAAAAAAAATGCCAATCTACAAGCTCGTGAGCTTGTAGATCTGCAATTTTTGGGCAAATGTTCTGCCCCAAGATAATGGATTTTGATTATCGCGATAATATCGTAAATCTCGGTTTATTTTGTCACAATAAAGCCCTTTGCACACAGGCGCGTTTAACCGCACGGATAAAACGGACAATATAATTTTTTGAAAAGAAAACAATGATTCTCTATGACCTCATGCACACCGGCTCCGAATTAGCCGTGCGACGAGTGGCTGCCGCCGTGCGTTTTTTTCTCGATCGAACCCAGTTCGATTCGTGCGTCTTGTCGCATGCGGTAAAAAACTCATCACTCCTTTTATGACTCCTTTTTGGATCCGCAGCGCCGATTCCGCACAGCCTTGCACACCAAATCCATTGCGTTTTATTCATGCCGCAAACGAAAAAAACGCAACTGTCCTGTGTGCAAAGGGCTTAATCGTGATGACATTTTCATATCGTCCCATCCCTAGCTGTGAGTCATAAGCGGCACAAGTTCGTCCCACAGCAGACAGCCAATGGCAGGGTAAAGTTCAGAGAGTGAAGGAAAACAGCAGCCTCGTCAACAAACACAACAGACAAAAGGAGGATTTGTCTTCACCAGTGGTGTAAAGTAACGAAGTACTTTTACTTAAGTACTGTACTTAAGTTCAATTTTGAGGTATCTGTACTTTACTTGAGTACTTCCAATTTCTAATACTTTTACTTCTACTCCACTACATCTCGGATCCAAATATTGTACTTATACTTAGCTACATTTTTTGAAAACCTTAGCTACTAGTTACTTTGCAGTTATACATTATAATATAAAAAAAACATATATTAACCACTTTAGCCTTATTTTATCCCTTGGCTATTTGAAAATAGCCGATCTACAAGCTCACAACGCGTCGCGATGCGACGCGTTGTGAGCTTGTAGATCTGCTATTTTCAAACATTTTGTACTTTTACTTTTGGCACTTTAAGTACATTTTGATGCCAATACTTTCATACTTTTACTCAAGTACATTTTGAATTCAGGACTTTTACTTGTAATGGAGTAGTTATATATTGCTGTATTGATACTTTTACTTAAGTTTAAAATGTGAGTACTTTTTACAACACTGGTCTTCACTATGGGGCCTCTCTCCTCTACAAACACCGACGCCCACACGGCCACTTACTGCTGATCCCCCAAGTTTTCTGTCTTTTTGCTTTTTCTCGACTCGCTCGCATCTGATCCTAATTAGCCGTTACCCAGCGCAGGCCTAAACAGCGCCGAGATCAACGCTGTCCCATTGTCTCCAGTCCCTCAGCCTAACCCCCGAGTGAGCCTGGCTTCGTTCTGAGTAATGTGTTTGCTCATGGCTCGACGTCACCGCAGAGCACTTCCAGAGACCCGGAGTGCACGAGACGAGACGTCGCATGGCCCTGCTGCTGCGCCCCTGGAGCACACACTCTCCTCCGCTGTTATCAGGGGGCGTCAATTGGGTATGGCAGGGGTACGCAGCTGCCATACCCTGGGTCCAGGGGGGAAGATAAAAGCTACGTTTAAATATAAATCCATGAATGTCTCTTTGTCTATCTGCGCTGGTTATTATGTTGTTAAATTACAGTAAAATAACTACAAATGCAAAGTTTTACATAATGGTCACTTTAACAAGGTATTATAATTATATTCTCCACACTTGTATTCACCCCAGCTTGACAAAATGGTATATTACCAGGTTCAGCTGCACAGGTGCAATGCATTATTGTTCATTGTGGCACGTTTACTAACATGCTTAGTTTAGCTGCACTTGAAAAACCATTCCAGGCTGCCATATCCAGCCCAAGAAAGTAGAAACCTGTGTAAAAAACTGACAAAAGTCGTTTTTTTTTTAAAGACATTGTGAAAATAGCCGATCTACATGCTCACAACGCGTTGTGAGCATGTCGATCTGCTATTTTCACAATGGAACCGTGTTATCCAAAATGTATGCCTATTTTCCATGAGGACTCCCATCTTTGCCATATCCTAGCTTTTGCTGAACTGACGCCACTGGCTGTTATTGTCGTTGTCGGATTGCATCGAGATCCACAGTGGGTTCTGTACCGGTCGACGGGGAGTTCCTATCCTACAGTATGGATGAAAAGCCATGGGGGTCCAGTGTCCGCAACAACAGCTAATGTTTAAGCAGATATCTGAGCAGCATGTCTCTGTTCAAACAGGATATCGTCGTTGTCGGATGGAAACCTTGTATCTCCAAGTTTCAAATGTGTACGTTCTTTTGCAAAGTAAAGCCGTCGCACAAAATCAAACAAGGCCGTCGCACAAAAGTAGTGAAAACAGCAGATCTACAAGCACACAACGCCTAGCGGTGCGAGGCGTTGTGTGCTTGTAGATCGGCTGTTTTCACTAGTTTATATTATTTTTTGGAGCGGTGAAAGCGCTCCCAATAGACAGGTATGTCCGTGGGTATGTGGGTGGGTGGGTGGCTGGCTGGCTGGGTGGGTGGCTGGGTGGCTGGCTGGCTGGCCATGTCCGTAGCCTGGCAATACCTTGAGTGGCCACACACAACACACTAGTTAAAGGAGGGGCGCTGTTTTGTGCAGGCCAGGCACACTCACCACTCACTCACAGGCACAGTTTACACTCACTCACTCACTCACATAGGGTACAGCTGCTCAAATTCACCGCTCCACTTCGAACCGAGGTTTGATTTTTAAATGATAAATGCAAAACCAACGGTTTTGGACATACAAGGTTTTCACCCGACAATGACGATATGGTGGTTTCAAGTGCACACAGACAGTACTGTACCTGACAATACTGATGGCCATGGGCTGGCACTTAGTCCAACTACGCATATACACACACATATGAGCATTTGGCTGCACCACGCACATTTCAAACATTGGAATGAATACATTTGCACCCTGTCCGTCCGTCCGTGTCTGTCCGTCTGTTACCAGCTAATCTCCGGCACTGTTGGCCCGGTCACTGCCAAACTGTGCACACACACACACTCCCTGGAGGCCAATTCAGAACCTCTGCCCCACATTCTTTCACATGGGCCTGTTATAGCGCCACCATGAGGCCAATTTTTGCTATACACGATTTTGTACAAAAATCACACAAATCGGTAGAAAGTATCTCTATTGTCATGTGATCAACATGGATCTGTCCGATTTTCCAAATTGCATCCTGATTGGCCAAGACTGGCTTCCTAAGTTTGCATTATTGGTCGGTTTGGAACAAAATGCCTCACAACATGAACCCAGCGTGCAATTTTTTAATTGAAATTGAAATTTTGCACGCACATTCCCACTAGGTCGAGGAACAGATGCCACCCCTTTCACATAGGCCTGTTATAGCGCCACCAAAATGCCTCAAATTATGAATGCAGTGTCCGATTTGCATGAAACGCAGAAGAAGACATGGCACCCTTTTCACATTGGCCTGTTATAGCGCCACCAGGAGGCCACAATAACATAACCTGACCGGACGGAGACCTGTGCTCGGAAGAGGACTGCTTCTAGTTTATCACATATTGACTTGATAGAAGAAAGGTCCATTCAGTATAGGCCAGGGGTCTTCAACAGGGGGTCCGGAACCCCTAGGGGGTCCTCAGAGTTACTACAGGGGGTCCTCCAAATCCTTGAGTGATAGAACTTTTTTTTCTCTCCTTTTTTGTATTATCCACCTGAAACCCTAGTGTCCATATTCTGAGAAATTTAGCCAAAAATAGCAGATCTATAAGCTTGTGAGCTTGTAGATCGGCTATTTTTGGCAAAGAAGAGCTTTGGTGTAGAGGGGAAAAAGAGCAGACTGAGTACAGAGTGAAAGGTCAAGTTTATTAAGTATTGACGGTGGTTAAATATCTGAAACACAAATTGACATGAATCCAAAATACACTGATGATTGTGCTGTCAAATGATTAAATGGAATCTATGAAAAGGTTGTGGGGGGTCCCTGCTTCATCTCTCGCTCAACTAAGAGGTCCTTGGCCTGAAAACGTTGAAGACCCCTGCTATAGTCATTACCAATAACGTTTCTCAAGGAACCTTCCCAGCAAGGTGGGATAGCTCCTGGACACCGTTAGAGGGAGGTTTGGACTCTAGTTGTGCTGAAGAAAGCACAATGACATGGTGACAAGCGCAAGCAACACAAAGGGGAAGTGACAAATCACTGTATGTGACACAGTAACAGCATAGTTGCCTCTGAGCTGTAGTGCAATATGGCATTAAGTACTGTAAAATGGAAATACTTAAAGCTGTACTGTGGAAGCTGCTCAACTAGTGGTCAGTAGCGGTATTGCTTTTTTCGGCCGGAGTCGCCGCGACCCCCGCGGCCGTCGCGAGCACCTCCGCCTCGCCGATACGATTCCGTAGAGCCGTCTCCCATCATTTTTAGACCAGGATTGAGGGAGTAGCAAGCAAGATTCCTTCACCAATGTAAACACAGTTGCTGAGGGAAGCTACTTCCTTTAGAGACAGCAAGACTTGCTGTGATTGGCCGGTGGTGTATGATCGGCGCTGTGATTGGCCGGTAGTGTATCATGTGGGAGATGACATCATTTTGCCGGGAAATTCTCCCCCCCTCACAACTCATAGAAAACATATAAAGAGAAGGCTTCAGAAGCTGAAAATAACAGAGTGGGGGTTCTAAAACTTTAGCGATTTAACAGTTAGGACAATTTTAAGATTTGTTTTATAAAAAAAGTTACATGGTATAACTTTAAGTCAAGTAAAAGTACCTCAAAACTGTACTAAATCAATGTACTCGAGTACATTTACTTTCCACCACTGGTAACAACAATTACAGTGGTCAAAACGAGCAGAGGGAAACAGAGAGAGAGTTCTTTTTATCCCCCCCCCCCCCCCAATCGACTTCCTCTCCTTTGTTCTCCCTCTCTGGTTCCCTCCAACCGACCGGCCTTACGGTGCACAGTCACCTGCTTTTCATTTGGGGGAAGAAATGTACCCCGGGCATTCCGATGTCTCCTCCCCCCCTACCGCGCTCCCCTCCCTCCTCTCGCTACATGCATTTCATCTCAGCGAGGTTTGGATCCTGGGGAGGAAATTACTCAGTCATCCAGAAGAAGGGGAAGAAAAAAAACCTCCGTTTTTCACAGACCATCAATTGCATTCAGGGGGGATCGAAGAGATGACACCTCATCACGGCAGACAGGTCCCTGTGACTTGGCACTCTGGCCCAAAGCTACAACCCCGGGACTTATTTATTAATGAACACAGCACAGCGTTGTTTTAACCAGTCTGTACGGGTACGAGTGTGTTAAATACAAAGCCCTGACCGTCATGTTCCCTGGTTTACATGGGTTCGGGCAGAGCGACTTATTTAGCCCCCTACAACTACGCCAACATTCTATAATTACCCGTATCCTCCGTGTTCTTTAACACATTCCCCGCCATTTGTAAATACCTTCGTACTCTCATATGCCTCTGTCTCCATAGACTTCCATGTAATTCATAGTGCACGGATCATGCACACCCATGCCTAGATCATGCACCACGTGTGTGTACATTGCTCACAGCTTTCAAACAAAAAAATCCGAATGGAAATCCGTTCAGGCATTCATGAACTAGCAGCCATTATGTTTTCCTAAAATGTAAACAAAGATGGCTGCCATGTTTGAAAGATGGGGTTGCTATGGGGGTTAAACATGCAATTTTGCGATTGCTATCATGCCTACTACATTTTTTGGGGTCAAATATATATATATTTTTTTTAAAACAGGAAATTCTCGGGACTATCGGGCCTGGCAGGTAGAGACATTAAAATATTCTCGGGACTATCTGGCCTAGCAGGGAATGGCCTTTTGATCCGATCATTTTCTGTTTTCCCATGTATTTTTCAAAGGCCACGCCCACATCTCAGTGTCCATAGATCGGGGTTGGTGTGCATGGGGAAAACCAGGAAATACAAGGAAACAGAAAACGATCGGATAAAAATGCTTCTTATTAAAGAACACGGAGGATACGGGTAATTATAGAATGCCGTACCGTATTTAGACAGGTGTGAAATCTGAATGTGGGTGTAGTTGTAGGAGGCTAAATAAGTTGCTCTGCCTGAACCCATGTAAACCCAGGAACATGACGGTCAGGGCTCGGTCTCTACGTCCATGCGTGAGCTACGATGGGCTAAAATGGCTTTGGGAAACCCGGCCATTGTCAAACAGCACACTGGACTGGATTGGACATGCATTGTACGCAGCAGATGCAGCGCCATATTATAGCAGTTTGAGCATCGTCGGGATTTTCTCTCCCCGTCAGGAAAGGGAGAAAACATACATAAAACTTTAGAATTGCAGCTGAAACTGGTGTTTAGGATAGTGATATGATTTTTTTTTTCTTTTTTTTTTGTGAGCCAAAGAAGATGAACAAACCTCACTGGCATCCGAGATAGAAACAAAATATATGACTGTGTTCGATTCCCGCTGTGGGCGCTGGGGGCCTGGGGCCGTGTTCCCTCCTCCGCGTCATCAGTGCCCAATGCTGACCATACCCTAGGTGGGGTTGGCGAAAGGGCCTTTCTGTGGGGAGTTTGCATGTTCTCCCCGTGTCTCCAAGGGTAGGTACCCTCACAAAAACATGCAGTAATCCTGGTCTCTATAATGCCTCCCCCTGGCCAGCCCGGGCGCCTGATGGAGAGGAAAGGAACTGGTTGGAATAACGTTTTCCTTTCCACGCCCTGTCAGGTGATAAGAAGTGGTCTGCTCACTCCTCGTGCACTGAAGGAAGTATGAGCTCAGTTCAGTGCCCTCCCCAGGTTGGCAGAGGGAGAGCAGAGCCCAAGATTACAGCTTAGGCGATTGGCACTGGGTAAAAAATGGGTGGGATGAAAATGATATAATTTTTTTTTACCAAAATTAGGCAAAACGTTATCCCATTCGTCACTGCATTTAGACTGAGACACCTTTCAGCGATATCCCCACGTGGCGTCATATACTGTACGACGAGATATGGTCCAGTAGAGGCTAGGCCTGTCACGATTTACTAAACCCACGATTCGATTCGAATCACGATTCAAGGTTGACGATTCACAATGTCACGATTTTTTCACGATTTTTTCAACAAATTTATTTTCCAGAGAAATTACCCCAAAAAATCCACAATTCTTACAATTCCAGTATTTTTTTTGCTTTTAACAATACTGTTTTCTCTTATGCTCTTTTCAATACAGTAGAACTATCAAATGACAAAAAACAACAATAACATTTCAGTTCACTTGTCTTCTCTTACAAGGAATCCTGTATGTTTTTGATGTTCTCTTATCCTCTATACAGTAGCAAATAGCAAATGACAGATCAATTCTTAAATGTCAAATCCTGTTCTTTTTTTAAACAACACTCTTACACTTTTTTCAATACTGTATCAAAGAATGCATTTTTTTTGTGGTACATATCAAGCCAACTGTACTGTAAGCCAGGCACAAACTAAGGCATAATAACAACTCTTACCCTCTTTTCAAAATCAATAATTCATCAAAGTCAAAACCTAGTGTCTCATTGTGGATAGACTGTTCAAAGTCCCTGACTTTCTAACACACCATTCCACCAGCTTATATATTGAATGTGTCAATTCTTGTTTACCATTCCACCGGCTTATATTGTCAATTCTTGTTTTCACTAGAAACGTTGTTTCCACATTGTAACCATTGGCAGAGACATGCATCTGTACGTAGCATTGTTGTTGTTAGCCCTTAGCACTGATCAGTGCTATGCTCTGTAGCAGCAAAGTAATGACACAGCACTCAACTAACTGCTCTCTTTGTCAATCAAAATCGCAGAGCTCTTCTCTGCAGCCCAATGGAGGCACGCTGGCAGCTGTGAGTGGATGAGCCTTCCTACTGTAGCTGCCGCTGCCTGTGTCTGCCTGACGTCAGAGACGTTGAAGACAGAATGGAGATTAAGTCGAGGGCGACCTCTGGTGGTCGAATCGCGATTCGTTTTTAAAAAAATCGATTTTCACCGTCCCCCAATAAAATCGATTTATATCGATTTTTTTGTAAATCGTGACAGGCCTAGTAGAGGGGTAAATAGGAGCGGACCAAGTACAGAGCCCTGGGGGAGACGAAGTATATCCTTCTTAATAAACAACCGAATGTCTGTCTGTCCGATGTCTGTCTGATATACACAATTTGGGCACTAAACAGTGCCCAAATTTGGAGATAACTGGCATCACTGATACCGCCACCTGTACTGCGCATGCGTCCCCGCCATGGTAACAGCTGCATGCTGAAACAGTGCCCAAATTTGGAGATGACTGACATCACTGATACGGGTACTCCAACATTACGTCTGAGACTCCTACATTCATTCCCTCATATGCTGTGCACAGCACCCCAAAACCCAAACTGCACATCATTCGGAGCACAAATGTCGAACGGGCAAGGACTAGTAGGGTTTAAATCAAGGGTCTTCAAAAGGGAGTCCGGGACCCCCAGGGGGTCCTCAGAGTTACTACAGGGGGTCCTCCAAACCTTTGAGTGATAAAAATGTTCTCTCCTTTTTTATATTAACCACTTGAACCCTATAGTGTCAATATTCTGAGAACTTTAGCCAAAAATAGCAGATCTACAAGCTCACAACGCCTTGCGCTGCGTTGCTCGGCAGAGAGGTTTGGTGTAGAGGGGAAAAAGAGCAGACCAAGTACAGAGTGAAAGGATCAGGTTTATTAAGTATTGACGGTTCAAGTGGTTAAATATCTGAAAACACACATTGACATGAATCCAAAATACACTGATGATTGTGCTGTCAAACACTATATGGAATCTATGATAAGGTTATGGGGGTCCCTGCTTCATCTCTCTCTCAACTAAGGGGTCCTTGGCCTGAAAACTTTGAAGACCTCTGGTTTAAAAGGTTAAGGGTTCTTTTTAGAACCATTATGGTTCTTCTAAGCCAGGCATCACTCTGAGGAACCAGTTTGGGCTCCAGTCGGCACCTTTGTCTTTGTGTGTGTGTCGGGGCCTGCATGCGCTCACAGAGACAGATGCAATGTATTTAGGGAGAACCAAATTCTATTTATGTTCTCCTGATGAAAATTCCATCATGCTCCTCGAGATTTGGCTTTGAAAGGCTGATGCGTCCAGGAAGAGGGTGTTATCGTGACTGATCTCTTCCCACCAGAAAGAAAACATACATGCACCAATCGAGACTCATTAAGCCTGCATTCCTCAAGGATAAAGACACGTTATTGAATTCAGACAAGAGGCGAGGGCGGGGCTAACGTCATTAGAACATGATTTAATTTGAGATATGTCTTATTTTGACTATTTGTCGACATATTAAGCTTTGCTCTACATATCATCAGTTTGTTTTATTTTCCTCAATGGTGTGTAGACATGTCCAGGTATGCTTTGGGATTGTGTTATTATTGCAATAAACAACTACTGTAAAAGCTTGTAGATCGGCTATTTTAGGCATGCCTTGAGATTTTGACTTGCCCATTGGTATGCCTTGGAAACAAAAAGTTTGAAAACCACTGATCTATAAAGTATTTACTAGATTGTAATTCTTGTCATGTTGAGTTTTATAGCCTGTTTGGATTTTATACATGGTTGCCAAGTATAAAATGAACACCCAGAAAAAAAAGGCTGAAAAGAAAACACATCCATATTGACAGATGCTGGCATGGATTCAGCAGGCTCTGGGTGTGTTTTGAATTCTTACAACAAAGTGTTTTGCATTCTTTGAACAAAATCCACATTAAGCGACTCATAAAAGTTCTGCTCCAGTTGTTTTCACTGAGAATCTCAAAATCCCCCGAGATAAGACTCCTGTTTTAAGAAAACAAAAGCGCTGAACCTTCTCGCGGGGGGATTGTGACACAGAGGGCCTATGAAAACAGATGACACGACACATGTATGTATGCAGCACCGCTGGCTGGAACGCCCATGTAAAGACTGGAGGGACTGCCTGTGGTTGCCAGTGGCGTCATTTGAGATTGATAACACGAGATTACTCAATGAAGACGCCTGAAAGTTCATCATGAGATATGAAACTCTTGTCACTCGGTTATTGCCCATGGGGGTTTCATACGAGGTAGGAGGATCATCAACCTTTAACATGCTCAAACAAAACAATGTTGCGATCAAAGATACTTGGCAAAACACTAATATAACATGAAATATTAAAGAGGTGGTGCCATAGTTTTGTACTTTTTTCTGTTTTGTATGTGTCTATGGAGTTAACATTACTCTAATAGACCCCCAGGTGCGGTTATAATATGTCTTCCCTGTGTATTTTTGGTTTCTTCCCGAAAGCTGAAAGCCTCTGGGCTCTATTTTGATTGTCTTAACACTTATGTTGCTATGATTTTTTCTCTTCAATGTCCCACGTTGCCATGGTTACCATAGACTTCCATGTAATTGCGCAATTGTGTAAAAAGTGCACGCCCATGCCTAGATGATGCAATGCACCACGTGTGTTCACACTGTTCACAGCTTTCAAACAAAAAATTCGCTTGGAAATCCGTTCAGGCATTCATGATTTATCAGCCATTATGTTTTCTTCAGATGTAAACAAACATGGCTGCCATGTTTGAAAGAATGGGTTGGTATGGGGGTTAAACATGCAATTTCGCGATCGCGATCATGCCTAATACATTTCTGGAGGTCAAAAAACATTTTTTGAAAAAAAAAAAAACTTGGGGTTGGCACAGCGGTAGTACCTTTTCAAACTCGGGAAACTCTGGGTTGGCACCAGATGAGTTTTAAGTACCAGCTCTTTTGCCATAACTTAAAGGCCTGTCCAAAGTGTCCATACTGTCTCCGAGCACCAAACCTTCGTCCGAAAGGTCCGGTTCAGCTACAAAATTACTTCACTCACATCTTCTGAAAAGCATTAGCCCGAATTAGAGCTCGGAAATGGTCAATTGTCTCATGTAATCCTGGGCGCTAAAGATGTGTCTCAGTCTGAACGCAGTAACCTGTTCTAACCACCAGACTGTCCAAAACGTCACAATGCATATCAAACTGGGGGTGTTTGACCTTGAAATAAAAAAGGTTGAGAATGGATGTACACATCTAGATCTGCTAGTATCAAAATATTTTATACCAATTTATACATTTGAAAACTTGTGAAATGGGACATTCTGCATAATGAGTAGTTTTTACATTTATGCCAATACTGTTACTTAAATAAAACCTTTGAGTTCTTCTTTCAGCGGCTACAGGGACCAGTTGACATGACCTGCAGAGAGGCCTTATACAGTATACCGGCAGAGTTAGAGAAAACCAGATGCATTTCTTCATTGTATCTGTGAACTGACCTGGCTTTTCTTTGTATCAGGACTCACACGCCACACACACACACACACACACACACACACACACACACACACACACACACACACACACACACACACACACACACACACACACACACACACACACACACACACACACACACACACACACACACACACACACACACACACACACAGCAGTATCCTCAAATGGTGTTTGTTCTTTCTCTGTAATGCACTACAATGAGGCTATTTTCTGAAAAGTGGTTTATGAATAAATTCAACTTGACTGAACCGGAGCTCTGCCCTGGCAGTCTAGGAATGTTTTGGCTCAGTGTAATTTACGTGTGTGTGTGTGTGTGTGTGTGTGTGTGTGTGTGTGTGTGTGTGTTTGTGTGTGTGTGTGTGTGTGTGTGTGTGTGTGTTGCACTTGTATCACTATACTTGTGAGTACAGTACAGTAGAATTTGAAGAAAAGGATCCTTGAGCACACCTACAGAGGAACAGGTGCGTCTATTATTGGCGGGACTCATCCATTTTCCATAGAAATTGAGAAATAGACATAGACAAGAAATGGTTGTTTTATGGTCAAAACGGATTGGTGGATTTTCAGTAGGCTTACAATTAGGAAAAGATTCAGGATGGGGTTAGGGTTAGAATTAATATTTAGAGTTTGGGGTTGGGGTTGGAGTTATGCACGATTTATACTTACAATAGCCTGTGCACAATGCCTGCCAGTGTTGTGCGCCGAAAAATTGCTGAACTACAAGCTCACAACGATTCATGCAGCTATTGATTGATTGATTGAAGACTTTATTAGAGGTTTGCATAGGAAAAGGTACATGACAGTACAGTTCACTGGTCAACTAAAAGGATAAACACCACAAGAAAGCTTTTGAGGTTGTTTTACTTTCTTTTAACTCATACAACATTAAATGACAGACATAATGCTATGCGTTGTGAGCTTGGAGATCCGCTATTTCCGGCTTTAGTTAAAGTGTCATTCATAAACCCGCATCCTGCAATTTTGTGTCCTCACAAGTAATACTAACGTGTGTGTGTGTGTGTGTGTGTGTGTGTGTGTGTGTGTGTGTGTGTGTGTGTGTGTGTGTGTGTGTGCGTGCGTGCGTGCGTGCGTGCGTGCGTGCGTGCGTGCGTGTGTTGTTGCACATCAGAGGTGAAGCCTACTGAAGCCATATAAGGGTGCATTGTTATGTTGTGAGCACCAAACATGGGGTTGATAAAACAAGCAGTGGTGTAAAGTACATATAGGCTACTCAAGTACAAGTTTGAGGTACTTTTACTTTACTGGAGTATTTTAAAATGTCAGTACTTTTACTTCTACTCCACTATATCTCAGAGGCAAATATTGTACTCTTACTCCACTACAATTATTGTAAAACTTTAGTTACCAGTTACTTTATAGATTTGTATTTTTATTTTTATTTATTTTTTTACAAAACATACATTAACCAGTTCAGCCCTATACACATTTCGGCCATTTGAAAACAGCCGATCTACAAGCTTGAAGATCTGCTATTTTCAAAAGATTCTTAGATATTTTATGAATTTGAAAACTTGAATTGAGACATTCTGCACATTGAGAACTTTCTACTTAAACGCTGTGATGTACATTATGATACAGTAGGTGACGTGGTTTTTCTACAAACGGTCTGAAAACGGGGTGGGACCGGGATTGATTGCGTAGAGGTGAATGCAAACTGTTTTTATGAGTGGACGGGAGAAGTCATGCTGCTCAGGTGCTAAAAAATCAGAAATCTCAATCTCAATCATATATCGGTATTATCGGCACAAAAGGGACACAGACAGACAGGTACAATGGGTACTGACAAAGACCCTGACATTATGTCTCAGACATATAGGTCGGATCGGTGGTGCAGCGTAGAACCTCCAGTTTTTTTAGTGGTGCTAGCCGCTCCTAAATCTGGCTTTGTCTGTACAGTATGTACGTATGTCCTGTGTCTGTATGTATGTACTACCTCATTCCACATTGGCCAAGCTTCACGAGACGCTTAATGAAATTAACTCATAAATAGCACCAATCAATTCACACTGGGTGTGATGTTTAAAAGGCATTCAAGATGTTCAAAATGTAAACAGAAAATATCTAAAATCACAACACATCGCATCACCAAAATAGCCGTTCTACGAGCTCACAACGCATCGCATCACTATGCATTGTAAATCGGCTATCTTTGCTACTTGTCATGTGACTAAGTATAGAGGGCTTTAGAGTTTACTCTTGGAGCTTGTACTGTCGGTCGCGTGGGCCTGAGAGACGCTTGTGTCCTTTATTTATGATACAATATATTCCAGTGAATCAGATAGCGTCTTGTTTTGCTGGTCTGTCAGGGTTCCAGCGACGAGGGGGCCCCGGGCCCCACAATGAGCTTCCTGTTAGCTTTAGAATCATAATTACTACCAGGCCCCCCCACACCTCCCCAAACGCCGGGCCAAGAAGACTCTGGCCAATCCCCGCGAATCTTTCACTTCCTGTACGGAGACCTTGTGACCCTCCCCTGTGTGGCCGGCGCTCAGAACGCACCCACTCCCCTCGTGAGCGATGTCACCTGCAGCCGTTTACTACTTTTGCCAGGCTTCAGAGTAGACCGCCATGGCGGTTATTCACTGCGATGGCCGAATGACACGGCCAAGCACCGTGTAGCCAGACGCATCTGATATCTTTGCCGACCCGATGAGTCTGGAGAAAACTAACCGGCTGTCGAACATCAAGCACGATAACTATAACAATATGGCTTCAAATCAAACTCAAGTGTTGGCAGCGTCCACTCGTTGTGAGCTTGCAGATCATCTGCTATTCTCACTAGTTTGGGTCCCGGGCAAACGTCTAATTCCCCTTTTGGGTCTTGAGCTGAAAGGTTTGGGACCCACTGCCATAGAAAAGAGATCTAGAAAGAACCACTCACACCAAGCATGATAACTATAACCATAATAACGTTAGCGTCCACACTGATGAGTGATGCGTTCTGCAAACACGGGCGCCACACATGCTGTGTGAGCCTGTTTCAGAGTCCGCATTGGGGGGAGGAGGGGGGGGGAGAGAGAGAGAGAGAGAGAAAGATGCTGAAAGATGCATGCAATAGGAAATATGGATAATATCTGACTTGATTATTAATTATAAGGATGCAAGATAGTTGTACCTGGGGTAATGACAGCTAGTTACAAGCTAGCATTAACTATTCACAATCTTCTCCTTATCTCCATTGATGACAACACTTTCACTGGGTGAGTGAGACCAATTGCATCCCAGATGTCCCTCTGATGAGAATGAATGTATATTATCGGATTCGGTATAGTTATCGTGCTCGATGTGAACGGTGCTATGGTTATGTTTTTTTCTGCTTAACCACTGTCCCGTAAGAGTAGAGAATACCTCTGTTAATAAACTTACCTTACGCCTACTGCTTTGAAAACCCTGATCCTGATACAGATGACAGACTGCCCTTAAGTCATTGGTTCTGCATCTCCAAACATCTCTAAATTGTTTCCATCCAAGTTTTGTTGAATTAAGATGTCACCAGATGTTATCGGTGGGCAGAGCGCTCCGATCGGCAACTAGACCTAGCCTAAATATTCTGTCAAATATCTCTCATTCTCTCATGATATAGTAGGCCTAGATTGTTTTCCTGCGTTAAGTGAAGAAAAAAATCCCTAGCCTGTCCTGTTGCACACACAAACACAGCACCAGAGCCACCTGGCTGAATTGTCACCAACAGTGGCTTCCAGCAGGTCCTCATTACAGGCTCGTTTGCGTAATGCACCTCAACCTGACACCGCTCATAAAGCAATTTGAAGCCTGTTAATTAATTAAGGCTGTTAATGATCTGAATGTGGAGTTATTTTAGATTAAAGGAGAATTCCGGACCAGCCGTTTTACCCATAGACTGTAAAAAATATGGACGGTGGGAAGCCATTGGTTTCTATGCTGCGAAAATGAGGCTTTTTTGGCCCTTGTACGGGTGACGCCATCATTGTAGAAATCAACGTTCATTGGAAGAAAACTAGAAATGGTACCATCTCGAATGCTATTGGCTGCCAAGTGCCAACGGTCACGGGCAAAGTGTTGAGCTTGCCGAAAATAAAGCACACGAAGAAGAATCATCACAAACCTATGATCACAAGCCCCTCCTACAGCATACCCTGCTATAACATCAAATATAACATAAACTGGACCATATTGTCACAAAACGCATATCATGGTGACTGAAACAAGGCTTTAAACTAGCGACAGGAACCATAAAGTATTTATGACTATGTTTATTAAATGCTACAGGCAGAGCAGAAGCTCGATGTGAATAAAGTTAGTGGAATACTGCCGTTAAAGGGACGCAGCGCAAGCCGCTCCCTGGCTCAAAGCTGACTCTCAAACAAACAAATAAACAACAGAAGGTCTGCTTACAGAAATAACCAAACAAAACAAGAATCGGGACCAAAACGAAAAGGGTGAGGAAACTCAACATCCCGCCTTTCCAAAGGGCGTTCAACACATAGTTACAAAATCAAACAAAAGAAACAACATCGGGTCAGTGGGGATTAGTGGTGGGTGTGCTAGCTACCATGGATGGAATAACATCAGATTAAAGCACTTCTCCGAAATTCTCCATCAAAGCCACAAGGGAGATGCTCTGGTTAGGTTTAGAGCACCGATTCTCAACGACGGGTCCGGGGGCCCACCAGGGGCCCAAATGAACCCTTACGTGTAACGAAAAAGGTTGAGAATCACTGGTTTAGAAGAGAATGATTGACGCTGGGGTCCCAGAACTCTATGACGACGGATGCAGTCTCGCACCCCCGGCAGTGGCTGTGAATGTTAAGACTAAACAACTTTAAGCACTGAGAGGACAGAGGAGGACTATCATTAAATTAATAAAGTGAATATTAAGAAGCGCCCACGCCTACGGAAAACCCTGCAGAGGTTGAAATCAACTCTTGGTGAGCGACATACATGGCAACCATGTGTGTCGTGCGGCCTATAGCCGTTGGTTACCAATGCTTTCTGGATCAGGGCCCACTTGAAAACCTCGAAAGCGTTCGCGGCCCACCCATGTGACCACTTAACACGCAGGGTTCATTATATTGATCAATTGATCAATATAATGAACTCATTTCTGAGTGTTGTCATTAGGGGTGTAACGATACATTTTAATAACGATTCGATACATATCACGATACATGGTTGATGATACGATACATGGACGATATTGGTTCATTGATGGTGATATGATACGATTCAATTCAATGATTTAAAATCGATATAGTAACTATTTAGCAAAGACATTAAATATGTGTGAAAAGTGTGGATAGTGCAGGTTTTTAAGGGAAACATGTACTGTAGGCCTATTATTATTGCGACCGTCAGGTCGCACTTACTATCAAAACCTCCACCGGCTGTCTGTCCGTCTGTCCGTCTGTCACACGTCACACTTTTGCCCTGCTCATATCTCGTTGCCCCGATCCATGCCAAATTTTGCACACACACTCCTTGCCTGCCAAACCACAACCTCCACCCATCAATTCTCACATGGCCCTCTTCTAGCGCCACCATGAGGCCGATTCTTGCAAAACACATTTTTGGACACTGCTCCTACAATTTTTGCCCTAAAATCACGCAAATCGGTACACAGTATGTCTACACTCATCTCTTCAACATGGATCTGTCCCATTTAGCGCCACCTTCAGGCCAATTTTCTAAAACACATTTTTGGACACTGCTCCTACACATTTTGGCCTAAAATCACGCTGCGACCTGACGGTCGCTTATCTCCCGATTAGGGAGTCTTACTGGTGGATATAAATAAGTAAACACAGTGATTATCTGGCAAGTACATGGACATTGTATTTGAACACATATTGACAAAGCTGCACCTTGACAAGAACCCAGAGATTACACATATGTATTGATAGACCAGTGTAGCCATATGGAAAGGAAAAGTAATTCATTTTTAAAATGTTCTTCTTAAAAATGCTAAATACTATGCGATTCAATTTTAGCTGTTTTCATTTCGATATACTCAGATTTTTTTAATTAAAAACGATATTTCGATGCAGTTACTATATCGTTACACCCCTAGTTGTCATTGATGTTCATCCTACTGACTCATCTTCCAGTGAGGAGCCCCCACCGGGAGGATGTATCGACTCCTCCTGCTCAACATGTCCCCGCTGAGAGGTGCCACCTCAGCCCGTAGGAGTATGTGTAGTGAAAATAACATCACCCTCCCCCGAACACGGGCCAATTCTATGTAGACGCTCCACAAAGCCGGATGCACCGTGGCGGATTTAAACCCCCAGACAGGTACTTTACCACTGCAGCACCGAGTGCCCGTTGTGAGCTTGTGGATCTGCTATTTTCGGTGTGCGAGACTGCCATGCACGCAACCCCGTATAGATCAGGCTTATCAGAGCGTCACTTTGTGCACAGGTTCACAACTGCCTGTTTACAGTAGCCTGTTGCCCGCATGCCTTCCTTATAAGACTCAGGACAGTTGCAGAGACTCAAAGCCCATTTGAAGGGACTTGAGTGAAAACCCGTGATGGGAACCATGTGCACAAGAAAATAATATGGTCAGAAATGTGTGGCACGAGAAATATAAAGTCAAACCGCTAAGTAAGTTAATATTCAGGGTGGGGTATGGAGGACAGATGTTTTTTTGAGTAAAATGTCTAAAAAATGACATGTGACAGATATCATATGAAACATGCTACAAGACAGTGTTGGTCTTGTCTTGTGTAGGGAAAAAAGCATTGGGAAAAGAGGGAGTTATGTTCAGCTGAAAAAGCGGTACAGTTTGCCGTTAGAACTACAACTGAGGGGGCACGGTGGCGCAGTCGGTCACCTAGTCAGCTAGAAGGTCCTGGGTTCGATTCACGCTGGGGACGATGAGGGGCGTGTTCTCTCCTCCGCGTCATCAGTGCCCATACCCTAGGTGGGGTTGGCAAAAGGACCTTTCTGTGTGGAGTTTGCATGTTCTCCCCGTTTCCCCTAGGGTAGGTAGGCCTACCCTAAAACATGCAGTAATCCTGGTCTCCATACTGCCTCCCCCTGGCCAGCCGGGGAGCCTGATGGAGGGGAAAGGAACTGGTTGGAATAAAGTGTTCTTCCACGTGCTACGTCCAACCGGGGAAACTGCCCCCGTCAGGTGAAAAGAAGCAGCTTGGACTCATACATAGAAGAAGGAAGCATTAAGTCAGTCCGTTGCTCTCCCCAGGTTGGCAGAGGGAGTGTAGGGCCCAGGATTAGATTTCACCGGGTGAAAGAAATGGGTTAAAACTGCTACAACAGGGCTGCTGCTGCTAAGTTATAACTTAAACACTACTAAACATTACTTTATTTTTGCAGGCTGACTTGACTACCGTACATCATTTATTAAGTCATTGAATTGAAATTTTCTTTTTTACTTAAAAAACTACTGCTACTGAGACCTTAGTGTGAACTTTGCATTCCAACTTAAGCGAGACGTTCAGAACAGCTGGTTCAGCTCTGCCTAGGTGCGTACTGTAACACAGCAGGGTGCAATATTTCACCAAAGCTCCTGGATGTGACCCAATGACAGCTCAAAGCTGCACGTTATTGCAAAGAGAGCATGCAGCTTTGGCGAGGAGCGGGCAGGAGATCTCGCAGCCGCAGGATGTGACTGTCTGAAGTGGAGGAAGAAGGAAAGGAAGAAGAGTATAGTCCGACCGATCGGCCTGGCCAATATATCTTTAGCCTATATACTCTTTTGACGACCTACAGTCGATAATGTAGCCGATGTGTCCCAAAAACAAAACAAAAAAATCAAAAATACCAGATCTAAAGGCTCACAATGTGTCAAAATGTGAGATAATATTATGTGTTTAACCATTACTTTATACTTTAGCTACGGTATTCAAAAATAGCAGATATATGAGCTTGTATATCTGCTATTCTTGAAAAATCTTGCAAATATTGTGCGGGACCGGCGATGTGCTCAGCAAGGGAACCCAGGGATAGGGCTGTCGCAATTATTACATAATCGTCTAATCGCAATTATTTGACATAATCGCAATTATTTGACATAATCGCAATTATTTGACATAATCGCAATTATTTTGTGATAATCGTCATAATCGTTTACATGTTGAAAAATGTTTATATATGTTCAAACATTTAAAAAAAGCCGATCTACAAGCCCGCGATGTGACGCGTTGTGAGCTTGTAGATCGGATATTTCCACTATCAATGTTCTTTTTAAAGTGTAAAGTTGTCAAATATGTCCTTCATTTCCTTTTGTATATTTGGGTTATGTGTCATATCTGCCATGTGCAACTTCAAAGCCTACAAGCCAAACAGAAATGTAATTGTCAACGACATATACACAATTAAATCGTTATCGCAATTATTTGAGTGACAATTAATCGTCACGTAAAATGCCATAATCAGCCCTACCAAGGGAACAGTTATTGGAGCCAGGTCCGCATTGCTCAGGTCGGTAGAACGTTCAATCTGCAAATCCCCCCACACCCCACGCTCTGCCGGGGCAGGAAGTCCATGGGAGGTTTAAGTCCAATGTGCCCAGTGAAGCGTACAGAAAACAGGGGTCTCTTGGAGAGTAAAAGGGGGGTTACACAATGCCTCACAACTCCCATAAATCAACCGAGCAAAGGGTTAAACTTCCCTTTCTGTTGTGAGAGAGGAGAGCCCAGTGTTCCTTTCTAAACACCATTTGGACAGGTCTTTTTTTTTTTTTTCATCACGTCACCGACCGACGGGGGAACACCCGCAGAGCGTTAGTCCCGAGTCAAAGCACATGTGCCCTGCAGCGGCGCTGAACAAAGTATATGCTCCTGGTCGAATACTACTCAACTGCAAGTGAAAGTTGCTCTGTCAGTTGCTTGAGTTGAAGTAAAGAATATATATATATATATATATATATATATATATATATATATATATATATATATATATATATATATATATATATTCAAAAGAGCAAGTAGTTCATTTTCTTAACATAAATGAATTGCTGCATTGAAATTCTGAACTTTTCAGAGCAGTTTAATTTGAGAGTCAATAGTACTGTACAAGATTTCCCTTTGAAATGTAATGGAGTGAAAGTCAAAGGTTTCCAAAACAAAAACAAATACTCAGGTATAGTACAGACACTAAAAATGTTTTACTTCAGTACAATACTCAAGAAACATCTACTTGTGTTACTGTCCAATACTGGTGCCCAGTCATACAGAACCTGGGCTGGGGAGGCAAAGAAGCAGGGGCGTCAATTGGGTATGGCAGGGGTATGCAGCTGCCATACCTTGGCTACAGGGGGAAATAATAAAAATGTACTTTTCATCGTGCCTGTTTCTAAGGTATGGCAACATGACTGGTGTCTTGCACGCGCGCGAAGTCATGTTGCCATACCTTACCTTTTTCTGAACTGACGCCACTGCAGAGAAGACGTCGTAGCGGGAAGCAGTTGCATGGCAAATCCATTATAGTTGGAAAACACCAGGGCAACATAAACCCAGATGTTACAATTACAGAAATGTTGCTGCATTTCAAAGGGGCCCCACATGTGGAACGTTTTCCAACTCAAATCAGGGGTAATCTCAGGAACTGGGGCAAGGGGGAGTTTCAAACTAGCAACAGACAAAGGAGAGAGAGTGATGAGGGTGTGGGGAGAGAGACCGTAGGGTAAGAATGGAGATGAATGGGTGACAAAATATTGATGATACCTTAAAGGAGCAGAATAGCACCTACATTCCTACTATTTTCACCTACCGGTAATAAACCCTGTCCACCGTTTATAAATCAACTCCTAAATGGGGATTACTCTGATTAACCCATCAGCTTACAGGAGTAGTTCACCCCCAAAATGACATTATTTCTATTGATTACTCATGCCATGGAGACTCGAGTTCAATATTATTATTATTATTATTTTTTTCTAACACAATAATTTGTGATGTAATTTGTGAAAATGTACCCCCATTGAATTTACTATAATTATTTTTTTTATCTTAACATTGGGACAAAAAACTAAAAATATTATAGATCTCAAGTCTCCATTGCGTAATCAATAGAAATAAAGTCATTTTGGGGGTGAACTACTCCTTTCAACCATATATTTAACTTCATTGTACATCAATCAAGTATCAACAATCGCATAAAGCACCGCATCGCGATGCGCCGTGAGCTTATAGAAAGAAAGATAAAAAAAGAACTTGAATAACAACAAATAAAAACGTTCATAAATTGTAATTGTGGTAAAAGTTTTAAATAATTGTGATATCGATTTGAAAGTCCTATTGCCCAACTCCCAGAGTTAGTGTCGAAGAGTCCTCAAGGACTCTTCAAGACTCTGAACCCCTAGTTGCTCCCAGTGAACAGGTTGGTGCCTTGCATGGTTTCCTCTGCCATCGGTGTATGAATGTGTGTGTGTGAATGGGTGAATGTGATGCACAATCTCTGTGAAGCGTCTTGTATAAAGGCGCTATATAAATGCACCATTTACCATTTAGCCCTGCTTAACATCAGTCTTTTTAGTTGCATTAGAATTAATATAAAAGTTATGTGTAGTGAGGTGACACATTATCAGCGGCAGAATAGTTTGACTCTGTGCATTTCAAACTGGAATGCAAATACTGCAGAAGAAAGACATGAAACTAAATGTTGCTTCAAAATAAGCCTTAAGCAGGTGGAACACATCATTTTCCTATGGCCTGGCATGTGCTCCTCTCTTGCACATCTCGTTTTTCTAGCAGTTTTCACACAAAACATTTAAATATTCTAAACTTTTCAGCGCAAGGCATGGAGTCGCACCGCTCCTTCCAATGTACATGCTGGTAGATGTGATAGGAACGGTGGGAACATTTTTGAAATTTTCATATAATATTCAAGACTCAAGTCTGCTTTAATACAGCTTTCCCTGTGATTCATTATTTAATTACCCGGTTATGCACGAAGGTCTGCTCCACTGGCACACCACTCTGTTTTGCCTGGTGCACTGTTCTTTATGTCTGTATGGATCTATGTAAATGTCTGTCTCCTAAAAAGTAGACCAATCCAGGCTCATGTGATGTCCATGATGTCAGGAAAAGGAAGAAATGTCTGGTTAAGGGAAAGTCACAAAAAGTGAAGGGGTGTAGTTGTAGGGCTGTCACAATTATTACATAATCGTCTAATCGTGATTATTTGACGTACCGGTAATCGCGATTATTTTTCATAATCGTCATAATCGTTTCCATGTTGAAAAATGTTCATATATATTTTAAGTAAGTAAAAAATAGTGGAAATAGCAGATCTACAAGCTCACAACGCGTCGCATCGCGGCGCGTTGTGAGCTTGTAGATCGGCTATTTCCACTATCGATGTTCTTTTTTTAAGTGTAAAGTTGTCAAATATGTCAGTAATTTCTTTGTATATTTAGGTTATGTGTCATATCTACCATGTGCAACTTCAAAGCCTAAAAGCCAAACAGAAATGTAATTGTCAACGACAAAAACACAATTAAATCGTTAATCGCAATTATTTGAGTGACAATTAATCGTCACGTAAAATGTCATAATCGTGACAGCCCTATGTAGTTGATTATTTCCATTTTGCCAAAAGCAGGGTAGATCATCACCACACTACACATGCACACACGACATGCAAACAAGAGGCCTGTCCAGTGTGACTGGGGCGGCAGTGGCTCAGGGATAGAATGGCTGTTTAGCAAACGAAAGGTTTCCAGTTCGATCCCGGGCTCCCCCAGAGTTGGTGTGGAAGAGTCCTTGAGCATGACTCTGAACCCCTAGTTGCTCCTGGTGAGCAGGTTGGTGCCTTGCATGGTTTCCTCCGCCATCGTTGTATGAATGTGCGTGTGAACGGGTGAATGTAATGCACAATCTCTGTAAAGCCTTGGATAAACGTGCTGTATAAATGCACCATTTACCGTTAGTGCCTATTGAGATTGGCAGATTTCACCCAGGTGTTTTCATCTCACTCATGCCACTTTGTCTGCTGACCTCACTCAGCAACTAAATAAGAATAAAATAAACAAAAATTCAAATGAAACAATTCACAGGAGGCAAGCAGTGATCACCCCATGATGTGCACTGCAATGTAGTTTCAAATGCACTTACATTGCAGGTGCTTTTTTGAGAGTAAAAAACTAAAACAGAAGAAGGCGACGTGTGATCTTGGCAGGTTGCCCCAGAAAATGTACCAATCTCAACAGGCACCAACGGTACCATTTACTTTGACCACTGCCTTAGGATTGTGTGCTTTGTTCCTAAGCATAGACAACTAACTACTCGCAGAGGACCTGAATGTTGCTGAGAAACATCATGTTCAGAGTCAGACTCAGGGCCTGCGTATGAACTTGGACTGATTGAGGGCAGTTTAATGGATATCGACCATTCCATTAAAGCGTGTTTGAACTCTGGAGGTCAATCAAACGATCTGAGTCCTCTGGACACAGCAGGCCAGTGCCCTGTCGATCACATGCGCTCTGCCTCCACTATACTGGATCTAGAGGCCACAGCAGACTGTTACTAACCCCGTCCCATCACATGCACTCCACCTCCACTACTGGATCTAGTGGCCTACAGCAGACTGTTAGTAACCCTGTCCCATCACATGCGCTCTGCCTCCATTACTGGATCTAGTGCATGGGTCTTCACCAGGGGGTCCGGGACCCCTAGGGGGTCCTTAGAGTTACTACAGGGGGGGGCACCATATCCTTGTGTGATATGATCATTATTTTAAATGAACAACTTGAACCCTCGCATCTCTTTTCCAAAGAGAACTTTAGCCGAAAATAGCAGATCTACAAGCTCTCAACGCCTCGCAGCAATATGTTTGGTGTAGAGGTAAAAAAGAGCAGACCAAGTACATAGTGAAAGGTCAAGTTTACAGAGTATCAACGATTTAAGCGATTAAATGTCTGAAAATACAGATTAACATGAATCCAACATCCAACTGATGACAGTGCTGTCAAACAAGTCTATGAATCTATCTATCTATCGATGAAAATCTGCATCACATTTATACAATATGTAGAGGGGGTCCCTGCTTCATCTCTCTCTCAGCTAAGGGGTCCCTGGCCTACAGCAGACTGTTACTGATCCTGCTAATATCCCATATTTGCCACAATACAAACACAATGCTCCCTCACTGTCAACAATGCCTGGCCAAGAATGTGAACTTCTCTTTCAACAGTGAGCTTTTTTAGAGGACGTTGGAGTAGCTACTTTCCACAGCCTTTCCTGAGAAACCTTATGAAACGGTCCCTAAAACCCTTTTTGGAATTTCATTAATTATTCAGAATGTTTGGGGGCGAGGGGGGGGGGCACTCTTACGAAGGTCCTCTTTCACAGCCTGTCGTGTCATCCCCAGCTTACTTTGCCCTCCCACTTTGCCCCGAAGCGCCTTTGCGTTCATTTCCTTCGTCCTTCGAGTGCTTACTGTCATTTCCTATCCTTCCCACAGCAGATTTTTCGGTTTGTAAGCTGGAAAATGTCCCTGTGAATCCCCGGATCATCTTTTGCTTTGACAGAGGAGACAGAACCCCCCCCCCCCCCCCCCCCCCCATTTAGGAGCCTTGGCTAAGAAATAGATCTTGTCTGCTTCGTGGAGAACGGTCTGTTTCCTGCATCTACTGTACCGTATGCTTTCTTTCACTCTCTCCCGTCTCTTTCTTCGCTTCCAGGGGCGTCACAAGGGGGGGGGGGGGGGGGAGTGGGACTGAGTTACTAGGGCCCAAGGTGGAGGGGAAAGGTGGAAATGATTCTATGCTTTAGCTATTGAAAAATAGCAGATCTACAAGCTAACAGCGCAGCACCGAGTGCCGCGCTGCAAGCTTGTAGATCTGCTATTTTTGAAAAGTCGTGAAAATTGGTGCAAATCTTTGAATATATATATATAAATTAGGGCTGTCAGTCGATTAAAAATTTTAATCCCATTAATCGCATGATTGTCCATAGTTAATCGCACGATTAATCGCAATTAATCGCATATTTTGTATTTGTTCTAAATCTACCTTAAACAGATATTAATACTCATATCAACATGGGAGTAGACAAATAGCCTACTTGCTTTATGCAAATACAGCATATTTATTATTATTTGGAATAATAACAAATACTGTCCATAATAGGCCTGACAAACATATAACAACTTGAGAAAATATCTGCATCCATTAGGACAGATTAATAGTGAAAGGACCACCGCTCATCGAGGTGCTGCATGCCTGAAGGTCTATGACCAAAAGCTTGCACTTTATTAACTGAAAATAAAGAACATGATTTTGCACACTTTTGAGTGTGCGGAGGCTCCCTTAAATCTTTCATTAGGAGAGATTTAAAATAAACTTGGCATTCAATCACTAAACCAGCATTCCTATTCTAAGGGGATATTCACCAAAAGTAGCAGATTTAAAAGCTCATTACAAGATGCTACAAGAGTTTGTAGATCGGCTATTTTTGGTGAAGAGAGTTGGTTTATATAAATATAACTCAAGTACAGTGCAACTCAGGGGTGTTTTACAAAGCAAGCATGAGGCATTAGAGGGTCTGAATTGGTTTAACTTAAGTAATATTGATACATTCTAAATATTATCAAAGTATTCTGAGGTACCCTGGACTGGTATTATTGGGCACCCTAGTTCCCTATGAGAAACCCAGCTGTTATGATGTAGAGTGTACTAGAGACACTGATGTCTCGTTGGAGATGTGTGGCACACAAGCCATAGTCAGCCAGACTTGCCGGATTTGGGCCATAACAGGGCCCAAACCTGTTTGCCACTGAGGCAGCCAACTGGTGACAATCTTAACTGCTAACCACTGTATGTGGGTTCTCTGGCCGTTGTTGCAAGCATTTGGTGGTCACTGTTAGCATGTTGGTGCGGGGGTCTGGGGAGGCAAAGCACTGTATAATAAAGGACGTTGTAGGCTACTATGTGCTCGTGTACAAGTTGGAGTGCTCCTGTTCTTGGGAGCGTGTGTGTATCTGGGGCTCGCGCTGTCTGCAGATGTGCCGTTTCAACGCTTCGGTATTTGATGCACGCGACGCCGTGAGCGGTGATATTGTGGTTGTCTGCTGCAAAAATCTCCGCAGTTTTGTCTGTCTCGTACATAGAGTTATGGGGTCTCATACTATGACTAGCCCTGCTGCTAGCCGCATCACACACTGACTGACTGTTGTCAGCGCATTCGCTTCCTCACTCTCTATACTACGGAGCGCACCGAGGCTCAAACATCAGCTGCGTTAATCGCACGTTAAAAAAAATCTCGGCATTAAAAGGATTTCTAGTTAACTAGATAATAGCGCGCTAAATTCGACAGGTTTAATATATATATATATATATATATATATATATATATATATATATATTTTTTTTTTTTTTTTTTTTTTTTTTTTAAGCGAACATTTGTAACTAAAACTTTGCTTCTGGGGGGGCCTGTAACTAAATATTTGGAGATGGGGGTCCGTGGCCTAAAACCATATCATTTTGGGGGTCCTTCACATGAAAAGGTTTGAGCACCACTGACATAGAAACATAGATTTTCACGATCTATAGATTTCAAAAATAGTAGATCTACAAGCTCGCAGTGCGGCACTCGGTGCCGCGCTGTGAGCTTGTAGATCTGCTATTTTTCAATAGTTAAACTACCCAGAGCCCAGAATTTGGTGTGACACCCCTGTTCGCTTCCTTCCCTCTCTCTCCCCAATTCTCTCGCCCTCACTGCTCCCGCTCCCCGCTCTCTCTCTCTTAACGGCTTCTGCAGATGTGTGCACATCACCGCTGTCACTGGAAATAGCCCCCCCCCCCCCCACACACACACACACACTGCCTACCCACAAACACTAACTCTGTTGCCAAACCTTTGAGTCCAGCCTGTACCACCAGCAGCCCTGAATATGGATACCATCAATGAGGAAAGAGGATTATGAAGCTAAATGATAGTTAGGAATCAAATGGAACCTTATGGGTATGTAACTCAGAGTTGAATTAAAATAAATTGGGGTCTCAGAGATAGAAATACCATTAAAGGGGCCCCACCATGAATTTCACATTTAATTTTGTTTTCTTGTTTTTTAGTCTTCCCAGTGTCTCTTCCAGCCCCCCCCCCCCCCCCTCCAAAAAAAAAAAACATTCATTAACTCAAGCCTTGCCTTTCATTTCAGTGATTTTCTCAATGGGCGTGTCTGAACGGTACTCTTTTGAAATCGGGCCCTTGTTTATGTCACAAAGGGGCTCATTTCCTATTGGGCCACCTAGAGAAGGGGGCGGTACTTTTTGGGAGGCTATATTCTATTGAGACTATATATATATATATATATATATATATATGAGGTGGAACCATGAGGTAAAGTGGTACTAAAATTGGCTTGAATGGATTGACATGATTCTCATCGTAGTACCATGCTAATCTTCTCTGTATCGTTAGACAGACAGCGCCCCGCTGCCAACAAAGGGCATTTTGCTATTGCATCTGAAATGGCTTGGAATTAGAGACAGACAGAACATAAAATCTAAATATCCGAGCGGTTCTTTAGGATAAAACCTGTATAAAACCGTATTATGGACCAATATTCAAATAAAATATATATTTTGAAAAGCATGGTGGGGCCCCTTTAAATGGGTGTCAAACTGGGGGTCCTTGAAATTAAAATGGTTGATCTAGAGCCGTAAAAATCTTCTCTTATGGGGGTCCCTGGCATATCTTTTCAAATGGGGGTCCACGGTCTAATACGTGTCAATGTGGGGGTCCTTGTTAAAACCACTGATCTTTAAACAAAGTCCCAGTAAACCAATTCACTCCTTTGGCATCCTTCAAACAATACGGTTCGGATGCCTTTCTTTTTGGGCCTCTTGGATTCTTATCGCAAACCGCTCAGTCAGAGGTGGAAGTTGCAAGGCAGTGAGGGCAGACAGTTCCCAGTCAACAACAGCAGACGTCAGACATCACTCCCACACACACTGACACTTTCGGCTTTCCAGCGCTCGGGCTGTCCCGTCCCCTGCAACGTGCAACCAGGCCAGAGCATTCAGAGTAAACAAAGGTCTGCCCAGATCTGCCATCACCCCTCCAAGTTCCGATTGAACTCCGCCCCCTTAAGTGAGCTGGCATTGTTAATACAGTGCTCCGATGCAGTCAATCAGTGACCCGCAGCTTAGCTGGGGGGCTTTGAGATCCTTTTACAACCCAACTCTCCAACCCACCCCCACCCTCCTCCTCCCTCCTGAAGCCCCCCAATCCGCCTCACCTCCCACCCTCCTCAGAAGAAAAGAATGGTAATTAAGTGATGAAGAGCTCGGTAAGATTATCCAGCCTCTCTGCCAACAAGAGCTCGGGCTCTGCCAGTGGTGTGCGGTCACGTCCCATGAGGACCGTCGCAGAATGAATCTCAATAGCCTATTCAACTTCTCCCTTTTCTTTCATCTGCGAGCGAGCGTTTTTTATCCCCTTTTTGTATCCATCTTAAGAAAGGGGGCTGTGGGGGGGAGGGGGGGGGGGGGAGCAGCATGCACGTTGTCCTTAAGTGACAAGGAGGGGGTTCATACAACGATGTACTGGCATGTCTAAGTGGCAGTACTCATGGACTGTTTTCGTGCGCACAGCGGCCACATCGCTTTTCATCGATGTTGCTGCACGCATGCACACGCACGTGCGCACATGTAGCTCGCCACTGACCACAACACCGCCTCGGAGGGCACGGCAGTGCACAAGCAGCCCCCCCTCCCCTCTGCTTCACAGTGAGCGGGAACGCAGGGGCGTCACAAGGGGGGGAAAAGTGGAACTGAGTTAGGGCCCAAGGTGGAGGGCCTTAATTATGTTATACTTTAGGAATTGAAAAATAGCAGATAAACAAGTTCACAGCTTGTTCTCTGCTATTTTTGAAAAGTCGTGAAAATGTGTGTAAATCTTTGAATAGATGTATTTTTAAGCGAACATTTGTAACTCAAATGTTGCTTCTGGGGAGGTCCCTGGAACTAAATATTTTCAGATGGGGGTCTGTGGCCAAATACATATCATTTTGGGGGTCCTTGACATGAAAACGTTTGAGCACCACTGACATAGAAACATAGGTTTTTCAAAAAACCTTATAAGGATTTGAAATATTCAAAGACTCGCACAAATTATCACAGTTTTTCAAAAATAGCAGATCTACAAGCTCACAGCGCGGCACTCGGTGCCACACTGCAAGCTTGTATATCTGCTATTTTTCATTCATGGGGGGGCCCGCTGCCCACAGTGAAATCTTGTACCCAGGGCCCAGAATTTGGTGCGACACCCATGCGGGAACGCACAGCAGATTAAATTATACAAGAGAAAGCAAAAAATAGCAGAGCATCCCGAACAAGCTGTAGCAGCTAAGGAGAGGAGGAGAGAAAGAGGCCGGGAGAGAAAGACATTTAATGGAGACGCCGGTCACTTATTCCAGGTTAATGTCAGAACAGCGCTCGGCGTTAAGAAAGCAGCATCGTAGCAGGGTGCAGATGATGTCACAGTCCCTACGTTCACTCACTCACTCACTCCCACCGCCCGACCCCCCCCCCCCCCCCCGACAGCAGAAGACCACCCAAACAATCTGGACCGGGACTTCCCAGCTGTGTTAAGTCTCAACCCCTCCTCCCCTCCATGTGTGTATGAACTGGACTTTCATTGCGGCCATCATTTAGCCACGCGGCGGCATGACATCAATGAGGAGAGTTGGCCCTGCTCACACGCGCCTTAAAGGAGTAGTTCACCCCCAAAATGACTTGTTCTTTTCTATTGATTAGTCACAGCATGGAGGCTTGAGTTCAATAATATTTATGTTGTATTCGTTGCATTCCTAAGACAAAAAAACTCTTATTGAGTCTGGATGGGGACCCAAATAAGGCCCTGGATGGGGACCCAAATGCATTTGGGTCAGAATCAATGGGGGTTAATTTAGTGTCAAGCGTCAAGTAAATTTACCCCCCATTGATTCGGACCAAAATGCATTTGGGTCCCCATCCAGAATCAATGGGGGTAAATTAATTTACTATAACAAATTTTTTGTCTTAGGAATGCGACAAATAGAAAAACATATTATTGAACTCAAGTCTCCCCTGTGCTTCTACAGTTTATAATCAATTTACAGTTTATAATCAACCCCATGATGCTTCCGCTGAGAGAAACAAAACAGAAACAAACTAGAACTACACTCTGTCGAGCTGCCAACATGCGCCTTGTGCACAAGTAGTGCGCCAGCAGAGCGCGCCGTGAGGTGCTCTCACCACTGGCATCATCACTGGCGATGCCAGCTGCATCACCACGGGCATCACTAGGAATGCTGGTCCCTCATTGGCTGTTAATGATGACGTTGACAGAAATGCTGGTACCTGATTGGGCTACAGGCTTAAACACCCACAGCTAACTACCTACAGTAGCTACATACATACATACGCAGCCGAACTACGGCAGTGGTCCGGGGACCATCAGTGGTCCTTGAGGGGGGTACCAGCCCAAGTGGTCCCCAGCTAAATGATGGAGAGTTGGTAACCAAATGGACCCTTTGAGATCTTTAACTCTTGAGAGCGTAACATGAAACCAAATGAACCCGTAAGGGCCATTAACAAGGATGTTAAACACCTGCATTCATTAATTTACAAGATGTCTACACAATTAGAGAATGTAGAAGAATTGTTTTGATGAACTTTGGCCCGTTATCTCTCCTATGGCACCAACATCAATACAGCATGGAATTGTGGACAACATCTTATCCAACGACACCAAAATATTCCAAGTCTTGGGTCTGAGAGGCTGATTGTCATCAAATGATGGGCCGTGGCTCAAATGTCCAAATAAATAATGCACCTTGACACGAAAAAGTTCGAAAAACCACAGAACTAAGGCACGGACAGTAAACAAGAAAGCAAGGGGGGGCGGGAGTAGGGCTGTCACGATTATGACATTTTACGTGACGATTAATTGTCACTCAAATAATTGCGATTAACGATTTATTTGTGTTTTTGTCGTTGACAGTTACATTTCTGTTTCACTTTTGGGCTTTGAAGTTGCACATGGCAATTATGACACATAACTTAAATATACAAAGAATTTACTGACATATTTGACAACTTCATACTTAAAAAAGGACATTGATAGTGGAAATAGCCGATCTACAAGCTCACAACGCGTCGCAACGCGACGCGTTGTGAGCTTGTAGATCTGCTATTTCCACTATTTTTTTACTTATATACTTATATATATGAATATTTTTCAACATAGAATCGATTATGACGATTATGCAAAATAATCGCGATTGCCTCAAATAATTGCAATTAGACCATTATGTAATACTCGTGACAGCCCATAGAGACAGACATCAGACATCCTCAGCTCACCCAGAACATGCAGGAGAGGCAGACCCAGGTCCGAGCCGGCCCCGCCAGGGCCGCTGGCAGGCTGAGGGACACGGACGGCATGGCCGGGACCTTGGGAGGAGGGCTCGACGGCCGTGAGGTGATGATGCTGGATAAAAACCACCAACGCTGCTACAGTCCACTGGACACGCCGGTCCTGACCGTCACTAGACCTCCACGCTGGAGAGGAAAAGCTGTCCAACAACTACACTGCCAAGGCATGGTTAGCCTCTGTGGGTCCAGGAGAACAGCACTGTCTTGTCTGCTGACACCGTTGGCTGTCTGGTCCTTCCCTCTGTGAGTGTGAATGACTTCTCCCTGTCTGTCTTTTCCACTTTCTGTGTCTCTTTCTCTCTCCCTCTCTCACTCGGTTTCTCTCTCTCTCTCTCTCTCTGACTCTCTCTCTCTCTCTCTCTCTCTCTGACTCTTTCTCCCTCTCTCTCTCTCTGACTTGCCTTCTCAAACTCTTGTCTCTCTCGTCTAGTTTTGGTCCAACCTGCCTCTCTTCTCCTCTCTCTCTCTCTCTCTCTCGGTCTGCAGAGAGAGGGAGGATCACAATGCTTTTTTTTGGGGGGGTTGAGGGTGTGTGTGTGTGTGTGGGGGGGGGGGGGGGGGGGGTCAGGCAGCCCCTCTCTGTGGGAGCAGAGGGGGAGGGGTCTAAAAAAAGGGGTGGAAGGGAAAGGGGGCTGGTGGTTACTACAACTTATTATCCATCTCTGCTGCCCCTCCCCTCTTCTCTGGCCCTCCCTCTCTCCATTCCTGTTCACTCTTCTAATTCTCACCATTCTTAATTTCATTCATTCCCTGATCCCCCCCCCCCCCCCAAACCCCTCCTCCTCCATGTCTATTGCTCCCCTCACCCCCCCATATCAAGTAGGGATGGGACGATATGCTATATTATCATTTATCGCGATAAAAAACAGTCACGATAATCGTATCGTGGCGATTTAATATATCATGACATCGTCCTCCGTCATGCACTGGTTATCAATTCACCTTTCATTTGCAGAGCTGCATATCCGGTACCACTTAAACCCTCTATAATTGGCACAACACGTCACGTTGTGAGGCGTGGTGAGCTTGTAGATCTGCAATTTTTTGGAAAATGTTACACCCCAAGATAATGGATTTTCATTATCGTGATAATATCGTATATGGCGATCTCTATCTCTGTCTGTCTGTCTGTCTGTCTGTCTCTCTCTCTCTCTCCCTCTCTCTCTCTGCCTCTCTCTTCGTTTAATATTTCATCTCTCTCTCTCTCTCCAAGTGTGTGGGTGTGTGTCAGTCGGGGCGAGGGGACAAAGATTTACTATTCCGTCCATAACGGCACGTTAACTCTGTAACGGCGCCGAGTCGGCTCATGCGACCGTTGCAACGCTCGACGCGGCGACTCGCTCGCTATACCGCTCGCTCGGTGTGTCTCACGTGGCTTGTGGTCGCCTGAGACGGCGCACCTCCCGTCGCCATCGCAGAAAACAAGCGCTCCTTTCCCTTGGCAGCCCCCCCGCACGCCCCCGCCGTCACGCTTGGGGTCATTGGGAACAACGTGGAAGTGTCTGCTCCAGGTGATTCAGCCGCCATCCTTCCTTCCCCCCCTCCCCCTGTTCATCCTCCTCATCAAACTGTACTGGCACCCCCCCCCCACCCCCCTCCCACACACACACACACAGACACACACACACACACACACACACACATGCAACACTTTCCTTCTGAACAAGATATATATATATTTCTAAAACGGCTAGTTCCATTCCTTGATTCTGATTGGCTGGTTGCCATGGTATACCTGAGACTGTAACCCATACCTTGAATCAGTTTATATCAAAGCCAGGTGCGTTATTTCTTTCCACTGTGCCGTGATGCTGAACTAAAGAAGTGAGCGTTTGATTTCCTCTCAAATCCTGCCGTGCGGGTGCTTCTAAGCACCGCCCGCATGCATAGGACAGTGACTGAATGGCTCCGGGCGGGGCTTGTAAAGGCAACAAGCGCCCTCTATTCTCCAGGCACCACTCGGCTGTTTAGCTTAGGTTGCTATGCTAGCGTTTTGATGTGATGTTCACCCACATAGCAGCTAAATCTGGATGAAAATAAACATGTCTATGGATTGAATATGGTTCTTAACTTCTTAACATGAGACTGATCTAACATAAGTGTTGTTTCCCTATTTTTTTTGGCAAAAAGAATGACGTGACTTTGTAAACACTGGCTTCCGTAAGTCCCTTTCCTGTATGTGGCTGGTAAACGCAAGGAAATGTCTCTTCCTGGTGGCGGAGAAGTGTACTTCTTTAAATGATGCAATGCTATGATTTTCATGTTGCAATATTGTGACCGTTTTAGAAAAGCAATAAGCCACGCGAGGCTTGTGGTTACCGGGGGAGTATACACCGGCTGAGAGGCGTTGGGAAACACGAGGCGCAACGCCTCTCAGCCGGTGTATACTCCCCCGGTAACCACTCGCCTCTTGTGGCTTATTGCTTTAATATATATATATTTTATATAAAAATTATACGTCCCTGCATATAAGTACCTGAAATGTTACTGCTGTCTCTCAGGGGCCATAGTGGCTACGGCTGTCACGATCATGACATTTTACATGACGATTAATTGTCACTCAGATAATTGCGATTATCGATTTAATTGTGTTTTTGTCGTTGACAATTATATTTCTGTTTGGCTTGTAGGCTTTGAAGTTGCACATGGTAGATATGACACACAACCTAAATATACAAAGACATTACTGACATATTTGACAACTTACTACTAAAAAAATAACATTGATAGTGGAAATAGCCGATCTACAGCTGAGAGCTGTAGATGCTATTTCCACTATTTCTGAAAATATATGAAAAATGTTCAACATTCACGATTATGACGATCATGACAAAATAATAGCGATTATGTCAAGTAGATCGGCTATTTCCACTATTTCTGAAAATATATGAACATTTTTCAACATTCACAATTATGACGATTGACAAAATAATTGCGATTAGACGATTAAGACAGCCCTACCCTTCACCACAACCAGAGATAGAGAGAGAGAGAGAGAGAGAGAGAGAGAGAGAGAGAGAGAGAGAGAGCACTGCAGGGCTGGGAAGCAAAAGATGCTTCATTAAGTTCTCACCACTCATCATTGAACATGTAAGCCCATGGCTCCACTCTTTATCCTGCGCGTGCGTGCGTGCGTGCGTGCGTGCGTGCGTGTGCAGAGACTGTGCACGCTGGTGTGTCTGTGGGTTATCGCACACAAAGCCATACGCATGCACACAAAAAGTTCAAACTCAAGACATACCACACACACACACACACACACACACACACACACACACACACACACACACACACACACACACACACACACACACACACACACACACACACACACACACACACACACACACACACACACACACTTCACTTTGACATAAAGTAGACATAATGACAGGCAACCACGTGCACATGTAAACTATTACCTATAAATCTCTACCATACTCACACCTTTCCCATCCTCTGGACGAGTACATCTGACACGCACATGTATTGTACACACAATGCACATGCTCATCTGACACGCACGTGTGCAAATACACTGTAATGCACACTGTCAACACTAGCATAGTAATACTTTCATGTTGACGGCGTGTGTGGCTAGGGATGGGACGATAAGCGATATTATCGTTTATCGTGATAAAAAACACTCACGATAATCGTATTGTGGAGATTTAAAATACTGTGATATCGTCCTCCGTCATGCACTGGGATCAATTCACCTTTTATTTGCAGAGCTGCATATCCTGTACAACTTAAACCCTCTATAATTGGTAAAAGGTACTTATAATATATGTACTTGATACAGTCTTTTTTTCACTCTTTCAAATTTCTAGACGCGTTGTGAGCTTGTAGATCTGCTATTTTTTGGCAAATGTTCCGCCCCAGGATATATTTTTTTGATTATCGCGATAATATCGTAAATCGTGATTTTTGTTGTCCCTATGTGTAGCATACCAATAGTTTTCTACCCATCTCTTTCACAAACTACATACTGTAAATGTGGACACGCACGACATAAAAATACACAAATGCATACACACCACACACCACTATACTCACACACAGAGCGGTGTGCTGTGGATTCTTTTTCTAGTGGAGCAGTCACACACACATGAACGTGCATGTTGCCGAGCTCACGCGTGTGAGCGATCGCTGATTGAAATAACCTCATTTAGGCCTATTTTATTTACCCACAATATAGCCAACTTATATCAAATTGTATTCTATATTTACTTACATAATGGGGAAACTTTAGTGTTGTCATAATTTTGCCTGGCTCCAGCCCATAGACCCGCCCACTCTCTGAGCGGACAAGTTCTCTTGGTCTGGTGTTGCATAATGAACCTAGAGTTTCTCTGGTCTGAGGCAAACCAGGCCAATGAGAGTTGGAGCCTCGGAGGAGGGGGTGGGTCTAACGAGACAGCAAATCAGCAGAAACAGAAAATCAACAGAAACAGTGGAGGGAGCTCAGCCAGAGCTCTTAATTGCTCCCTTTGAACTTCAAAGGGGGTTGTACGCACCTCGTTAGGGATCTCTCTAATCAATGACACATCAAAGACAACTACCTGTTTGATGCCTGTCATAGAGGGGAGGGGGGAATGTTTGTGTCCACACAAGTCAAACACGACCCCTCCCACCAGATCTCTTGTGATTGGGAATTTCAAATTTCAAATCCCCTCCCCTTTGAAATCTCAACACAATGGGACAATGTCAGACTCAAGCTCCAGGCAGCGCAGTCTGAAATCAGGCTAGTCATAATTATTCATTTACCTTGCAGCCACCTGTAATTTAAATAGTTCATTAATCTGTCAGGCACTCTTTAGACTGCTTCGGACAGAACTTCTCACATCTAATAGGCTACTTAGCAGTTCACATGATGGATGGACCATTTATATGCATCAGCCAGGTGGCGTCGCGGCATGCGTGTGTGCACCGCTCCACATATCTCCACCGTCAGCTCACCCCTCCACGCACACGCACGCACACGCACACACACACACACACACACACACACACACACACACACACACACACACACACACACACAATGTCCTTCGAGAATCTAAGAAAGGCATTAACGTTTGTTAGGAACTATGCTGGGTGAAAGTTACCTATTTATGTATTATTTATTTCGCGATCAGCCTGTCCATCAACCAGCTTATTGCAGAGAAAGCACACTCCATTTTTTAATGTCCAGCATAAGACCAATAGTCACAGTTACATGACCAATATCCATGTGCACACGACATGAGACACACTGCATCACCACATTGATGAAACAGCTCCCACTGAAATAACATACTGCAGGCAAGCAACCAAGTACTGCCATAGCAGCCTCTAGTGGCCACTGCATGCATTGCGCACCACATTTCCACTTGGGAGAAAGTGATTCAGAAGACAAGCCAGAGGAATCAGAGAACAGAGGGAGGAAGGGAAAGATGCCACCAGGGGTGGCACACCAAATTCTGGGCCCTGGGTGCAAGGATTCACCGCAGGCCCCCATGAATGTTCTTCATAGGGGGAGTGGGTTTAACCCATTTAGACTGGGAACGCATTATTACGCATTATTTTGTGCTTTAACTGTTGAAAATGTTTCTATGTCAGTGGTGGTCAAACATTTTCATGTCAAGGACCCCCAAAATGCTATGTATTTGGCCACGGACCCCCATCTCAAAATATTTCGTTCCAGGGACCCCCCAGAAGCAAATATATATATATATATATATATATATATATATATATATATAATATATATATATTCAAAGATTTGCACACATTTTCACAACTTTTCAAATATAGCAGATCTACAAGCTCACAGTGCGGCACTCGGTGCTGGGCTGTGAGCTTGCATATCTGCTATTGTTCAATAGCTAAAGTATAAAATAATTGAGGCCCCTCCACCTTGGGCCCTAGTAACTCAGTCCCACTTTCCCCCCCTTGTGACGCCCCTGGGTGCCACAGTTAATACTGGTCCACCGTGGGTCACGAGGGATGGCAGAGGACGGCCGGGAGAGGAAATTCGGTAATGGGAAGGAGGACATATTCCAAAGGCTAATCAAAATCCCTTAAGGCCTTCTTCAGAAGGTCTTTAAGCTTGACTGGTATTCTTATGGAAACCAGAGCCCCTCGCAGTCAGCATCAAGCCACCAGCACAACGGATTAAGTAGAGACAGTCCTTGAACCCGTACGGATAAATGACTGCATTTAGAAAATGACAGATGGATACAGAGGGCGCAGTGTACTCACGGTCCAGCCTATACAAAATAACACAAAATGAGTGAAAACCATTTGTACCCTGACGTAAAACAGCCCTTGTTGCGTGTGTGTGTGTGTGTGTGTGTGTGTGTGTGTGTGTGTGTGTGTGTGTGTGTGTGTGTGTGTGTGTGCGTGTGCGTGTGTGCGTGTGTGTGCGTGCGTGCATGTGTGACCACTTCCACGAGGGAAACCGAACGCCCAAAGGGGAATCTCCCCTGGCTAAGAAAGATATTTTGGTTTCTCTATTTAGATATTTGGATACCCGGACGAGCCCCCAATGCAACCGCCTGAATTCATACCCATGCAGGTCCACACATCTACCGCTCAGCCAAAGGTGAATCTCTCCTCTGCCCCCCCCCCCCTACTCTGTTGCATTTCTGCATACCTGTCAAGACACCCACACAAAAGTTAAAAGAAAAAAAACATTGTGTGAAAATAGGCGATCTACGTTATTAACGATAATACTAATAGCTAAAGAGACAGTCTTCTAGAATCTAGATCAGTGGTTCCCAAACGTTTTAGCTCAAGACCCAAAAGAGAAATTAGACGTTTGCCCGGGACGCAAACTAGTGAAAACAGCAGGTCTACAAGCTCACAGCGCATCGCTTTGCGCCGTGCTGTGAGCTTGTAGATCGGCTATTTTCACTACTCAAACATTTGTTTTCTAATTTATGTAATTTCTTAGATTTTTCATTTATTTCTTCATGAAATTACTGGAAAAAAAAAAACATTGAATTTGTTTTTCATTCAGAAAACATAAAATTAAGGGACGCATAAAAAATGCATCCGCGGCCCACAAATGGGTCCTGACCTTGGGTAACAGTGGTCTAGATTATTTTATTAACTGAAGAAAAGAAAAGGAGAGATAGTTACAGCCCTACAAACAGCTGAAAAGACATCCAGATCTTCAGTTAATACCGAGCGCATGCTGGAGGGGCGTGTCACCAGACCTCTCCTCTTGGCTGAGGTCCCAGATGGGGGGGGAACAGGGAGGAAGAACACACCCCACCGGCCCACCAACACACACACACACACACACACAGGGTTGCATTACTATATTTGTGAGGACATCAATATTTTAGAAACCGATTTTATGAATGCCATTTGTTAAATTCTGTGACATTGCTGATATGACCCGAAAGCCGGGAAAAAACTGGCTGATCTACAATCCCACAGCGCATCCCGGCGTTATGCGTTTGCGAGCTTCTAGAGCCGCTCTTTTCTGTGTTCAACAGCGGCGTGCAACTATAGTACATGTACAGTACACCCCACCTACATAATCTGGCATAACTCCATAACCCTAATATCAAAAAACTAAGCTCCAAATGTCTCATCCATCCTAACCCAAACCTGAATATCTTCCTGATTGTAAGCAGGGCGGTCACGATTATGACATTTTACATGGCGATTCACTGTCACTCAAATAATTGCGATTAACGATTTAATTGTGTTTTTGTCGTTGACAATTACATTTGTGTTTGGCTTTTAGGCTCTGAAGTTGCGCATGGTAGATATGACACATAACCTAAAAATACAAAGAAATTACTGACATATTTGACAACTTTAAACTTAAAAAAGAACATTGATAGTGATGCGACGCGTTGTGAGCTTGTAGATCGGCTATTTCCACTATGTTTTTACTTAAAAAAATATATGAACATTTATCAACATGGAAAAATAATCACGATTATGTCAGATAATTGCAATTAGACGATTATATAATAAATGTGACAGCCCTAATAGTGTGGGGATTTAAGGGGAGCTAATGCTAATTTCGTGCAATTTTGTCTTAAAGCGCAAAATGTTGCACAGATGTAGCCCAGGGCTTACTCTAATGATTTAGCTAGGGCGCCCGAGTCTGCGACCTTCGGGGTCGCCACAGCAGCCAAATCAAGTTGGGTTCCCATTGACTTTCTATACAGGAGGAAAATACCCAGAAAAAAAAATCTGGGTATTTAAGGAGGATCTGAGGGGTCTAACAAGGGGTTTGTCATGATGCTGAATTCAGCATCATGACACACCCCTAGTTAGACCCCTCAGATCCTACTTAAATACCCAGAAAGAAAATGTTTTTCTGGGTATTTTCCTCCTGTATAGAAAGTCGATGGGAGCCCAACTTGATTTGGCCGCTGTGGCGAACCAGAAGGTCGTCGGCTCGGGCGCCCTAGCTAAATCATTAGAGCAAGCCTTGGGCTACATCTGTGCAAAATTTTGCGCTTTAAGACAAAATTGCACGAAATTAGCATTAGCTCCCCTTAAATCCCCACACTATAATTGTAAGCCTAACGCCAGAACCATTTTTTGCCACAAATCACCCGTTTATCTTGAGGACCAGGACAATTGTCCTCATAATGTCCATTTCTCAAAGTCTACCAAACTTGTGTTATACTTGGCACAAGTATTAGTAACACAATACACTACAATACACAGACGCGCACGCACGCATGCATGCGCACGCACGCACGCACGCACGCACGCACGCACCCTCGCCCTGTCCTAACCCCCTTGATTCCCATCTGTTGAAAACAATACACAGCCGGTCACCGTTTCTCAGCAGCTCACATGTGTGTGCACGTTTCTGTGTGCCTTGTAGTACAACACAGAGAGGAGGTGTGCACGTGATTCTGACTGTGTGCGCGCGCTCGCGCTGTAAAACACAAGAGAGGAGGGGTCGGGTTAGCTCACTGCCAGATCAAACTGACCTGTGGAAACAACTGTGAAAACACCTTTTCAACCAAGCAAATAGAACGCGTTACAATGCTGCTCCCACACATCACCTCCTGCTACAAAGAAACAGCAACACTATCTAGAGCGGTGGTTCTCATTGACATTTCCTCCCTTAGGTTGTACACTGTCAAAGTTACAGACTTGTAAGTGTCAATTTAGACCCCCATAAAGGAACCTGAGCCCCTGAAATCCACTTTGGGGCCTTTTCGACCGTTCGGGTTCTTTCTCCCACCTAATGGGATGAACCAAAGGTGAGCTTTTCCACCGAGAACCGAGTTGGTTCTGAACCAATTAAGTTGGTTCTGAACCAAGCAAGCCAGTTTGCGGCCGGTTCGCAAAAATGAACCAAGGTTCCAAGAAAGTTGCCATCCCATAGGCGAAAGAAAGAACACAAACCGGTTATTTGCCGGTAGAAAAGGCCCCTTTGAGAACTACTGATCTAGAGAGACTGGCTATGCCTGTAGCAGGAAACAATCCCTCAAACAACACCAAACCGCTTTCAACCTGGCGTACTATGTTGGACATGCCGTGACAAGAATGCGTCACATCTCGCCATGACACTCCATTGTAAAGCAATGTTTTTGAGCTGTTAAACGATATTTCTTGGCAGAAGTATAGCCCATACCAGTTGCCGTCCATCTAAACCAGCTAACTCCCTCTGCTGGAGTTAGCTGGAGCTGGTTTGGCAGACAGTTTGACTATCCAATGAAGTTAGCTGGTTTTGTCATAAGCGCTTTTTAATACTTTTCATTTGTTCAATATTTTTTTTAACCAACACACAGATGTAATAGGTGTTCAATAGCAATAGCTCTGATTCATAAAAAGAATAATCAACAACATGAAAAATTGCGTTAGCTGGTTTATGCCAGACAGTGACGTCATGCTGATGGTCAATGTTAATTTCACATTGATTGGTCAACCCACTGAGGAGACAAATGGATTAAGGACAAGACTGTCGGTTTTGTTCATTAAGTGGGACGGGAGAGTGTGTAGACAGAGAGAGGAAACTGAGGACAGAAACAGGAGAGAAACGTGACGCGTCGCAGCAGTGGGATTGGAACTCAGGAGGACCATGGGGTTGGTACAGTACCACCAGGATCCCCATGAAGTGCATTTTGAGCTGACGAAGAACTCCTCTCACTCCATTAGCTGATTCTCCAGTGACCTCCATGTCCCTCCACGCAAACGACACTTGTTAAGGACCCAGAAGACCTTGCTGCCAGGGGTGTCGCACCAAATTCTGGGCCCTGGGTACAAGGATTCACTGACTGGGAACGCATTATTGTCTCCACCAGCCGAAGGCAAGGGGGAGAGTATGTTTTTGCCTCCGTCCGTCCGTCCGTCCGTCGGTGCGAGCGTCCGTGCGTCCATCCAGTTTATTACCAGCTAATCTCCGGCGCTGTTGGCCCGGTCACTGCCAAAATGAGCACACACACTCCCTGGATGCCAGTTCAGAACCTCTGCCCCACATTTTTCAAATGGCCCTGTTCTAGCGCCACCATGAGGCAGAGATGTAGACTACTTTTTTGTCCACAAATCCTACAAATCGGTAGACAGTATCTCTACAGTCATATGATCAACATGGATCTGTCTTTTTCACATTTGCCTTTTATAGCGCCACCAGGAGGACAACTTAGGTAAAACACATTCTTTGCTATACTCCATCAGATTTTCTCCAACAATCATGCAAATCAGTACACAATATCTCTATAGTCATGTGATCAAGTCTGATCCGTCTGATATTTCATATTCCAACCTAATTGGATACTATTGGCTTCCAAAGTTTGCAGGATTGCTCCGTTTTTGAACAAAATGCCTCAAATCATCAACGCAGCTTGCGATTACAGTGAAATTTGCCACACATATTCCCACTATGTCAAGGAACAAAAGCTATTGTACTGTTATAGCGCCACCAGTAGGTATAAATCGATCTCTTATGGGGGTCCCTGGCACAAAATCTTTTCAAATGGGGGTCCGCAGCCAAAACATGTACTGTAAATGTTTAAGAAACCACAGTACTATGTACACAACTACTGAAATCTCATTGAGTCAAGCCCCCCCCCCCCCCCCCCCCCCCACACACACACACACACTTTATCTCGATTGAGTTTTTAATCAAGTCGCATACCTGGCATAGTCGAGGCCAAGTGCGACTAATATGGATCACATTTCTGTCTGCTTTGAAAACCTGAAGAACCCTACTGTCAGCAGGTGTACTTTGTGTTCAGGGGACATGACCTGCTGTAATTCGCCAATTCACTGCGCAGATGATTCACCGCGGGCCTTTGACGTGCACGCCAGTCAAAAGGAAGCGGGGGGGGGGGGGGGGAGAGAACAATGGAGGCGCAATCTGTCAGAGTCACTAAACCTCTGTCTGACCTCCCGAGATCGTTTCTCGGCTTCTTTAGTCCAGCGGTTCCCAAAGTGGGGTCCTTGAGGGTTCCAGGGAGTTCCCAGCATAACAATCATTTTACCGCTTTATCCATTTAAAGCTGGTTGCACACTGCACTGTGTTTTTTCCTTGCGTTTTGGAAATCTGAAATCCTCGAAAGCATTTTTCAGACCAAGGAGAGAGAGAGAAGAGAGAGAGAGCAAGGGACCCCTGGTCCGAAAATAAATACGAAACAGGTGGTAGTGTGCAAACGTGATTGACGTAAATCTACTATTTTATTTATTATTTTATTAAATTCACTCCGATATTCGTCCCGAAAAACGCAGCAGTGTGCAACGACCTTAAAGTGATCCCTGGCTAATACGACAAATATGCCTTCATACATTATAATTGTCCTCTATAACTGCAAAGTAAAATTAAAAACACCTTAAATATTTTATTTCTTCTAGAAATAGCTAATCTTTAACTTAACAGGGTCGCAAGTTGATGATGTCATAAATGTCATGTGTGATCTATCCCTATGGAATTTATGGCATGCATGTGAAAATAAAAACAAACTTAATATTTCCTATGGTTAACACCTTCTAAGCCACGGGGAGCCCCTTAATGTTAAAACCGTACTATATCGCACATCCCCCCAGGGACTCTCAGCCACGTCGTACATTCCCGGACTTTGTCTTTAAAACCGGAATAAAATCTTTTGATCCGAAAATCGGCGATCGTCTAACCTTCCCTAGTCACCACTCGTGCACTGATAGCTCATGCAGACCGTGCATGAAGCAGAGGTGACGTCAGCGCCTCTCCTTCTCCAAGGCTACTCCCAGCCATCCGTTTGCTGTCTGCACACTCGAGCTCCTACAGCAGCCATGCTTGGGGCTATGCTAGCGAAACTTTTCAGTTCTGTTCTTCAGTCACACATGGACTATTTGCGGGGACATTTACGTGAAAGGATCGCGCACGCGAAACGCACGGGGACATCGACGATCGGCCAAAACCCCCATTCTATCCCAACGGAAATCGAGAAAATCATGGTGAGTTACTGGCCTGGGAAAAAAAAAAAAAGAAAAAACAGCGGCACTGTTCAAGATGGAGGGGTCATGTTTATAAACATAATATTATGTCTCAGATCACAATACAATAATAGAAATGTCACGGCTAATCTACCAACCACCATTCTATTTCGGACGTCAAGGTGTTAATATGAGCATCAAATCAATATTTCAAATGTGCACATGCATGCCGTAAATTCCATAGGGATAGATCACACATGACATTTATGACATCATCAACTTGCGACAGGCATTTCCCCTATTGAGTGAAAGATTCGTTATTTCTAGGAGAAATAAAATATTTAAGGTGTTTTTATTTTACATTGTAGTTATAGAGGACTATTATAATGTATTAAGGCATATTTGTCGTATTAGCCAGGGATCACTTTAAATGTCTCTTCAAAAATAGCAGATCTACGAGCTCACTTTGTACCGTGCTGCAAGCTTTAAAATACATATAAAATGTTCTTTTCTGGGGGTCCCTGGCACGAAACATTTCATATGGGGGTCCGTGGTCAAATACATATTAATTTGGGGGTCCTTGACATGAAAGAGTTTGAGAACCACTGCTGTAGTCAAATAAAGAACCAACGCATGCCGGGCGACTTCGTTATTACAGGAGTTTTAAGCTTCAACTAATGGCCTAAGTATTTTTTTTTTATAAAATATTTAAAAAGAAAACAGATCCAAAACAAAACGATATGATATTTCTTAATAATTTCATCCAAAACATTCATGACCTATTGTGGCCTAAGTCACAGTGGCATGAGGAGCCAAGTTTGTCTTAGGCAGGGACATGCTGGGCCCCTGATTCAGCCTGGCAAAAAGAGTTGGAGAGGCCCTCATTGCGCGCTATAGAGAGAGATCTCTCTCTATAGCGCTGCTGCTACTCAAAGATTTGCCATTTCAGATCAGGACAAGTGACAAGCCAGTGGGCCAATTACAGGAGTTATATATTTTGTCGTTGTCGGGTGGAAACCTTGTATGTCCAAAACCGTTTGATTTGTATTTATCATTTTAAAAATGATTTAAACTAGTGAAAATAGCCGATCTACAAGCACACAACGCCTCGCACCGCGAGGCGTTGTGTGCTTGTAGATCTGCTGTTTTCACTACTTTTGTGCGACGGCCTTGTATGAAGAAGCAGGGCTTTGCTTTGCGAAAAAATTTACACATTTGAAACTTGGAGATACGAGGTTTCTGCCCGACAGTGACGATTTACTTTGTTGGCCGCCCAGCCCCCAAAATGGAACGAAGGCCGACATTTTATTTCAATTGTTTTCCTAATGGCCGGCCGTTCGGGAGTTGTCCCGCTTTTCCCAATGGCCAGCATGTCCCTGGTCTTAGGCCATTGGTTTTACACATCTATTACATTTGTAGATCATGTGTTTCTCAACGTCAAGTCTAGGGACCACCAGATAGCTCTACTCTCTGCACCTGAGAAAAGGACTGGTAGAGGATTAAAAGGAAGGAGAGGAATTTCCCATTCATCCCCCCAGCCAGACCCCCCTCCACCCCACGTTGGTTTTGAACCTCAAGAGTCTTGTATATCGCGTCTGGAGCGATAAATCTGATTCAATTTCACAAAAGGACCTCTGGTATCAAACTCCTAAAGTGTACTGGATATTTACAGTAAGATATCAAAGACAAGTAACAAGCAAAGTAAATTAAAATGCTGTCCTGAAATGAGACACCAAATTAAGATTAAGTTAGATAACTCAGATGGGGTGTATGCGTGCGCTCGCGCGTGTGTACTTTTGAGAGCCAAAGTAGAATTACATTTTTTGTAATGATATGGTTAATTTTGGCTTAACTCATTGAGTGCCAGCCTATCACCACTAGAGGGCGCCCAGTGACCAGAGAATAATAGAGATATGCTGGTAATGCATGCCCAAGCCCTGGAGCCATGACTTTTTTTACAAAGGAAAGGACACTTTCCTTTGTGCATGTACAGGAAGAGGATGAAGTTAGCTTGAAGTTAGCTATTGGCTACCAAGCATTTTAGAAGCCTTATTTTCGTCAACTTAGCCATGATTAAACCTTGCACACCTCATGCATGGGAAAAAAACAGAGAAGAATGAGCTCTAAAAAATCCAATGCAATCCTGGATTGCATTGGAGTGGATTTGTGCAGTTTGTTCACAGCTTTCAAACAAAAAAATCCGATTGGAAATCCGTTCAGGCATTCTTGAGATAATCGCCATTATGTTTTACATGTAATGTAAACAAAAATGGCTGCCCTGTATGTTAGATGGGGTTGTATGGGGGTGGAACATGCAAAATCGCGATTGAAATCATGTTCACCAGATTTGATGGGGTCCCAAAAAAAAAAAAAAAAATTCAAAAAAAATTTTTTCAAAAAATTTTTTTTTTTTTTTTTTTTTTTTTTTTTTTTTTTTTTTTTTAAAAGCCGAACTTGTTCGGGATCGGCACACTACGATACGCTAATAAAGCCGAACTAGTTCGGGATTGGCACTCAATGAGTTAATTGATTGGGGAAAATTACATTTATAAAATAACCTCTAGTAATGTATGTGTCTTCACAAGTCTAGTAATACAAACCTTGCGCGAGAGTGTGTGTGTGTGCACACACGTGCGTGCTTGCTTGCTTGCATGTGTGAGTGTGTTTGTGTATTAAACCAGTGAGTGGTTCCCAAACTTTTCAGGGTAAACTAGTGAAAACAGCAGCGTTGCGAGCTTGTAGATCGGCTATATTCACTCATTTCTAAATTGTTGTTAATCTTTTATCTAACTATTAATTTACCAAATGTCTGTCTGTACTCTGACGTCATAGTACTGACGTCACAGTACCGACGTCACAGACTGGCCTGGACACGGAACACCATATATGGGCATTAAAGAGAGATGGACAGACAAAGATAAGAGATCTCCACATAATGGATGGGCATGAAAGGGACACAGACAGACAGACAGACAGACAGACAGACAGACAGATGGATACAACGAGTATTTCACAACTGGACGTCAATGCTGACTATTCTGCCCAACGGGAACCGGTCTTTATAGAATTTCTAAGATTTGTTTGTTTGTTCGTTTTAAAACGTGTAACATTTAAATATTTTAAATAAAATACAAATTAAACACTGAATACAATTTTTTTAAACAGGATTCTTTTTTTTTCTCGAGTCGTAACCCATTACAAATGTGTCTGCGACCCACAAATGGGTCCCGACGCACCGATTGGGAAGCGGTGTATCAATGACAGTGAGGACACTAGCTCAGTGACAGGGAGAGTGCTTTAGTGCCCTGCAATGAGAGGCGGCGCATGGTGCGGCCATCAAAGTGTCAGGGCGGGAAGACATACGATGCAGGGAGCACATGTTGCTAAGGACCTGCACTCAGTCTGTCGCCCCACAGCCAAACACACCCTCCGCTTTAATGAAGACCCAGCTCTGTGCATGTGGGACGCGCACAAACGTTGCCGAGTAATGTCCAGCGTGTGTATGTGTGTGTGTGGTTGTACTTCTATTACTAATATATGGTTCAGTGGTGGAAGAAGTACTCACATATTTTACTTATGTAAAAGTATCAATACTGCAATATTGAAATACTCTGTTACAAGCAAAAGTCCGCTGCGAGGCGTTGTGGGAGAGAGCAGACTAAGTACAGAGTAAAAGGTCGAGTTCATTAAGCATTGACGGTTCAAGTGGTTAAATATCTGAAAACACTCATTGACATGAATCCAAAATACACTGATGATTGTGCTGTCAAACAATGAAACTATATGGAATCTATGAAAAGGTTGTGGGGGTCCCTGCTTCATCTCTCTCTCTCAACTAAGGGGTCCTTGGCCTGAAAACGTTGAAGACCCCTGCTGTAGGGGTTGTGATCTAATTGTTGTTACTCGTGTGAAAACGTCTGTGTCCTCACGATTATAGTAACACAAACCTGGTGGTGGGTGTGCAAACTGTGCATGACTGCGTGCACGTACGTGCGCGCGTATACGTGCACGGGTGAGTGTATGTGTACTGGAAGACTGAGCACTGGCTGCATTTACAGGATTAATGTCTCTCTACAGCTGCACAGACCTACTACAGTATCTGGCAAAGTGCCTCAGTGAATGTCTGGCAATGTCATGGTGTGTGTGTGTGTGTGTGTGTGTGCGTGTGTGCGTGTGTGCGTGTGTGTGTGTGTGTGTGTGTGTGTGTGTGTGTGTGTGTGTGTGTGTGTGTGTGTGTGTGTGTGTGCGTGCGTGCGTGCGTGCGTGCGTGCGTGTGCGTGCCTGCGTGCGTCAGTGGTGTAAAATAACTAGGTGTGTTTACTTACAGTAAGTACCGTACTTAAGTACAATTTTGAAGTATTTGTACTTTGCTTGAGTATTTACAATTTCGAATAATTTTACTTCTACTACACTACATCTCAGATCCAAATATTGTACTTTTAATCCACTAGGCCTACATGTATTTGAAAACTTTAGTTACTAGTTACTTTGCAGGTATACTGTAAATTATAATATTATAAAACAAATGAACCACTTTAGCACTATTCTATACCTAGGCTATTTGAAAATAGCAGATCTACAAGCTCAAACCGTTGTGAGCTTGTAGATCTGCTATTTTCAAACATTTTGTACTTTTACTTATGGAACTTTAAGTACATTTTGGTGCCAACACTTTCATACTTTTACTCAAGTACAGTTTTAATTCCGGACTTTTACTTTTAACAGAGTATTTCTACATTGCAGTATCGATACTTTTAATTAAGTAAAACATTTGAGTACTTTTCCCACCACTGTGTGTGTGTGTGTGTGTGTGTGTGTGTGTGTGTGTGTGTGTGTGTGTGTGTGTGTGCGTGCACACGCGTGCGTGCGAGGGTGCGTACCTGCCTGCCTGCCAAAGAGAGTGTGTGTATGCCCTGAATCACCAAACAATGTTACGTGCATACGTGCGTGCATGCCCGTGTGTGTGTGTGTGTGTTTGTATGCGTGTGTGTGTGTGTGTGTGTGTGTGTGTGTGTGTGTGTGTGTGTGTGTGTGTGTGTGTGTGTGTGTGCGTGTGTGTGTGTGTATGTGTGTCCCGATGTCCTTATCTACCCGGTGCGTCTCATCCTCTGATCTACACGTCAACCCTCGTCCCTCCCCTTTGGAAAAGCGTCTCACACACAATCAGTTTGGCTCCCGTTGTCGTTTGCTCCCACAGCCCTGCTGGCAACTGTACATGGAACTGTTGGGGAAGTGTGGGGGCTGGGGGCGGGGTCAGTTGAGCCAGCCCAGAAGTCCACTCCGTTACAGTGGTCTACTTCAGGGATTCTCAAACTTTTTTTAGGCCGTGACCCCAAAAATAAACATATTTGAACTGGGGACCCCCACCCTGACAAGCACTTGGAATTGTACGTATTACATCTAATGACAATCGGTTCCACAGATAAATATTGTGAACATAGCAGAACTTCTTGCTTACTTAATATTTGACCGTTTTGCCAGTTTGGTATTAAAACGGTCTTGAAAGTCCCTATATTGTCACTTTATTGATATGCTGATACCATGTATAAACTTACTGTATCTAGGTTTGTTTACAGTTGAGTGAGATTTTTTATTTTTTATTTTTTTACATTAAATCATCTGGGGACCCCACGTTTGAGAACCACTGATCTACTTGATCAAAAGAATCACCACAGGATGTGACGTCGTAAGATGTAAACGTGTCTGCTCCCACGGAACCGAGAGGGTTTGTATTTTGGCAGACATGCTGCAAATGTGGACTAAAGTTTGCATGATGAATTCTTAGTTGCCAGTGTTGCGTCTGAAAACAGCAGTTCTACAATCTCACAACACAATGCATCGCGATGCGACTATTTTTGGCGAAGGCGACCGCAGCACGCAACCAAGATCAAGTCAGACATTACCGTGGCGTGATGATAGATCTGGCGCTCGAAAGCGGGCGTGAAAAAATAACCGATGCACGTTTGACCGTCTACGAGCGGCATTGTTCGAGATTCAAACTGCCCATAAATGTATCTTCACCTACACAAAAATGCCTCACAATAAGCACACACACACACACGCACGCACGCACGCACGCACGCACGATAAACAAAGTGCATTTATTTGTGTGTACAATGCTACCACACCCTGCGATTCTAAATAGCTGTCACTGGCCGCGTTTCATTCCACAGCGCAGCAGAACTTCCAGACAGTACACTGAGTACAACTTGCACCGATGCAACATGCAGGCGCACAAAACCAGCGCCACCTGGAGTCCAACAAAGCGTCAAAGAGAGAGAGAGAGAGAGAGAGAAGGCCGGGTCTTCACATTCAGTTCAGTTACTGTACACAAGCTTACCTTCTCTTTATTTCTCCTGGCTTTCCGGAACGGGAAGACGCAGTAGAAGACAAATTTGAGCCAGCTGAACACCGTGGCGAGGCACCAGCCCAGGCCACCCATTCTATCCTGCACGCCAACCTCACCTGCGGATGTTCCCTACCACTAGCACCCCTCTCTTTCTCCCTCCCTCCCTCTCTCTCTCTCTCCCCCGTCCAGAGGTTATACCAGGAGAATGCAAGGGAGAAATTAAGAGGCCGTCGTTGTTTCATCTAATCCCGGAGCGGGTGCATCTTCCTCGGCGCTCCTTCGACCTGCTAGGCGTCCCCTCGGTGCGGGGTTAAGGTCATCCTCCTGCCTCCCCTCCTTGCACCTGCCCCTCGCGTTTGCCTAACAACCCTGCAAAAGCATCCAGCGCATGCAGACCTCTTCCTCATTGTGTCTCTGCGTCTCCTGCTCCTCTGTCTCTGGATGCTGCGAGTCCCTCCATCATAGGGAGGAGGAGGAGAGGAGTGGGCGGGGCAGAGACGGAGACGGAGGCACTTATAGTGATGGGAAAAGAAGGAGGGGGTGTAATTTCATGTAAAAATTGGTGGATGGGGAGGGGGGGGGGGCTAATTCAGAGTCCTGGAAGTATTAGAACCAGGGGTCTTCAACAGGGGGTCCAGGACCACTAGGTGGTCCAAAGAGTTACTACAAGGGGGTCCTCCAAATCTTCCAATCCTTTTTATATCAACAACTTGAACCCTAGTGTCCATATTCGGAGAACTTTAGCCAAAAATAGCAGATCTACAATTGGCTATGTTCGGCAAAGAGGGGAACAAGAGCAGACTAAGTACAGAGTAAAAGGTCAAGTGTGTTAGGTAATGACGGCTCAAGTGGTTAAATGTCTGAAAACACAAATTGACATGAATCCAAAATACACTGATGATTGTGCTGTCAAACAATGAAACAATGGAATCTATGAAAAGGTGGTGGGGTTCCCTCCTTCATCTCTCTCTCAACTAAGGGGTCCTTGGCCTGAAAACCTTGAAGACCCCTGTATTAGAAACAAAGAACAGAAATGCTACGCTGGATCGAGTGACAGTTAACTGCGAGAATCTATACAGTAAATGTAGGCTATGGAACAGGACAGGGTACCAAATAAACTATCGACCGCATTCACAGACGGTGAACCAAGGGGACATGTTTGTGGGATATAATGAGAGTGATGTCTTGTGTACACATTGTAAACAAGAAGAAGACAATGCATTCAATGGTTTTTGTAGTGGTCAGGGGGTCCCAGTGGTGGAATACAACATTCTACTTAAAGTTATACCATGTAACTTTTTTTATAAAACAAATCTTAAAATGGTCCTAACTGTTAAATCGCTAAAGTTTTAGAACCCCCAAGCTTTTAGGCTTTGAAGTTGCACATGGTAGATATGACACATGACCTAAATATACAAAGAAATTACTGACAATTATTTGACAACTTTATACTTAAAAAAGAACATTGATAGTGGAAATAGTCGATCTACAAGCTCGCAACATTGTGAGCTTGTAGATCTGCTATTTCCACATTAAAAAAAAAAATATATGAACATGTTTTAACATGGAAACGATTATGACGGTTATGAAAAATAATCGCGATTATGTCAAATAATCGTGATTAGACGATTATGTAATAATTGTGACAGCCCTAGGTTACACGTTCAATTAACATGGACGTTCACAATGTCAAGCTTAGACCTCACAGTCATGCCATGTCAACATTTCTTGCGAAGAAAAAAGCATTCCAAATCTCACTGCAGCTCTGTGGATTAATCTCACATTTGCTGAATCTCCAGACAGATCAATGACGAGCATCGACCCTGCACCAGGATTGCCACATGTTTGGCTGCACAGTGAACACCCTTCTTTTCTTAACTGTAAATGAATGCCTTCTTTTTATAAGCTGTTGAATGAGATTGTTACCTAGTTTTATTGAATAGTCGATGTTATGTACAAGCTCATAAAGTGTTGCGATGTAGATCGTCTATTTTCTCCCTATTGTTTTATATATACTTTTGAAAAGAAATGTAAAATGTCTGCCTACAATGAAATTGTAAATAAGAATTAGGAGGTCTGGTTGAAAGTAGTTAAAGGACAACTTTAGTTTTTTACAACAAGGGTTCATATTTTAGATTGTAATTAAAGAATATAAAAGATGAGTGTTAAAATTATTTTATTGACTTCTTTCTATTGTTTTAGAGATTCTTATTTCACAGAATAAGCCCATTTCCAAGATACAACACAACCTTTCATGGTTGGATGTGACTTATGGGGGCTCGAAGTGTTACTGTAAATAGCAATAAAGAAACTGCTGGCTTATTGTGTCTAAAAAGACATATTTAGCCACTTGTACGCATGCCCCCATGCGTGCGCATGCCCCACATTTTAGCACGGTAAACGCGATAAAACAATAGAACGAAGCAAAAAAAAAAAATTAACACTCACTTTTTCTTTTCTCTAATTACAATCTAAAATATGAACCCTTGTTGTAAAAAAACAAAGTTGTCCTTTAAGTCGGAGTTCATAAAATACAAATTTAACCTTTCATGGGTTCCATTCCATTCCAAAACATTGGATCCATTGGAACACATGTTCTTTCTTTTTTTCCTCTTCTTTTTTCCCCATTTCCTGCAAAGTAACCGTTTTGGACGTACATGGTTTCTGCCCAAAAGCGACGTTTTACTTCCTTTGGAGGAAATGAGTGAAGGAAACCTCACTCTGGACAGGCTGTATTTTGTGGAAAGTAACAGAGCATAGATAGATAGGCCTAGCGTGGTGTTGGGGTGTATTCTCAACGCCTTCCTGTTTTTGTGGCTTCCAGCGGCTTCCATGACACATTCAGTCAACACGCTGGACCAGGGTCACACCATTACTGACGCAACCAGGGGTGTCACAAGGGGGGGGAAAGTGGGACTGAGTTACTAGGGCCCACGGTGGAGGGGCCTTAATTATTTTATGCTTTAGCTATTGAAAAATAGCAGATATACTGTATAGATATATAGATCTGCTATTTTCGAAAAGCAGTGAAAATGTGCAAATCTTTGAATATATGTATTTTCTTTTTTTTTTTAAGATTTGTTTTTGGGCTTTTTTATGCCTTTATTTGACAGGACAGTAGACTGACAGGAAATGGGGAGAGAGATGGGGAATGACATGTGGCAAAGGTCATCCGGTTCGGGAATCGAACCGGCGACGCCAGCAGGCATCATAGCCTAGTATGTGGTATGCGCCCTGACCACTAGGCCACCGGGCGCCCCAGAATATATGTATTTTTTAAGCAAACGTTTGTATCTCAAATTTTGCTTCTGGGGGGTCCCTGGAACTAAATACTTTGAGATGGGGGTTTGTGGCCAAATACATATAACTTTGGGGGTCCGTCAAATTAAAAAGTTTGAGCACGACTGACATAGAAACATGGGTTTCTCAAAAAACCTTAGAAGGATTTGAAATATTCAAAGACTTGCAGCGTGGCACTCTGTGCCGCGCTGTGAGCTTGTATATCTGCTATTTCTCAATAGTTAAAGCTCATGGGGGGCCCACAGTGAATCCTTGTACCCAGGGCCCAGAATTTGGTGTGACACCCCTGCGCTGGCCCAGGGTCACACCATTACTGACGCAACTGTAAAGATGGGGCGGGGCATCAGTGGCGTAAAGTAACTAAGCACATTTACTCAAGTACTGCGCTGAAGTACAGATTTGAGGATTTTTTTTTACTTTACTTGAGTATTTGCATTATGTCTTCTAGACACGCACTGCGAGGTGTTGTGACTTGTGAGCATGTAGATCGCCTCTTGCTTACCTAATATTTAACAGTTTGGCCAGTTTGGTATTAAAATGGCCTTGAAAGTCCTTACATTTTCACTTTATAAATGTGTGGATACCCTGTATACACCTACCGGTATACTGTACGTTGGTTTCTTTACCGTTGAGTGAGAAAAATAAATTACATTAAGCTAATCACCTGGGGACCCCACAAAATAATGTGGGGACCCCATTGTACATGGAGGGTCCAATGATCTCAATTCAATCTGATTGGCCCTCGTCAGTCTGGTCTGGACAGATGGGGACACAGAGGTTCCAGAGAACCTTGGAGGGGGAGGGGGAGGGGGGACACACAACATCCTGCGCACTTCCTGCATCTCTGTCAGTCCAAAACAATGGAGTTTGGTTTCAAGTTTCACTCGGCCCAAGACAGGCCCCCCGTTCTAGGAAACCAGACGAGAGGTTAGGGAGTTAAGGCTCCATTGTTCCTGGGGAGAATGGCAGGGGAAGTTGGACGGCTGTGCGGTTTTCGGAGAGCCCCCATGGGGAGAGGTTTTTGGAGTTAGATTAAATTGAACATAATATGGGGAAAGAGAGATTACATTGAATATAATATGGGGAAAGAGAGATTTATAATGTACTTTATGGTTAAACGCAAATTATTTGTGCAGCCCTGAATACAGTATGGTCTTTAAAATGGCCGATAAAGCAATGTCAATTTTCCCGTCAAGACTGACGGTTCCCCTCAAATTAAAGAGCCTTATTTTGTGGCCTCACACTTTTGAGCCACTTGCCCCGGAGTGGAGAATTGCTATGTTGCGATAAAATGTGCAGTGCGATATTTCTGGCCACTAAGTGCTCACCTAATACAGCCCTCGTATTCGCAGAAATTACGGCACATCTGACATTGCGGTGGAGCAATAAACTAAATCTCTGAGGGATATCGAGTCACAACGGAAAGACAGGAGAAGAAAAAATAAAACAGCGGTAGTGGTGCCTAGAGTAGTGGTTCTCAAAGTGGGGTCCCAGGGAGGACCCCCAAGGGGTCCTTGGGGGGTTCCAGAGCATCCCCAGCAAAATGTGTTACAAATGTGATACAGCATCACAATAATTTTAACGTAACCTATTACGTAACCTATTCTCCTCGACAGTACAGTACAAAAGACAAAGGGTAGATCTTTATGCCCATACATGGTGTTACATGCGAGCCCACACTGTTTCGAATGAACAGTATTTCGAATTAATTGGGAGTTTACTGGAGATTATTTGGACCTGTTTGGACCACACTTCCGGTTCAACAGCAGATACAAGCTCACGTCGCGTCGCAGATGCAACCATTGTGAGCTTGTAAATCACACTAGGCTGCGGCGCCGGAAGCTCGGTACAGCGTCTGTGCAATGCACTATGGGGCGTTGGAAAGTCGTGGATACGTTTTTTTTTGGCACAAAGACTTTAGAGATGGGGGGGGGGGGGGGGGGGGGGGGTAGCCAAATACATATCAATTTGAGGGTCCTTGAGGACCACTAGCCTATGGAGAACGTATTCAATTGCCGGTACCAGTTATCCACCGTTTCCTATAGTGGAGTCTTTTTCCCCCCCAGACCCATTAAGCGCAGACGCAGCCACAGTGCAGCTCACTGCTGCTGCAGACCACCGTGATTAACTCTTATACTGCTTTGAACGTTCCTGTTCGCCCCAATCCTCCAGGGACGTCTGTGCCAATACGCCCGTTCGTTCGTTTGATGTTTTTTATGGATTATGATAAAAGTCGTCCTTGCGCAACTTTTGAATGCATAATTGGTCGTCGGTGTCGTTTTGGAGGACAGCCGGAAACCTTTCATAAAAAAAAAAAGTAAACAGACTGTCCTGGCTCCGCCTGCCCAGAGCGACTAGCTGCCAGGGGCGTCAATTGGGTATGGCAGGGGTATGCAGCTGCCATACCTTGACAGGGGGAAATAATAAAAATGTACTTTTCATCGTGCCTGTTGCTAAGGTATGGCAACATGACTGGTGTCTTCACCAGACACCAGTCATGTTGCCATACCTTAGCTTGTTCTGAACTGACGCCACTGCTAGCTGCTAGCAGCATTGAGGGACTATATTGTTTTATGCATCGGGCTGTTAGTAGAGAAAGAGAGAGAGAAACGTTGGTAAAAGCGATCATTTTGTCGGAAATCAGTTGTTTTATAGTATTAGTAGTATAGTAATTGTAGTAGGTAGTAGTATTTAGCAGTACTAGAATATTGAGATGTATTAGGCCAAGTACTAGGACCTGCTCAGCCTCTGCTTGTTTGTATCATTCCGCCGAAGCAAAGCGACCATCCCCCACCACCCCGGGGCCGGGGAGGTGCCAAATGGCCGGGGTCAGCAGCAGACCCACGGAAGGAAAGTTTCGACAACAAACTTTAGGATTACAACCTGAACCTACCCGCGTTGGTGACCCAGCAGCGCCCACGAATGGTGGTGGTGGTCGTGATGATGATGATGATGATGATGAAGAAGAAGAAGAGAAAAAGATTCCTGTAGTGTAGCCGTTGGCTTTGAAGAGAAACATATTCCATTTCTTGGCGCCGTTGGTCGCGAAGAACCGGGTCAAAAAGTGGATCAATAGCCTCCTGATATCCCGATATGGACTCGGAGACCCCCGCCATACTTGACACTCCTGAGAGTGAGACCCCCGTGCTGGATGGATCCCTATAACACCACATCTTCGGCGTAGCAAGAGACCACCGCCCGCCGTGACCGCCGCCCATTCAACAACCAGACGTACAGAGGCAGAGACTCACTGGACGATGGCCATGATTCTACTGTCCAAACTAAAGTGGTAAGAATCCAGTGCATCTGCATGTATGTATACTGTATGTGATAGCATCGCTTCAGGCGTTCTTTCCACCGCATCCGTGATGAAGCCTGCTAGTTTACTAGGCTAGAAGCCTGCAGGCTCAAGCCTCAAGCCGAGGCGTGTCAATCAACCCATGGTCTGAGTGGTCTCTATTGCGAATAAACCAGTGGGATCCGGCTAGAGCCCGCCTACTGCATCCGGCTATTTACACGTACACATACATGCAAGAAATGTTTCCGTATCCGGACCGGATCAGCAATTTGATCCAAGCATAGAGTTAGGATCCAAGTGTATGCGTTTGTTTTTGTCGCTATACAGGACACGTGGAGTTCCTATCACGCGCGTGCACGTACTGCGTGTAGTGTACGGTGCATTGCACAGCTACTAGGATTTTTTATTTGATGGGAATTTAGGATTTATTGGCTTAGTTTGTGTGTGCGTGCGTACGATGCGTGTGTGTGTGAGAGAGGGAGAGGTTTCTTTTTACGTGTGGTGCACGTGGGGCACGTGCACGTACTATGCACGTACGGTGGACGCCCCGCAATGTCGTCGTCGTCATCATCATCATCATCATCATCAGTAGCTGATGTAACAACATCATGATGTAACATCAGTAACACCGCTGATGATGATGAATGATGTAGCCTTTCAATTCTATTCAAAGAAGCTTTATTGGCATGAGAAAACAGTTATAAATAAAAACAGTTGAAAATGGGGAAGATAGCCTATATACAGTTGGAGTACAGCTTTGTGTAAACAGAGCTATGTTGCATTGTGACATTATATATACAGGGTATAAAGGGCATTTCACTGTGACAGTAAATGCATGGTAACTATTTACTATATCTGCATTTTATGTATTACATACGAACTTATTGTAAGTCATTTGCTAAATGTCAAAATTGTAAATTGATTTGTTTACATGCTCACATAGACATCAAAGGGGGCTTGAGCCCCTGACTTTTATCCATCTGTAAAAAGTGCCCTCTCCAGACCATGAATGCTGTTTTTACATAATTACTATATATATTTTTATATATATTTGTGTGGTAAGCAGGGAAGTGCATAGAATGAGAGGCAGGGGTTGAAATTTCTAAAACGGCCTTCTGATGAAAATAGTAGGCTCCTCCACGCATTCTGCTGTGACGCGTTGTGAGCTTGGAGGTGTACTACTTTTCATGTATTTTATAGTAATTATGTATTTGTATAATTTACAGATCGACCATGGGCTCGTGTACGTGGTAGGGGTGCAGAGTTCAGCAGACCCGGCGGAGCCCTTCCGGAGGAGCCTGGCTGGAGTGAAACAGAATGGAGCCCCACACACACACACACACACGCGCGCGCACACATGCACGCGTGCACACACACACACACACACACTCTGTAGACATGTAGTGGTTGAGGCCTGTGTAAGGACAGGTAGGCCCCAACCTTTTTCCATTTGCAGTATTACAATTGAGTTCTAGTGTCTAAAATGTTGTTATATTTTATTTTTTTATTTTCATCAATCATTTGTACTGTACTTCAACCTAAAAAGTGTGAGATAAAGAAAACCCTGAAAGCTGAAGCAGGATTCAGGCTGAAAAGCTCATGTCACTGTCAATGTTCTGCACTGCGCTTACTGCTCTTACACACTAAAAGTGTGTAAAAAAAAAACACTTTCTTGTTTTTATTTTTTTGAATTTGTTTGTAAACAACCACTGATCATACGTGTGATGTTACTGAAGCCAGCAATAAAAGGCTAAAGAGAGATTTCTGCCTGAAAATGTCTCCTTCACAAATATGCATTTTTCTCAGCTTTATGTTCTCAAAGAGCTGTTTTTTAGGCCATATTCTGCAGCCTCTAGCTAATGAATAGAACATGATAAAAACACAAAATCTTTTTCTGTTGCAAAGTAGACATTCTATTCTTCGTTGCCATATAATTGTTGTCTTTATAGTCAAAGCCAATTTTCTCCAGTAGGCCTTCAAAGATGAGCGACAATTCTCAAATTTAGCTGGCAGTGGATGGAGCTTTTTGTTAAATTCTGTGGCAGTAAGAGAGTTAAGTGCTCCACTGAGTTTGTACCTTATCCCCATAATTCAGCTGTCAATAGCAGAGCACTGAGGTTTGGCTGAGCCGCGGTGACATCATGTGGTGAGTTTACCCGTCTTATGTGCATAGCTGCTTTAAAGCCCCACCGCGTCCATAACGCAGACGGACAGAGGGAATGGGTTCCCTTATTGAGGAGGGGCCTGTCAGCTGCCTTTACACCAGTGGTCCTCAACCTTTTCAGGCCGCGACCCCCAAAATAATCATATTTTTAACTGGGGGACCCCCCCCCACCCCCCCACCCCACCCTACGAGCACTAAGAGTTGAGGCGTTACATTTCATATTTGCGAGGTGTTGTGAGCATGTAGATCTGCTATTTTCACAAGTTCTGCCTCTAATATTTGATAATTTGGCCAATGTTTAATTTGTAATTTTAGAGGTATTAAAAAGTCCTTAAATTGTCACTTTAGAAATGTGCAGATACCCTCTATACACTTAAACTTTATGTTGGTTTGTTTACTGTTGAGTGAGAAAACAACGTTGCACATTAAGTTAATCATCTGGGGACCTGACCCACTGCTTTACACAATAATGAACGATTGGTTATTTGTTTTACATGAAAATAGCAGATCTACAAGATCGGCCATTTATGCTATTCTTGTACAACAAAACAAGCTATAAAACAGGGTTACTTGGTTAATCAGACTAATCAATTTATTCGATTATATATACATATTTTTTCCCTGTGTTGATTCATTGATCCATAAGAAATAAATAACAAATATTAAAAAGAATCCCACTTCTCATTTATCTGACTAACCTACATGAATGAGCGAGATTAAGTCAGTTGGTCATTGGTTCTAAATGTCAGTTTGGATATATTTTCGGTTAATTACCCAGCCAGACTTACACAGACGTCAAAATGAATCGTGGAGGGGGAACAAATTCAACATGAAGCAGACAATACCAGTGTTCCGCAGACTGTAGCCGCTCTTTTGTTTTAAGCGTGTCGAGTTTCACGTCCAATAAAGTGGCTGTGATTAATGTGGCAATCAAGCCCTGCCCCTCCCACGCCACTACTGGTCCCTGGGGGGCCATTTTTAGGATAGAGCGCTTGGCAAATGGAGGCACATGGCACGAGGCCACAGGGAATTAAACCAGAGCTTGTTTGTTTCGTTTAACTGACGGAATCGGCAGTGCTCTATCTTGAATCGGCAGATGGAGGCACTGCTGCTTCTTGGACCACTTTCAGTTTCAAGTTTGCCAGTCCATAGTATTTTGCAGGATTTGGCATAAGAATGGGGTTGTTCTCAACCAGTGGCCCGGGGACCACCAGTGGTCTTTGAGGGGGTTCCAGGTGGTCCCCAGCTAAATGATGGAGAGCTGCTAACCAACTTGAACTCTTGAAACCAAATGGACCCGTTTCATTTTACGCTCACGAGAGTTAACATTATTGTTACACATCTGCATTACGTTAATTTAATTTACAAGAAGTCTACACAATTAAAGAATGTAGAAGAATTGTTATTTTCATCGACGTTCGCCTGTCATCTCAGAACCACGTCAATACAGCATGGACAAAATCTAAATATTCTACGTCTTGGGGTCTGAGAGTCTAAATGTCATCAAATTGTGGTCAGGTGACTCAAATGCTGACTAAATAATGGATACGAAAAGGGTTGAATGAAAACCACTGCTTTAAAGTATTTTATTTTGTATTTATTTTTATCACGTCAATACTATCGGAGGCCGGATGCACTAAGAACTAAGAACTAAGAACCGGATGCACTCAGTTCGAATCCCTGTGTGACTGGCATGCCAAGTGCTATCACCATCTGTACCAATGATAGGCTGCTGTTCAGTTCTCTGCTGAGGAATGATAAAGAGCAGCACAAAATGAACACCATAGAGCCGTGAAATCCAAGTTGTTAGTCGCTCTGGATTAAGAGCTTCTGCTAAATTGTAAATTGTTATTCTACCCCGTACAGAAAAAAACAAAATGGGATCAAAAACACACATTTTTTTCCTACTTAACCACGGTTCCGTAATTTGTCATACGACAGGGGTATTCAACAGGGGGTCTGGGACCCCTAGGGGTCCTCAGAGAGTTACTACAGGGGGTCCTCTAAATTGTTGTGATAGAAACGTTTTATTTTTTTTTATTTTTGAGCGGTGGTCACGCCGCTCCTATACGTGGCCGTGTGTGTAGACGTACGTGTATGTATGTGGGTGGGTGCGTCCGTCCGTATGTAGCCTCAAGCCTGTGGTGTAGTACCTTTTCTGACCACACATGTTAAGGGAGGGGCGCTGTTTTCAGGCCAGGCCAGGCACACACACACACACACGGGGGAAGGGGGGAGGGGGGGGGGGGGGGGGGGGGGGGGGGGTTGGTGGGTAAGGTTGGTGGGTTGGTGGTTAAACCACCGCTCAGTTCACACGGGTGTGATTTTTTTTTATATTAACCACTTGAACCCTAACGTCCATATTCTGAGAACTTTAGCCAAAAATAGCAGATCTACAAGCTCACAACGCCTCGCGCTGCGAGGCGTTGTGAGCTTGTAGATCGTCTATTTTCGGCAAAGAGGTTTGGTGTAGAGGGGAAAAAGAGCAGACTACGTACAGAGTGAACGTCGGGTTTATTAAGTATTGACGGTTCAAGTGGTTAAATATCTGAAAACACACATTGACATGAATCCAGAATACACTGACGATTGTGCAGTCAAATGATTGAAACTATATGGAATTTACGAAAAGGTTTGGGGGTCCCTGCTTCATCTCTCTCCTCAGCTAAGGGGTCCTTGGCCTGAAAACGTTGAAGACCCCTGTCATACGACATGGAGAAAAAAAAAGCCGTTCTGCTATTTGCGCCCATAATGACATGTCCAACATAGGAACACCAGGTTGAGAGTGGTTCAGTAAAAAACCAAAGAGGGGCCCAGACATTTCCTCTGAAGGGCTCTGCACCGTGTCAGAAGAATGAAGCCTTTCTTGGTTGCTTTTTATTTCACTACGTTTTTGAAAGGGGGGAGGGGGTCTGAAACAAAAGGGGAGGAATACGAAAAAACGAGGACAAACCCATTCACTAAAAACGGTAGAAAAAAGAAAATCATTCTTCCAGACAACTTGACAACCGAGTCTATTCAGGTGTGGGGCTGGAGGGCTGGTATGTGTACTTAATTAACATGATGTACATATCATGCATCATTCATTCGCAATTATTTCCATTTGCAATTAAAAGAAGCGATGCCTCGTGAGGTTGTAGATATAGGCCTACACTTCGTGCTACTTTTGTGTGGCGAAGTAAGGCATTCATTTCAAAGCGACGATGTGTTGCTCATTAAGCTGATTTGGTTAATCAGCTGGCGGCTAGATGTTGACCTCTGAAGCCAAAGGTACTCCGTGTATCCTGTCTTCTTCCAACAAGGGGAGTTCCCATAGCCTCTCTGTGACGGACAGGGGCCTCTGTAGGGACTAATAAAGCAGCAGTCCATAAGAAGCTAAACAAATATTCTCTGAAGACTTTATCCTCCTGGACCGGGGCAGTAAATACCAAATCCAAAGGGCAGGTCCTGCGGCGAACCATTTAGTCCTTAATTAACATCTACAGAATGACCTGACGCACGCACTGCAAATGCATGTGCATGCCGTGCGCACATAAACTGTGCGCACGCACGCACACACGCACACGCACACACACACACACACACACACACACACACACACACACACACACACACACACACACACACATTTTTAGACTGGGAACGCATTATTACACATTATTTTGTGCTTTAACTATAGTAGAAAACTAGCAGATATACAAGCTCAAAGCAAGCTTGTAGATCTGCTATTTTTGAAAATTTGTGAAAATATTTCAAATCCTAGCTTCTAAGGTTTTTTTGAAAATGTCTCTGTCAGTGGTGCCCAAACATTTTCATGTGAAGGACCCCCAAAATGATATGTATTTGGTCACGAACCCCCATCTCAAAATATTTCGTTCCAAGGACCCCCCAGAGGCAACATTTGAGTTACAAATGTTCGCTTAAAAAATACGTACAGTATATTCAAAGATTTGCACACATTTTCACGACTTTTCAAAAATAGCAGATCTACAAGCTCGCAGCGCGGCACTCAGTGTCGCGCTGTGAGCTTGTAGGTCTGCTATTTTTCAATAGCTAAAGTATAAAATAATTAGAGCCCCTCCACCTTGGGCCCTAGTAAATCAGTCCCACTCCCCCCCCCCCCCCCCCCCCCCCTTGTGACGCCCCTGCACACACACACCGAGAGGCCAAAGTGCGCACATTGACCATTTTCACCTTCAGAGAAGCAATCATCTGTTGGCCTTAAAACACCAAAGGCCTCATGTGAGTAATCATCAGCTCCCTCATAAAAGCTGAGACGCGCCAGTGAGAGAGGCAGCGTGGACACCGAGGTGATGAAAAGCTACTCACTCAGCTCACTCATTGCTACTGGCTTTGTAGTCTCAGAACATTATTATTAATCCTAACGTCACGTCTCCTTCTGCACAAGCAATGTCCCAAGCTTGACACGAGTTTATCTTTAAACTCGTTTAGATTTCGTTGCTGTCGGGCAGAAACCTCTTATCTCTATTTAAACTTTTAGTGTTTTTTTTGGGGGGGGGATTAATGCCCAACTGGATCATACTAGAGTCACACCTTGTTTCCCCGATCCTGTACATATAGTGTTTTGATAACTGCGATATTATTGAATGTTTTTTTTTTTTGCTTGCTATTTATTATGTCCATGAATTGAATACCGAGGGCTTTCAACGTAAAAAAGACAGTAAAAGGTCTTATTTGGGATGTTCCTTTTAGGCAGGGTGTTTAACTATAATTATTATTATTATCATTATTATTAAAAGTAGCAGATCTGCAAGCTCAAAACGTGCAGCGTAGATTTGAGTAGATCTGCTACTTTTTGCCATTTTAAATTTAAAATCCTGAAGAGTAAGAGTTTTGGACAGTGAATGTTTCAGGCAGTTATCTTCTAACAGCCCATTGTTCACTAATGTGAAGATCAGTTCAGAAACGAAAATCAAAAGCCAAAGACGAGAACAAAAGGGTTGCGTTCAGTGTTTTCCACAGACAGGCAGGCTGGCCTGCGTCAAACAACAGACACCGAGCGCGGGGTCACCTCCGCTGATGAGTGGACAGGACACTGGACAGCCCCTTGTAAAGCGTCATAAAAGTTATTATGTCCCGTGCAACCCATAAAGCCATTAGCTGTCCGGGCGTCCTCCAAAAAGTGACAGGCAGGCAGAGAGGACAAAGACAGTGACAGGCATGGATGTGACAGACAGTAAATGTTGTGCAAGAGGAGACGTGAGTGTGTCTGTGGTCGTTCTAAGTTCATCAAACTAAATGCAAGGCAGCAGGGGCGTCACAAGGGGGGGGGGGGGGGAGTGGGACTGAGTTACTAGGGCCCAAGGCAGAGGGGCCTTAATTATTTAACCATTGAAAAATAGCAGATATACAAGCACCCAGTGTAGATCTGCTATTTTTGAAAAGTCGTGAAAATGTGTGCAACTTTTGAGATGGGGGTCCGTGGCCATATACATATCACTTTGGGGGTCCTTCACATGAAAAGGTTTGAGCACCACTGACATAGAAACATAGAAGGATTTGAAATATTCAAAGACTTGCACAAATTTTCACGATATTTCAAAAATAGCAGATCTACAAGCTTTTATTATTTTTCAATAGTTAAAGCACAAAATGTGAGTGAATTGTTGTACCCAGGGCCCAGAACTTGGAGTGACACCCCGTGCAAGGCAGTTGACGACACACGCAAACACTACCCGGGTTTTGAACCCGGCGGGGCTCATGCGTGGGAAACCAAACATCTACCGTTCATCCAAAGGGGAATCCCCCCTCCCCCCTTCTGGGGCTAAAAGGGGCCGCTCTGCTACAAAGACAATGTTCTCTCACATCACAAACACAAGCTAGAATCGTATTTCAAAAGACAACACCACTTAGTAGTCTACAGTCTACAGTCATTTGACTGTAACAGCACAAAACGGGTACGTGTCACGGCACCATGTAATGTATGACAATGAGTTGGCAGGGGGGTGTTTTAACACAGAGACACATTCTCCTCCATTCTCTGAATTCTAGATTGGAAAAACGTGCCTGGTTAATTACAGACCCTCTGTACGAAGAGAAGACCCTCTCCTCCTGTTAGAACAGCTTATCCTTTCCTCTTACTTAAATATGGGGATGGGGGATTTTATGATGTCATTAAATCAGTGTTTTTCAATCAGGCCTTTTGACTCAGAGGCTTTCAGCTTTCAGGGAGAAACCAAACATACACAGGGAAGACACATTTGCACATTATAACCACACCCAGTGGTCTATTAAAGTAATGTTAACTCCACAGACACATACAAAACAGAACAAGTACAAAACTATGGCACCACCTCTTTAAAGGGATAGTTGGAACAAATAGGGAAACACTGCTGGTCATCAAATGATTTACTTAAGAATGCGAAAAAAAACTGCTCAGGGATGAAATAAAATTTTGACCAGGCAACTTGTGGGGGCCAATCAAAGTTGGTGTCTCATTGACTTTACTACACAGTAAAATAATACAAAAAATAAATATGCATAAAGTAGCATGTGAGGGGTCAAACTAGGGTTTTTTAGTGATTCTGAATCCAATGCAAGCATGTGTTTTGCACGAAAAACATTCCTTGGGCTAAAAACGGCCCCCACAAAACTATGGTTTAGTGATGAGTCGTCACTTTTCACAGTTTTGTGGGGGGGGGGGGGGGGAGGAATGTTTTTCGTGCAAAACAAATGCTTTCATTGGATTCAGAATCACGAAATGCTCCTAGTTTGACCCCTCACATGCTACTTAAATGTATTTTTTTTATTATTTTACTGTATAGTAAACTCAATGAGACCTCAACTTTCATTGGCTTTTTCATTAGTTTTTTTTTTTTTTTTAAATAGACGTAGGAGGTCAATAACATGGGCCCCAATCAGACGAAGCCAACCAGTTTTCCCTAAATCTGTTCAAAGTGTGGTCCAGGGACCTTTCGGGTTCCTTGAAGGTGTTCCAAATGGACCCTTTCAGGTCTGTAACTCTTGAGTTACATCATTTCAAGGACCCCGTCCCCCATAACTCTGAGAGTGGACAAATGTACACTCTCATTTCTAGTCATTTGGAATTAAAACGTTTGAGAACCACTTCACGATTCCACCGTAAACGGACACTTCACAATGCATTTCGCCATTTTCTCACAGAGCACGATCACATCCCAGACAGAACTTCAGTACACGGCCACAATTGAAAATGAACAACAAGGATTTGTCACAGTGCGGCACTCACCATCCAGAAGGACATGGCAGAGCTGGCTTTAAGGACACCCAGGACAAGAACTCCTTACAAGATTCAGGACCGTCTGGAATATTAAACAGCCTCGTCTGGACTTAGGGACACTGTGTCATGGTCCCACTGAGCAGCCAGAGGCTAGCTGTACGGCCCTTATCCTGACACGTTTCCTGGGGAGTGTTGTTGGTCAGGGGAGAGGAAACCACCACGCGTGCACACACACGCACGCACGCATACACACACACACAGACACACACAGACACGCACGCACACGCACACACACACACACACACACACACACACACACACACACACACACACACACACACACACACACACACACACAGATTCAAGCACCGACACACATTTGTACATGAGCATAAAATGCACTTGCATGCACGCACGCACACAGACAGGAAAAGGTTTGTATCAGGGCATCACAACATGGAGACATGGGTTCTTTGCTTGTGATCCTTTTTTGTGCCAAGTGTTAAAGCTGAGAACATCTGACTTCCAGCTCATCCACTGGTAACACAGTCAGGGACGTGCTGGGCCCCTGATTCAGCCCGGGAAAAATAGTTGGAGAGGCCCTCATTGCGCGCTATAGAGAGAGATCTCTCTCTATAGCGCTGCTGCTACTACTCAAACATTTGCCATTTCAGATCATGACAAGTGAAGCCAGTGGGCCAATTACATGAGTTGTATTTCGTCGTTGTCGGGTCCAAAACCGTTTGTTTTGTATTTATCATTTTAAAAATCATTTAAACTAGTGAAAACAGCCGATCTACAAGCACACAACGCCTCGCACTGCGAGGCGTTGTGTGCTTGTAGATCTGCTGTTTTCACAACTTTTGTGCGACGGCCTTGTATGATGAAGCAGGGCTTTGCTTTGCGAAAAAATTACACATTTGAAACTTGGAGATACGAGGTTTCTGCCCGACAGTGACTATTTACTTTGTTGGCCACCCAGCCCCCAAAATGGAATGAAGGCCAACATTTTATTTTTAATTTTTTCCTAATGGCCGGCCTGGAATGAACCGGCCGTTCGGGAGTTGTCCCGCTTTTCCCAATGGCCAGCACGTCCCTGGGTAGATTCATTATGTGTGAACACAACATGCATATATAGTAGATATCCATTTGTACTGTAGATGGAAAATACTGAGTGTTAATTTAAAGGGATATTTCACTTTCAAAAAACCTTTTTGTCATTTTATCGGCTAATCAGGCCTTTGGGAACACCCAGGACAGTTTTTGAATTTCTTCATTCAGTATTTAGATATTTGAATTTCATTTCCCCCCTTCCAGGACCTTCCTATACAAACCCATTATAACTTCAAACTCCATTTTAACCATGATAGATTCAATTAAAACACCTGTCCTTTTTTCTGGTGAGACACCAGAAAAAAGGAAAGGTGTTTTAATTGAATCTATCTATAAGTTACAATGGGTTTGTATAGGAAGGTCCTTGAAGGGGGCAAATGGGGCAAAAGAATATCAATTATCTAAATACTGAATGAAGAAATAAAAAAACTGTCCCGGGTGTTCCCAAAAGCCTGATTAGACAATAAAATTACAAAAAGGTTTTTTGAAAGTGAAATATCCCTTTAACATGTAAGACAGATTTACCCTTGCAGTACATACCTGAGTCTGTGTATACTAGTGTAAGGGGTGGGTGACTGTCCGAGTACTGTAAACATAAGTAAAACCACTAGACACAAAGTACATAGAGTTCATTCTTCCTGAAGCCGTCCCAAATCCCCCTCACCTGCATCAAAGTCTAGCTTGTGTGTTCAGGTTTTAACATGGGGGGTTTTACTTTCTGGGAGATTGTTTATCACTCGTCAAAGTTCTAAGCCGTGGGCCTCCGTGAGTGCTGCTGAAGAGGGAGTGGCCAAACCCCCCTCTTTCTGTGCATACAATATAAACAGTCAAACACTGACCACCCCGTATATTGTGAATATGGAAAAGGCACAGACTGAAATTAAAAGAGCGTGTACTTCCCTCGTACCACATGAAAGCACCCCTGGCGTATGTTGACCACCAACTGTAAAGAAAAACTTTAAGATTCATAATATTGACTATTAGGCATAGGCTACACAGAGCTGGATATTTCATATATCCCGGTTTTTCAGATATCGACAAAATATCTAGGTCCACACGACAAAGATATCTAGGTCTAAAATAATCTGAGTCCCCAAACCTCCACTAGGGGGACAAGCACACACACAGTAAAGTCTTCAGAGATATCCGGGTTCCATGCCTACACGGATCCAGTGAATCAGATATTTTTCAATGTCTCCACTTATTTATCCAATTTAAAAAATATCCAGCTTCGCGGCCGAACTATCCAGCTTCGTGTGGCTGCAAGCCCCAACCGCACAAAAAAAATGTCTAGCAATTTGCTAGACATTTTTTTGCGCGGTTGGGGCTTGCAGCCACACGAAGTTAATGTCTAGCTTCAGAAATATCCACCTCTGTGTTGCCGGCACCTTAACAAAGGTACATTACTGCAGTGCATAATCACTGGCCTATGAAAGCATGCTGAAGACTAAAAGAGCTTTTACACATGTTTCTTTAGACGGACTGACTGACTTTTACCTGTCGCACAATTTTGAAGTGCTAAGAAGCACATAGGAAAGGGTTATTATTAAATTGTATAAGCTCAACAATGTACATTTTTTAATCAGTCAATATACTCTGTATAATACACACTGTAAACGAGGGGTCCCGGACCCCCTGTTGAAGACCCCTCTGGTCCTCAGACCTCTTTTTTTTTATATCATCCACTTGAACCCTAGCGTCCACAATATATTCAGAGAACTTCAGCCAAAAATAGCAGATCGTAGATCGGCTATTTTCGGCAAAGAGGTTTGGTGTAGAGGGGAAAAAGAGCAGACTAAGTATGGAGTGAAAGGTCAAGTTTATTACCGTAAGTATTGACGGTTCAAGTGGTTAAATATCTGAAATTGACACGAATCCAAAATATACTGAGGATAGTGCTGTCAAACAATGAAACTACTGCATATGGAATCTCTGAACAGGTTGTGGGGGTCCCTGCTTCAGCTCTCTCTCAACTAAGGGATCCTTGGCCTGAAAACGTTGAAGACCCCTGCATGCTGTAAACAAACCAGCATGGCCCTCCAAAGCCCCGGGGGACCCCTTCTCAAATAACAGCTCTCCAAGTCTCTCCTGCCCTGAGCCCTCACAAATTCCCTCGAACACCCCCACCCCCCCACCACCAGAACATGGCCCACACAAAAACACTCGGGGTGGGTTGCGTCATGTCTTGGAGGCTTTCCAAGAAACACAACAGTGGTAGAGCTGCCTTTTGGTTGTATTTTAGGTGTATAAAGGGGTGTCACATCAAATTCTGGACACTGGGTACAAGGATTCACTGCGGGCCCCCCATGAATGTTCTTCATAGGGGGAGGGGTTTGACCCATTTAGACTGGGAACGCATTATTACGCATTATTGTGTGCTTTAACTATTGAAAAATCACAAGGGGGGGAAAGTGGGACTGAGTTACTAGGGCGCAAGGTGGAGGGGCCTATTTAGCAATTGAAAAATAGCAGATATACAAGCTCAAAGCGCGGCACCGAGTGTCGCGCTGCAAGCTTGTAGATCTGCTATTTTTGAAAAGTCGTGAAAATGTGTGCAAATCTTTGAATATATGCATTTTTTAAGCGAACATTTGTAACTAAAATTTTGCTTCTGGGGGGTCCCTGGAACTACATATTTTGAGATGGGAAACATAGGTTTTTCAAAAAACCTTAGAAGGATTTGAAATATTCAAAGACACAAATGTACATGATTTTTCTAAAATATCAGATCTACAAGCTTGCAGCGCGGGGCCCTACAAGCTTGCACCTACAAGCTTGCACCTTGGGCCCTAGTAACTCAGTCCCAAATGCATTCAGGTCCCCATCCGGAATCAATGGGGGTACATTTAAAATAATAATTATTTTGTCTTAGGAGTGCGACAAATACAAACAAATATTATTGAACTCAAGTCTCCATGCCATGAGTAATCCATAGAAAAAAAGTCATTTTACTCCTTTAAGCACAACCATCAATTACAGTACCAAACAAGAGTCCATAACAGTCAATGCTAAAAGTATCTCACCGCAATGTCAAACACAAGCAAAAATACTCAATACTACTAACACAACCTAATAGTGCAGAGCCAAACAAACAAAAAAGTGTCCATTGGTCAGTGCAAGAAAAACTAAAAAGAAAAACAAGAAAGGGTGACACAGCAAGACGCACATGAGCACCCTCCCTGGGAAGGCCATCACTCAGTAGGCGACTCTTTAAGCCTCACGCCGGAGACTCTGCCTGTCATCAAATTATTGTCTCAGGAATGTGACAAAGACAAAAGAATCTCCATGAATTCAAGGCATTAATGGGGTGTGTAATTGATAGAAAAGAAGTAATTTTTTGAGGGCGAACAACTCCTTTAAAAGCATGTCGTTGGACTGAAACTGAAAGGTTTTCACAATATCAATGGGATTTTAAAATGTAGAAAAAAACGGATCCTTTTGGATATTGAACAGAAGTTGAAGTAAAAAAAAAAAAAAAAACTTTTATGCCTCGTTGTTAGACAGCTTATTGAGATATATTTACACTGATTGAAATTCATTTTATGTGCTCATTTGTGTTGGGCTGTCTGAAGCAGTGTTATTACATGAGTTCATCCTGTGTCCTTGACCAGAACATGGCTGCCAAGATGCAAACAACAAAGCAAAGGACCGCATTTGTACATGATGGCAACACAATGTCACTCTGGTGAGGAAACCTGGGACTCGTCTCAGACCATGTTGTTGTTGTCGGTGTGTGTGTGTGTGCGTGTGTGCAGGGGCGTCACAAGAGGGGGAAAGTGGGACTGAGTTACTAGGGCCCCAGGTGGAGGGGCCTTAATTATTTTATACTTTAACTATTGAAAAATAGCAGATATACAAGCTCACAGCGCGGCGAGCTTGTAGATCTGCTATCTTTTGAAAAGTCGTGAAAATGTCTGAAAATCTTTTTGCTTTGCTTCTGGGGGGTCCCTGGAACTAAATATTTTGAGATGGGGGTCCGTGGCCAAATACATATAATTTTGGGGGTACTTCACATGAAAGGTTTGAGCACCACTGGCACTGACACAGAAACATAGGTTTTATAAAAAATAACCTTAGAAGGATTTGAAATATTCAAAGACTTTTAAACATTTTCACGATTTTTCAAAAATATCAGATCTACAAGCTCGCAGCACGGCACTCGGTGCAGCGCTGTGAGCTTGCATATCTGCTATTTTTCAATAGTTAAAGCACAAAATAATGCGTTCCCAGTCTAAATGGGTTAAACACCCTCCCCCTATGAAGAACATTCATGGGGGGGGGGGGGCCGCAGTAAATCCTTGTACCAAGGGCCCAGAATTTGATGCGACACCCCTGGGTGGAGGGTTTGACCCCCGGTCTGTCAGCTTCAGACAAGACACATCCACTAACTGCAGTACCGCATTGCTTCACACCACCAACTGTAACCCATGGCGATCGCAGGCCTGCCCAATGGCTGAGCATTATGCAAATGTGAATCACGCTCTACTGGGCGCAAGACACTGCATGTCCATCGCGCTGCCTCACATTTCACATGAACTTTATTGGTGCCAGTGGGCCTTTTGTCTGCTTTAATTGAATTAACTTCTGAGAAATGGACCTTGTTGCAGAGAGAGAGAGAGAGAGAGAGAGAGAGAGAGAGAGAGAGAGAGAGAGAGAGAGAGAGAGAGAGAGAGAGAGAGAGAGAGAGAGAGAGAGTGAGAGAGAGAGAGAGAGAGATGGTACATTACCCTCCCATCACTTAGCCACGGGACATTTTAATTGTGTTGACATTGGAATCACTTTTAAACCTTGGTGTAGAAGAGAAGGGCTGTCGGCCGCTTCTCCCTCACAAAACTTTTATAACTCGGAAGTGCATTCCTTTAGTGAAATGTTTTGCATGGCAGCCTAACAAGCAACAGTCGCAATTTAAAACGCAATATAAGAAATACAGCTTAAAATGTAAACACAATAAGTTCCTTTTGATGCAGTGCAAAAGTCAAGTGTGCCTGCAGCCTACTCTTTTTGCATTCCAGGAAAAACATTAATTGGCTATCGTTGAGGATTAATTAGCATCTTTGCTTTCAAGTTCAGTTAGATTAGCAGAGAGATTTAGTTTACCGTTTCCATTAGGCACACATATTACATGTCACCGATATCAATGGCAATATCTCCATCTACTGGTTAAAAAGCACATGGGCATGAACCCTGTGAAACCATTTAAATCAGGGGTCATCAACAGGGGGTCCAGGACCCCTAGGGGTCCTCAGAGTTACTACAGGGGGGCTGCCAAATCCTTGTGTGATAGGATAATTATTTTAAATGAATAACTTGAACCCTCGCATCTCTTTTCCAAAGAGAACCTTAGCCAAAAATAGCAGATCTACAAGCTCTCAACGCCTCGCACTGCGAGGCGTTGAGAGCTTGTAGATTGGCTATTTTCGGCAAATAGGTTTGGTGTAGAGGTGAAAATAGAGCAGACTAAGTACATAGTGAAAGGTCAAGTTTACAAAAGATCAACGATTTAAGTGGTTAAATGTCTGAAAAAATATATTAACATGAATCCAACAGACTGATGACAGTGCTGTCAAACAAGTCTATGAATCTATCTATGAAATCGATGAAAATCTTCATCAAACATTTATACAATGTGTAGAGGGGGTCCCTGCTTCATCTCTCTCTCAGCTAAGGGGACCTTGACCTGAAAACATTGAAGACCCCTGATTTAAATTGTTATGTAGTCATAGCAACAAAAAGACAAGCACACAACAGCAAAAACTCATTTTTCATGTATTTCAGTAAACCATATCTCTGAGAAACCACATAGCTCAGCTGTCATTGTTTTGACTAGTGGTGCATGCGATTTCGAAACTTGAAAGAGTAGGAATCTCAATTCACTGTTTTTTTTCGCTATCTAACTTCCATTACAGTACTTTCATGTCAGCTGCTCGTCCACAGTCAGACAGCCTGCGACCTGCCCAGACATCGAGCAAACAAAAGTCACATACTTGTCCCAAGCAGATAAAAGTGACGTGGAAATCCAAATGTTTGGCCAGGCTCCGAGGGAGTGAGGGCAAGTGAACCCGTTTCCTTTGTCTGACGTTTGAGATCTTTAGTTGTACATGTTCCATTGATGGGATAAAACATGAAAACTGTTGGGTGTTTCAGCCGTATGTGCATTAAAGAGTAGGCCAATTTGTAAATAATTTATAGTTTGAGACCATTAACACACAGAGGTGAGTGGGGTTTGTGTTTGCCACAACTGAGGCAGCGTAGGTCTGTCAGTAAATACTGTCGAAGAGAGTAATTTGATTTTCACGGACTTTCAAGTACTACGAATGCCATTGAGTTACTACAAATACTGTAGCACCTTTGCTATCATGCCATATGCCAACCCCCACGTACAGAATTTCTTATCAGCTAAACGAGGAAATACTTGTGAAATACTGTTTACTTGTGAACCTTTGTTTTTCGTAGAGATAACTGCTGAGACAACTGTGACAACCAGTACTGATATTTGAGGCTGTTCTTCAAAAGCCGTTTGATGAGAGAAATCATTAGCAAGCTACTCTAGATTCAATCTGGGAATCCATCAGAGAAGAAAAATTAATGTATGAATCTGTTTTGTGAGATTAGTGTGTAGATTAAATGTATGACTAGTTTTGACAGAGCAGGTCATGATCAGAGTAATGTCTGATAGTAAAGGCATGCTATCAACTGTAATGATATATTAGTGGAGGGAGCTGTTATCAACAGAGTGATATAGCAGCCATTAAACGTAGCTGTTTAATTTCATCCGTTTAAATGCACTTTATCTTTATACTGCTAAAAGGACTGTTGTTATCAGTGACAAAGGCAGCTCGACAATCAGAAAAGATAAAATGTGCTAATTTTGGCATTAAAACCCAATGCATTTCTACACTGTAAATAAATACAGTATATTACAAATATGATATCCCTATCTTAAAACAATTAAGCTAATTCATTATTTGGATTTTTCTCTGCTGATAGTTACACAAGATTAGGTTGCTTTTAATTCCACTGAATAGTATGGTATTGAAGTATGCTTATCGACTGTTGCAACAATGAAGAAATGTAGTGGACAAAGCAATCTAAAACGTTTTTTTTTTTTTTCTTTTTTTCTTTTTTTCATTAGCTTAATTCATATGGCATAAGTCTTTTGTATTGTATATTACATAATTAATAGGATGTTTAATGTACCACTCTAATAATAAAAAAAATCTTTTGTAAATACAGCTTAAATATGTAAACATGATCATTAAAACCACAAAATAATGTTTCTTGGGTGCACATCCCTGCTTGCATCCCAAGATTTGAAAGCATATTACTTTACACACATTACATTACACACACACACACACACACACACACACACACACACACACACACACATACACATACACACACACACACACACACACACAGACACACACACACACACACACACACACACACACACACACACACACACACACACACACACACACACACACACACACACACACACACCCTTTAAAGTGACATATTTCCCATAGCTTCTATTTACATAAAAAGCTACAGCCCAACCATTTGTCAGAACACAGCTATGAAGGGAGTCCTCGAGGATAAAGTACAATGATGTTGAGGTATTTAGGCTATTTCCAGACTCACGCCATGAAGGCTTGCCAATGCAGATAGACACACAGAAGCCATACAAGTGGCAGATTAAGTTCCGAGAACCACTGTGTCTCTTGTGTACCAGAATAAAGTGTGATTGAAGGGGAACAAAGCTCAATTAAACAATTCTTATATGGCAGTAATACCCAACCGGTGCCCACTGAAGCCTCCCATTGGCTGCCCTGTTAAGTGGTCAGATGGGTGGGCCGAGAACACTGTCGACATTTTCAAGTGGGCCCTGATTCAGAAAAGGTTGGAAGCAGCTGTTGTATGTACGGTATATTCCTGTGGTCAATATAGTGATGCCAACTTTTTTTTACTTAAAAATGTTATCCCACCCATTTTTCACCCAGTGCTAAAGCTGTAGTCCTGGGCGCTGCGTTCCCTCTGCCAACCTGGTGAGAGCCCCAAACTGAGCTCATGCTTCCTTCAATGCATGAGGAGTGAGCAGGCCGCTTCTTATCACCTGACAGGGGGGAGCATTCCCCGGTAGGACGTAGCGCGTGGAAAGAACACGTTATTCCAACCAGTTCCTTTCCCCTCTATCAGGCGCCCCGGCTGGCCAGGGGGAGGCAGTATAGAGACCAGGATTACTGCATGAGAGAACACGCCCCCAGCGCCCACAGCATCCCCCCGCGGGAATCAAACCCAGGACCTTCTAGCTGTGAGGCGACAGCGGTATCGACTGTGCCACCATGCCCCCAGTGATGTCAACTTAACCACTTGAACCCATGCATCCCTATTCTGGGGAGAAGATTCGGAGACAATAGCCGATCTACAAGCGTGTTGCGATGTGCCGTGTTGTGAGCTAGTAATGGAGGGTGCCAACTAAACTTGTACAGAGCCCTGGGGGACTCCAGTCAACAAAGTATAGTTTAAGTCAGTGGTTCTCAACCTGTGGGTCGGGACCATAGAGTATATATAAAATAGAGAGCGGACGAGCCCCGCCTCCACTATCATTTCAATGCAAGTGCTCAGTGGCGTTTTGAAGCAACGGCTACATGCTAGCATGTAGCTAATCCAGGTGCATTCTGGGGGAAATTGGCCACTACCTAGTGGGGCCAAGCCCCCAGAATGCACCTGGAAAATGACGTCACGCTGCTCTCCGCTCAGAGGAAGGCTGTCTGGAGTGGAGGGGGCGGGGCCAAAATGCGCGTTTAGGCTGCAGTTCCAACTTTGGCCACCATCGGGGTTGCTTCAAATCTAGCCCTGGGTTCTGGGGGCTTGGTCGGGACACGCAGGGGGGGGGGGGCCAAATTATTTTGAGGGGTCCCCAGATGATTAACTTAACACGTTGCAAGCCGCGGCAGAACCCTCTGAACAGAGGTAGCGCCGAAGAAATAAGCCATTTATTTACAAACATGTTTTAAAAAAACAAAGCCCACATGATAACAACACGTACTGGAGTGCTCGACACAGCGTACATATTCATCCTGCAGAGGTCGGCGATCTTACTTTGGCGAGGCGGAGGGGAGATCAATTCCATTCGTTTACGTGCGGCGAAGCAGGGAAAGGAGCGATAGAGAAGCGGCGCCCGAACGTGATTGAAACCGCGATCCACGAACAGAGACAAAGACCAGCCATCTTGTTTGAGCTTCTTGCTGAGTTTCAACACTGGGGAGAGGATGAGGCTCCTCCTGGCCAGCCATCCATCCAGAATGTGAGTCAACGGCGTGGCCTGCTGGATATTAGGAGTATCACACCCAGCACCAGAAAATGACTGTCAGAGCATATTAACCCTTTCAGATCGCTCCAAAAAGACACAGAGAAGAATTTCCGATGTTTTTTTTTTTTTTATTATAATTTATATCAAAAGTCCGGGAATAGACGGCGTGGCTGATGGGACCCAGTAGGAAGTCCGAGGGAGTACGGCCAGGCTTAGAAGGTGTTAATGTACAACATTGTTTTCTCGCTCAACAGTAAACAAACCAACATATAGTATAAGGGTATAGACTAGAGGGTATCTGCACATTTCTGAAGTGTCAATTTAAGGACTTTTAAGACCTCTAAAATAAAATAAATTAACATTGGTCAAATTGTCAAATATTAAAGGCAGAAATTATGAAAATAGCCAATCTGCTATTTTCACAATAGAACCTTGTTATACAAAATGTAATGCCTCAACTCTTAACTCACACAGTGCTGCCGGCCACAAGGGGCGCTAGAGTGCCAGAAATTTCTCTATAGACCTAAGGGGCGCTAGAGTGCCAGAAATTTCTCTATAGACCTTCGCTCTAGCTTCCGTCGACACTGTCCCAAGTGCCTTGGGATTTCACTCCAGCCAATGCTATGGGTGACGAGAGGAGGAAGCTAGCTGACACGTAGCCAAAATGCTAACCCATTTAGAAGCCCGATCTAAAGCTATTTCAGTCGCAAAAAACTTTCTCTTTGGGTCTGGGAACACAATCCGGAGAAAATCCTGTCTAAAGATGTGATTTATTATTGGAGTGGGCGGCGCGATGCGGCCGTTAGCGCGACTATGGCCGAGTGTTGGCCTGGACCATGGATGGACGTTTAGACCGGGGCTTTGTTGAGGCCTCCGATTAAATAATTCATTTTATTAAATATCCCGAACTAGTTCGGGATAGGCACCCTGGAATACGTCACGCCGCCGACAGTATATATTGAGGTTTTTTTGGGGGGCTCTAAACTTTATTTTAAACCATTTTCAATGGAATAAATCGTCGGACCATCTAGCGTCTCTCGTTGGCTAGCGCTGGACGAGCAAGGACCACCCACGTTGCTCCAAGCAGCCCGGGGTAAGTAAAATAGCAATTAAAATATTGTATTGGATTGAAATAAAGCCGAACTTGTTCGGGATAGGCACTTATAGGGTTAAAGGAGTAATTCACCCCCAAAATGACTTTTTTTTCCTATTGATTACTCATGCCATGGAGACTTGAGCTCAATAATATTTTTTGTATTAGTCGAATGCCTAAGACAAAAATATGATTATAAATTTACCCCCATTGATTCTGGATTCTGGATGGGGGACCCAAATGCATTCGGGTCCCCATCCGGAATCAATGGAGGTACATTTAAAAATGTTGTCTTAGGAATGTAACAAAAACCCAAATTGCGTGAGTAATCAATAGAAAGTCATTTTGGGGGTGAACTACTCCTTTAAGGCTCATCAGGGTGTGTGTGAGTGTGTGGGAGGGGGGGGGGGGGTCCCCAGTTAAAGGTTGAGAACCACTGGTTTAAGTGGCAGTTATCAGGTATAATGTCTGCTGCTTCATACACAATGGATTGGTGAAGAACAAAGATAACATTGTATAGTTAAAAGCTGTCAAGACAAACACTTATCAAAGAAAGTTTCATTTGGCATGAACTTTCCCCCTGGAGGAGAATTCCATGGGGCCACAGACTCACAGACACACGCATTGTCACTCAGAAACTATGGGGGGCACTTACATCTCCTTAATCCACAATATTGATTGGACCATGTTAAGACTATAATGAATGGTCATATCACATTTCACTGTACAAAGTGCTTCACAGTCCAAGTCATACAGCAAGTATAGGAAGAATAAATACAACTATTATAGTATAGGAACTCAATTTGGGAATTCCTACTTTTCAGCTGTGTTCCCCTTTAAAAGCACAGCCCGGGGATGGAGGTGTGTGGGGGGGGGGGGGGGTTACATAAATATATGGAGCCTGTATGTACGCTATACGTGCCTGGCATGCCAATGATGCATGTGCAGGATTACAGGCGTGCGCAACACATGCGCAGCATCAGGTCTAGGAGTGTGACTTGATTAGGGATTCCATCGTCTGGTGCAACGGGACACACTCGTTCTCATCAACAGGGATTAGTGTGGGAACGTGACACATGTGCCGTATTTTATGAGGGCCTATCGAGTTTCGACTCCCGTCATACTAAAAATAACGACTCAAACCAGCTTTCTCCGTTGCACACTCAAATGTTTCCTTTTGTCTTTCGAGGATGTGAGGCACAGAGTTCCAATAGATCACACTGGCAAAGGGGAACACACTGTTTATTTACATTTGTGCAGAGAATGACTTCAACGCTTTAAAGTGATCCCTGACTAATATGACAAATATGCCTTAATACATTATAATTGTCCTCTATAACTACAATGTAAAATTAAAAACACCTCAATTATTTTATTTCTTCTAGAAATAGCTAATCTTTCACTCAATAGGGGAAATGCCCGTCGCAAGTTGATGATGTCATAAATGTCATGTGTGATCTATCCCTATGGAATTTATGGCATGCATGTGAAAATAAAAACAAACGTAATACTTCCTATGGTTAATATGAGCATCAAATCAATATTTCAAATGTGTTTGTGTTTTGTTTTTTTGCACATGCATGCCATAAAAATTACACATGACATTTATGACATCATCAACTTGCGACAGGCATTTCCCCTACTGAGTGAAAGATTTGCTATTTCTAGAAGAAATAAAATATTTAAGGTGTTTTTAATTTTACATTGTAGTTATAGAGGACAATTATAATGTATTAAGACATATTTGTTGTATTAGTCAGGGATCACTTTAAGGTGCTAACATTCAACTCCAACGTTCTGGGTTCGATTCCCACCTCAGGGCCTGTGCTGCTGATCATTAACCTCGTTCACCAGCCCACTTTCGGAAATCGCATTTTTCCGGAAGGGGTGGTTTACGAGGCAAGCTGATCATCCCATTATTTCCTGCCTCTTGCCACTGTTCAGTTTCAATTAAGCTAAAGAAGTAAACTTTATAATTTTTTTAAGAGATTTTATGCCTTTTTTGATAGCATAATATAGTCAGGAAAATAGAGAGAACAAGTGAGAGAGACGGGGAGTGACAAGCAGCAAATGTCGTCCGGATCGGGATTCAAACCCGCAACATGCTGCATTGCAGCCTAGGTGCCCAGACAGCAAGGCCAGCGGTCGGGCCCAAAAGTAGTAAACCTTGAATTGTTTTAATGGTGGTTCACTTCAAACCTGGTCTTTTTAACACTTACTGTATAAGTCTACTGTATATTGTGTCCATTCACTGTTCACTACAAAAGTCAATCTTGTTATAGAAGTAAACAAACGCTTTATAATGTAAGGGGCTTTGACCGTGGCAAAGAGGGCTCCACAAACTATTTTATTGGACTTAACACCTTTGTGACAAAATTCCATTACACCCTTTCCATATATCCCTCAGTCCACTGAGATGCCGCATTCCAGTGCAAATACCTATGAAATTTCTCTACAGTGGAATGTCTAAGTGTGCAAACCTATCCTTTTAAAAAACAGAGCGGGCGAGCTCGCTACAATGATTTGCCTCGGCTTGTTACAAGCACTGGTGCATAATGGAGAGAGAGAGAGGGAGAGGGAGAAAATCTGGGGTCTTTCTTCCTGTGTGTATTCAGAGTAAATGCAGCATGTCAAAGGGGGGGATTTATTACCTCCCCAAAGAAAAACATTCTCCCGATGATGAAAACATGATTGGTGGACCTGGGTAGCCCGGCCCTAACTTCTGCTCCCACTGTCACAGTAATTACCCCCAGAGCCCCGTGGCATCCGACCTTGGGTAGAAAAGTCCCCGGGAAAACAGACCGCCACCACAAATATCGACAAAAGGCACATTTGGATTCGCGCGGGATGCGACCTGGGAGAGCCGAGCTCTCTGTCCATCACTCGGATGTGTTTTGAATGGCTACAAAGGCCCCCAGAGTGAGACTTCGTGGGATTTGGACGTTGCCAAGAGCGAACGCCGCGTTTGCCTTGCCAAGTATTAGAAAGAAGACAAGAAAATCCCCCACACACAGTAGAGAAATATCAACAAAACTGCAGCATAAAGGCCACATTCATGGGGTTCACAAAGGCATCGGAGGTTGATGGTATAGGGCTAAATGGGGTGTATTATGCTGTGCCCATGCCACAAGGCCTGCAAGGTCCGAGTTAGGCCTCGGTTTTATCTTCCAAGAAAAGGGGCACACAACCATGACTTTAGGGTGAGAAATACAGTTGCCCGGGCAGGCCCTTAATCTATCATTTCCACCGCCATTCTATCCACTGTGCATTGCCAAGTGAATTAAACCCACTTTAAGAAGCTCAACGAACGCCTATTGTGTCCTATTATCTCCCAGTTCCAGAGTCCTTTGTGAGCAGCTTTACGCATCACCGAATCGGCCATGTTCTTGAAAGGCCATTTGCAAAAGAAATATCCGCTCATCGGATTCACAAATCCTTTGACCGTGAACCGTTAAAAGTAATGCCAGTTTCCTTCGAAATGGCTAAAGGACTCAGGCACAAGCCTATTCAACGTTTAGTTGTAGATTGAAACAGAAAAAATATCGCCTCACAATGTAGTACATCATTTTCAGGCCAAGGACCCCTTAGCTGAGAGAGAGATGAAGCAGGGACCCCCTCTACATATTGTATAAATATGTGATGCAGACTTTCATCGATTTCATAGATAGATTCATAGACTTGTTTAACAGCACTGTCATCAGTTGGATGTTGGATTCATGTTAATCTGTATTTTCAAACATTTAACTGCTTAGATTGCAGATATTTTGTAACTTGACCTTTCACTATGTACTTGGTCTGCTCTTTTTTACATCTACATCAAACCTATTTGCCGAAAATAACCGATCTACCAGCTCTCAACGCCTCACACTGCGAGGCGTTGAGAGCTTGTAGATCTGCTATTTTTGGCTAAAGTTCTCTTTGGAAAAGAGGTGCGAGGGTTCAAGTTGTTCATTTAAAAGAATGATCACACAAGGATTTGGCGACCCGCCTGTAGTAACTCTAAGGACCCCCTAGGGGTCCCGGACCCCCTGTTGAAGACCCCTGATGTAGAACATATTAAAACTCCTCTAGGTTGACATAACACTGGGAAAGTTGCAAGATAATATAAGACCTCTTTATGATGTAAGACAGACTGGGAACATTTCTCTCCACATTCACACCTACTGAATATGTACACACTTGCATTTTCCCACAAACGCTAGAGTTCATCAGGTGATTACCGTAGGCTCTTAAGCCACAAGGTTACCTAGCAAAATAAATGGAAACGGGTCTCTGAGGTCTTAACAGGACTCAGACTCAAAACAGTTGCTGGATCATTTTACAGAGTCAAAGTCATGCACGAATGGCAAGGAAAACAACACATTTCCTGTAGAAATAGGGATCAACTATTGACTTAATCGAGAACCTAATTCTCAAAGTCTTTTGTGTCTCCCCGTCAAGCGCTCAGGTGTTCCTCCATTGTTAGCTTAATCTTGCACATAACGCTGGGCTCTATTTTCTTTGTCCTAAATTCAAAAAGAGCCAATGGCTGCTTCACCCTTGATCGGGGTGTACTACTGTATATCCAGTGCCTGGCTCTAGTGCCGTGTTGCTTCAAGTCAAGTGCGTCACGCCGGAATCCATTCAAACATGAAAACATCTACGGAGGTTTAGCAAACTTTGCACGGTTCACAGGAATCTCTGTCGTTAATCCAGTGGCTTCAAGCAACAACAGGAAGAAAATGTGGGTGAGCATCGGCATTGTGATGAAGGAATTGTCTGGATCTTCCTTGAGAGGACAACACACAGCAGTTTCTTCTTTGGTTTTCTGTTTCCAGACAAGCATGATGCATGAGATTCACCTTACTTTTACAAGTGGTCATGACTGGCAGTAGGTTGGTTATTTGACATTTTCCTTTTCAGGTTATCTACAGCAGTGGTTCTTAACCTTTTCAAGCTGCCCGCGACCCCCCCAAAATAATCATATTTGAACCTCGGACCCCCAAAATAATCCTTTTTGAACTTGGGACCCCCAAAATAATCCTTTTTGAACTGGGGACCTCCCAAAATAATCAGAATTGACATTAAAGGAGCTATAGTCAACTTTTTTTTTTAAACGGATGCCAAAATAAAAATAATGTTTCAAAAATATTTTATGAAAAGATAAGCTTCATATATGTGTTTCTATTTAAAATGACCACACAAAGCGTAAAATAATGATAAAATAATCATTTTCACCATTGTCAGGCTTTGTTTACATTCTTGTCTATGTTAGACTAGGATATAATTATATAAACAAAGTGTCGGCCCTACAAAAAAAAGTTGACTATAGCTCCTTTAAGTTTGACTGCAAGCTCACAACACCTCGCAACTTGTAGATCAGCCATTTTCACAATTATTGCCTCTGTCTTGTATTATTTGACCATTTGGGGACCTCCAAAAAATCATGTGGAGACCCCTAGTCCGGGAGGCAGGCCCAGCCCTCATAATGTCCTCTGCTAACTTTTTTTCACTATTATTTCCTGTTAGCATATACCTTGGGCCATCACAAGTTCATACTGAACACCCCCAACTCGGGGCCGTTTGGTCGCAGGGGCCCAAAAACCAATTTTTTGGTACCTGTCTCTGGCGAAATTATGTAAATGTATAAAATAATTCACTAAAATTACATACATTGTCACACACATGAAATTTGGTATGGAGTATCCTGACACATAGGGGTAAGTGGCAAAATAGGATTATAGTGCTTACTACCAATGTATTTTAAGATATCACCCTCAACATCCCCAGAAACACAATAAAATTACTGTCCGCTTGACACATTATCGTCAAATATGATCATTTTCAAGCAGGTTATTGTGAATATAATGACCTCTCCTGTATATAGAAAACTTCCCACATTCATAAGCTTCAATTTGAGCCCAAGATGATCTTCTCATCTTGAGAATTACTGTTTATGTAGCCAAAATACTGCACTATACCTCAAATCGGAGAAAATATAATATTCAGTCAGTAGCTTTACAGAAGCCTAGAATCTAACAATGGGTTCACAAGTACTGCTGTTTGAAGTTATAAACATGAAAAATGAGTACTAGCAGGGAAGCAAATGTTTTTAAATGGTATTAAAAATATGTTTGATATGCACAAAATAGCTCTTTGCAATACAATAATAATACAGTATAGCAAAAGTTCCCCTGTGGGAGAGAGGTATGAAAAAAGAAATAGCCGCATGAGATCTGCATCTATTCTAGGCCACTGTAGTGCATCTATAGACCACTGTAGCCTACCTCATATATGGACCATTGTACTGTATCTATAGACCACATACATTGACCACTGTACCGTATCTACTGTATAGATCACTAGAGTATACTGCATCTCAACTCAGCACTCAAAAAGTATTTATAAAGCACATTTAACATGATCAGGTCGCGCAAAGTGCTGCACAGGTTAAAACAAATAGAATATAATAAAAAGATAACAGCATAAAATACAAAGAAGAATACAAGGAACAAAAAGAAAACATCAGCACCAGTAAAGGAAAGGCATACTATATTTGATTGATAAAGATGAAAAATACCAATTGACTGTACAGCTCTGACGTGTAGGGGCAAGATATTCCTCAGCCTTGGGGCCCCCAGTGGGGGGCAGTTGTGATAGTACAGTACAGCTAAAAAAACGAGCTAAAAGTTGAGGGAAATAATTTGACATATGCATGCATGCCTGACAGAACCCGGAAGTACCCTGTAGACTGACTGGGTAGTTGGGAGCGGGGCGTCCCTCCTGCAATGGGCCAGGAATAATGTCTATGTACTGTAGTACAGTGTAGGGATGTCCTGATACCACTTTTTTGCTGACCAAGTACAAGTATGAGTACTTAATTTAGTACTTGCCGATACCGAATACCGATACTGTAAGTTACGTTTCTGTACAAGTGCTTGTGTGTGGCGCTACAAAATAAAATGCTTTAAATAATTATGTTGTCATGCCTAGAGTGAGAGAAGGTTAAAACACTGTTCATTAGTTGAACTAACATACACAAAACTGTGTCTTAGGACAAAATGGTATATGGACTGGCACTGCTGTGAGCAATATCGGACGAGTACGAGTACAGCAAAATAGGCTGGTATCGGGGCGAGTACCGATACCTCGAGTGCCGATACCGCATCCATAGTACAGAGGTCTACATATGAGAACAGTGGTCTATAGATGCATACAGTGGTATACAGATGCACTACAGTGGACTACAGATGCACTTGATCTACAGATTCACTAAAGCATTCTACAGTTGCACTAAAGTGATCTACGGATGCACTACCTACTGTACCTACCACCATACTGCATACTTTATTTAACTACCTACAGTATCTACCACCAAACTGCATTCCTCATCTAACTACCTACCTGCCACCATACAGCATCCCTTCATCTAAATACCTACCAACCTACCTCCATACTGCATCCCTCATCTAACTACCTACCAACCACCATGCGGCATCCCTCATCTAACTACCTACCTACCTACTTACCACCATGCTTCATCCATCATCTAACTACTGTACCTACCTACCGCCATACTGCATCTCTCATCTACCTACCTACCTACCTACCTACCTACCTACCTACCTACCTACCTACCTACCACAAAACTGCATCCATCATCTAACATCCTACCTACCACCATACTGAATCTCTCATCTACCAACCTATCTACCACCATATTGTATCTCTCATCTAACTACCTACCACCATATACTGCATCCCTCATCTAACTACCTACCAACCACCAACATACTGCATCCCTCATCTACTATGGTTGATGGGGGGAAAGGGGTATGGTGATGAGTTCATAGTTCCACTCATCTACTTGTATAACTTAAAGGACAACTCCGCCCTAAATAAATCACTTCTATGCTAATTTTCCTACTTATATTGATCCCAAAAGACCATGGGGTCTATTAGGTAGAAATGGTGTTGTCCAGTTTCCACAGCAGAACCCGGCAGCTCTCATAGCATAGAGATCACTTTTACACTACTGTTCAAAAGTGATTTTCTTTTTCATGAGTGTGTTACTAGTTGTCATTACAAACACATCCATGCCTTGGTTGTCCCACACAAGCCACCACAATCTCATGAATAATGTTTTGGGGTGAGTATTCGGCACAAGTGCCAGTCAAAGTGACTGTAATGGCCAATCACAGGGCATCTTTTCCGGGACTTGGCAAAATACATAAAAGCATAACATCTGTTTAGCAGAGTGTGATTGATGGCTTGTCTGTGTTTGTAACGACAACTAGTACCGGATTCATGAAAAATAAAAAGACTTTTGACCAAAACAAGCTATCGCTTTTACACTATTTGTTGTGGTCAAAAGTGTTTATAGTAGTATAGGCTTATAGTGCTTACATGCTCCACTCTATGCTATGAGAGCTTACAGTACAGTAAGGTACAGTACGGTAGAGTACAGTACAGTACAGTACAGTACAGTAAGGTACAGTAAAGTACAGTACAGTACAGTACAGTACAGTACAGTAAGATACAGTACAGTACAGTAAGGTACAGTTACTCTACCTTACCGTAGAGTACAGTACAGTACAGTAAGGTACAGTACAGTAAGGTACAGTAAGGTACAGTACAGTAAGATAGAGTACAGTAAGGTACAGTACATTTAGGTACAGTATGGTACAGTACAGTAAGGTACAATACAGTAAGGTACAGTAAGGTACAGTACAGTACAGTTTGTCTAAATAACCTGTCCCCACACACACACACACACACACACACACACACACACACACAGGATATAGCTGCTCAGATTCACCGCTCCACGTCGAACCGATGTTTGATTTTTGTATTGCAAAGAGCTATTTTGTGCATATGAAACATATTTTTTATAACATTTAAAAACATTTGCTTCCCTGCTAGTACTCATTTTTCATGTTTATAACTTCAAACAGCAGTACTTGTGAACCCATTGTTGGATTCTAGGCTTCTGTAAAGCTACTGACTGAATATTATATTTTCTCCGATTTGAGGTATAGTGCAGTATTTTGGCTACAGAAACAGTAATTCTCAAGATGAGAAGATCATCTTGGGCTCAAATTGAAGCTTATGAATGTGGGAAGTTTTCTATATACAGTAGAGGTCATTATATTCACCATAACCTGCTTGAAAATGATCATATTTGATGATAATGTGTCAAGCGGACAGCAATTTTATTGTGTTTCTGGGGATGTTGAGGGTGATATCTTAAAATACATTGGTAGTAAGCACTATAATCCTATTTTGCCACTTACCCCTATGTGTCAGGATACTCCATACCAAATTTCATACGTGTGTGACAATGTATGTAATTTTAGTGAATTATTTTATACATTTACATAATTTCGCCAGAGACAGGTACCAAAAAATGGGTTTTTGGGCCCCTGCGACCAAACGGCCCCGAGTTGGGGGTGTTCAGTATGAACTTGTGATGGCCCAAGGTATATGCTAACAGGAAATAATAGTGAAAAAAAGTTAGCAGAGGACATTATGAGGGCTGGGCCTGCCTCCCGGACTATTCTGGGGGTCCTCCTGACCCACAGGTTGAGAACCACTGATCTACACTATTCTGTAACTGTGATTTGTATAAGTTTCTATTACTACCCTGAATGTTGGTAAATTTAAAATAAAAATCACACCTGTGTGAACCCCCCCCCCCCCCCCCCCCCCCCGTGCGTGTGTGCGTGTGTGTGTGTGTGTGTGTGTGTGTCTGGTCTGGCCTGAACAACAGCGCCCCTCCCTTAACATGTGTGGTCAAAAAAGGTACTGACAGGCTACAGACAGACAGACAGACAGACAGACAGACAGACACGGAGACAGACATACCCACACACACGGCCACGTATAGGAGCGTTGTGACCACCGCTCAAAAAAGTTAATTGCATCGTGGCTACGAGCTGTGCGACCTCCTTTCTTTTCAATGTTTGTATGGCACATCATTTCACTCACATTTTAACACCAGTACACCAAGCCTCCAGTAACACAGTGGAACAGTAACGCGGCCGTCACCTGGTGGTTAAATCTTGGATAGCAACACTTCTGCATTGAAAACACTGCGCATACTTCTACCGTTTGAAACCCTACTAGTGCACCTGCTCAGTGCTCAAAACTTCCACATTTGGGAACCAATATTTGGTGCACAAATGCAGAAGGAGAGCGTTCTTCTGGGTGCTTCGAACGCCACTGAGCATAGAACTGTCATAGAAAAGAATAGCTGGGGGGCGGTGCAGTCCGCCTCTAGTTTATACATAATTCCATGCTGCACTGTACACTTGATGGGATGGGATGTGATGGGACCAAACACTTGAAATACAAGTTGAAGTATATAGACTAGTAAGACGCCTAAGGACGACAAGCGACCTTGCCCTAAAGGGCGAGGTTGCACCATGTCTTGGCCGTCTGGCCAGTGATGTATATCAGACCAGATACCCATATATGGAGACCCCTGGTACCCATATATGGAGCTCCATGTACTGTATATGGAGATTTGCTGTGGGTCCAAACATGCTTACTCAGTTATTTGTTATGTGAAAATCCCGTGACATCTATCACACCTGACATCATACATACAATCCCTTTTCATGCCATATGGAGATCCCTGTCTGTAGAACCAGCCACACAGATATGGGCTGTCTTCCTCCATTTATGGGCATTCCCATATAAAGTCCTGTTAGATATGGGCTTTATATTGATGACATCAGGGATCTTCATATATGGGCATAAAAGGGATTCTGTTAGAGTGGTTCCCCTGACATCACAGTGATGTCAGAGAGTGATGTCAGAGTGGCAAACCCATAGACTGTAAAAAAGCGTGCACGTCCAAACAGGCGGACGGAGACATGATGTGCCGTTTCACATACTAAACTAGAGTCATACTGACTGTTCTGCTATTGACAGCTGTTTAACACTGTAGAACAGTGAAAGAGTGTGGGAACCAATATTTGGTGCCCAAATGCGGAAGGAGAGTGCTCTTCCGGGTGCTTAAAACGCCACTGAGCAACAGTCATGGAAAAGAATAGCTGGGGGCGGTGCAGTCTGCCTCTGGTTTATACATAACTCTCTATGCTGTACACCTGTGATGGGACCAAAAACCTGAAATGCAAGTTGAAGTATATAGACTACTGACTGTTCTGAATGAGGACAGCTATTTATTATTACATCTTTTGTGAGCGGTGCTAACCGCTCCTATACATGGCTTTGTGTTTTTGCACCATGTGTTTTTCCAAGGGTTTTCCCATTGGATGACCTGAGTTTGACGTAAGCTTTCCAAGGGGTTTCCCCTGCGAGTATAACTACACATAATCTATCTTTTACCCTCTTTTTCCTGCCCATTGTAGTCATTATGCCAATGAATTCATCCCCACACACATTTTTGTTTTTCACTGCTGTACCTATATCCCACTGACTCACATGCCAGTGAGGAGCCCCCACAGGGAGGACTTACTGTAGGGCAGGGGTCTTCAATGTTTTCAGGCCAAGGACCCCTTTTTTGAGAGAGAGATGAAGCAGGGACTCCCACAACCTTATCATAGATTCCATATAGTTTCATCGTTTGACAGCACAATCATCAGTGTATTTTGGATTCATGTAAATTTGTGTTTTCAGATATTTAACCACTTGAACCGTCAATACTTAGTAAACTTAACCTTCCACACGAGGCGTTGTGAGCTTGTAGATCTGCTATTTTTGGCTAAAGTTCACGGAATATGGATATACTGTATGGATATATAATTATATAATACTAGAAGCTGGGCCACCCTTCGGGCGGCCCAGCGTCTAGTCGGCGACCTGGCCAACTCGAGAACGATGTAAATAGGGAATGAATCCCCCGCCCTTTAATGCAAACCCCATTATACCTGTTGTCATAGAACCCGTTTTGACCATCTGTTTGCCTGTGTCCATTTATGCCCATATATGGAGATATCTGTATCTGTCTGTCTGTCGGCGTCCATTTTATGTCCATATATGGAGATCACTGCAGATATAGTTCTGGGTCCATTTTATGCCCATATGCCCATATATGGAGATATCTGTCTATTTGTGTCCATTTTATGCCCATATATGGAGATCTCTGTATCTGTCCGTCTGTGTCCCTTTATGCCCGTATATGGAGATATCTGTTATAGGGAATGAATCCCCCGCCCTTTAATGCAAACCCCATTATACCTGTTGTCATAGAACCCGTTTTGACCATCTGTTTGCCTGTGTCCATTTATGCCCATATATGGAGATATCTGTATCTGTCTGTCTGTCGGCGTCCATTTTATGTCCATATATGGAGATCACTGCAGATATAGTTCTGGGTCCATTTTATGCCCATATGCCCATATATGGAGATATCTGTCTATTTGTGTCCATTTTATGCCCATATATGGAGATCTCTGTATCTGTCCGTCTGTGTCCCTTTATGCCCGTATATGGAGATATCTGTTTATCTGCGTCCATTTTATGCCCATATATGAGATCTCTGTCGCTTTTTGTTTGTTTCTTCTTTAAGCAGAATACACAGCCTGCTTAAATCTGCATCATTCAAGTCATCCTCCCAGTCCCACGCTTTGTCGCTTGTCTTATGTTTGTTTTTGTCTCTTTTATTTTCTTTTTTGGAGCGGACCCCATGAATGCCCCATCCTTTAATGCAAACCCCAATATACCTGTTGTCATAGGACCCGTTTTGACCATCTGTTAGCCTTTGTCCCCACCCTTTAATGCAAACCCCAATATACCTGTTGTCATAGGACCCGTTTTGACCATCTGTTTGCCTTTGTCCCCTTATGCCCATATATGGAGATCTCTGCACACACAGTACCGGTTGCGGAAAACTCTGATGTCAGACATCAGCTCCGCATTCGGGGATTCATTTTATGCCTATATCTGGAGAAAGCGTGTGCCGGTGGGAAGAACGGTTCTCAAGATTCACATACATACATACACATTCACAGAGATTTTTTGTTGACTCATGTGGCGTACGTGATGTCACAGCCTTTTCAGACATCAGCTCCGCATTCGGGGATTCATTTTATGCCTATATCTGGAGAAAGCGGGTGCCGGTGGGAAGAACGGTTCTCAAGATTCACATACATACATACACATTCACAGAGATTTTTTGTTGACTCATGTGGCGTACGTGATGTCACAGCCTTTTATGAAGTGATGTCACAATGAGTCAGCGCTTGCGCCGATTTCCTCCGGAACAGCCTGATGTCAACAATCAGCTCCGCATAAGGAGATTCCGAACGTTTTGCGCCGGTTTCGGAAAACCGCGAGTCGGGTCGGGTCGAGGCCCTGCACTGCACTCCGCGCGGCGGCGGGGAACGCGCGTGCCGAATCTGAAGCCGGTGGGATGAACGGTTCTCGAGATACGTGGATTACAAACAAACAAACAGACAGACAGACAGAGATTTGTCGCATTTATAGATAGATAAAAAAACTATCTATCACTCAAAGATTTGGAGGACCCCCTGTAGTAACTCTGAGGACCCCCTAGGGGTCCCGGAACCCCTGTTGAAGACCCATGCTGTAGGGCCTTCGTTCCAGAGCCATCTATTGTAAAAAAAAAAAAGAAAGAAAAAAAAAGAGTAGAAATAATCAATTAAAGGCTTTTAAGCTTTATTCATGAGGTCTGTCTCTCATTCCTTTTCTAAAAGCACTAACTAAACCTATACTAGTATACTAAAAGAACGCTTTCATCACAAATGCAGCATGCTCTATTAGGATTCTCTGACTCCAACAACATGCATGCTCAAAAAAAAATGCGGAAACGTCTCCCCGAGCACTTGAATTCCCGCATGCGTGGGTACTAAGAGGTAAAATGACTGGGGTTAACTTCGCTGAGGCATCTCAGCCCGCTCCCGGGTCAAGCACACAGCGGGCACCGTTCCACAAGAGGGAGGAACACACAGAGAGGGTCTTGTTCCAGGAGCCCATGTGCAGGTCAGCGCTGGCAGGTAAGAGTGAAATGATAGGCCTCCCCGGAGACACAGCACAGAGGACACTCTGTTTCCCCCCAACAGCTAAAGCATCCACTGGAATGCAATATGGAGCGGCACAGGCAGGTAACTCGCAGTTCACCGCATACCTATACGCGAAGATCTTCAAATCCCCCCCGGACCGACAGACCCTCGGCCCCGCCCGGCACGCCGAGCCGTCCGTCTGACAATTTGCTGGGAATTCAGTAACAGGAGATAGCGATGTGGTAACCAAAATTAAATGAGGCTTAGATGGGGGCGAGGGGGGGGGGAGATATGTCCTTATTTTATTTTTAATTTGTGTGGTTGCCCAACAGGGCAACACATTATAGTTCTAGGGAAATTTTATAGACTTCTAGGGTAACTTTTCCAATCAATAGGGAATCAATGGGAGTGGGAATCAGTAGGGAAATTTTGGTCGAGCTTCACATGACAGTTAGCTTACTGTAGAATATAGTCAGCAATCGTCAGCAACCACACTCGCAATTTCAAATCGCATCTTTCTAGTAAAAGTATTTTCCATTTCAACATAACATAGCATATATATATATATATATATATATATATAATGAGGGCAAGATGCCAGCAGGTTATCAGTCTGCCTATTGCAAACCATACAATAAATAAACTCTAGGCAAACCACATAGTGTGCATTCTTCACACTCTAGCCAAGACAGACACACACCCAGTCACCCACCCATCCACCCACCTCCTCACCTGGATCAAAGTCTAGCTCATGTGTTTAGGCTTTGACATGGGGGGTTTTTACTTTCTGGACGATTGTTATCTCTCTTCAAAAGCAATAAGCTGTGGGCCTCCTTGTGATTGTTGTTCAGAAGGAGTGGCTATAACCTCTCTTCTCTATACGCTGTAGCGAGCACAAGCACAGCGCAAACACATGCAAGAAGCCATTATTGCAGGAAGTAATCTCCTGACACCTGGACATACCCCTGGCATAAACATATGCATGAAAAAAATCACACTCGTGTGAACTGAGCGGTTCACACGAGTGTGACACACACACACACACACACACACACACACACACACACACACACACACACACACACACACACACACACACACACACACACACACACACACACACACACACACACACACACACACACACACACACACACACACACACAAAGCAGTAACCGCAATACCGTGGTTGTGCAATGCATTCCATGGTGCCAAGTTCATGACCATGATTATTATTGTTTTTATATATACTGTATATATATATATATATATATCCACAAGTTTCCAACGCCCCATAGTTTATTGCGCAGACGCTGTACCGAGCTTCCGGCGCCGCAGCCGAGTGTGATTTACAAGCTCACAACAGGCTGCATCTGCAACGCGACGTGAGCTTGTATGTCTGCTGTTAAACCGGAAGTGTGGTGCAAACAGGTCCAAATAATCTCCAGTAAACTCCAGCGGAAACAGGTGGATATATATATATATATATATTCCTTTCTTTTTTTGTATATGTAATTAAAACAACTTTTTTAGGTAGATACCACAGAACCGTCGGATAACAGTGATTTATTACCACGATAACAAAAAATCCACACCACCCCAGGCCTCACTCACACACACACACACACACACACACACACACACACACACACACACACACACACACACACACACACACACACACACACACACACACACACACACACACACACACACACACACACACACACACACACACACACACACACACACACACACACACACACACACAGTTGGTATGCACCAAAGGTAAGAGCACACTGTGCAAGGTGAATGCCAGAACAAAAAAGATTCAAGTGAAAAATTAAGCCCTTAAAGGAGTAGTTCAACCCCAAAATGTCATTTTTTCTATTGATTACTCACACCATGGAGACTTGAGTTCAATAATATTGTTTCGTTTTTGTCGCATTCCTAAGACAAAAATGTGATTGTAATAAATTTAGCTCCATTGACCCAAAATGCATTTGGGTCCCCACCGGATGATGGCCAAGACAGATGGCCAAGACAGCCCACAGCCCATATGTGTGGGATCATGAAAGGGATCGTATGTATGATGTCAGATGTCATAGACGTCCTAGGACTTTCACATTACGGATAACTGAGTAAGCATGTTTGGGATCTCACAGCATATCTCCATATACATGCCTCCCGGCATGTGCACTTAATCCTCTCCAACTGATCCAAAATGCCGCGGCACGACTGGTCTTCAACCAGCCAAAATTCTCACATGTCTCCCCCCTTCTCCGCACCCTCCACTGGCTCCCGGTTGCGGCCCGCACTGAATACAAAACACTGATGCTGACCTTCAAAGCAGCCAAAGGTATGGCTCCTCCATACCTCCAAAACCTGATCAACCCCTACAACCCCACCCGTTCGCTCAGATCAGCCAACACAGGGATGCTGACAGAACCCTCGCTAAAAGCCCCAGGACAAAAATACACTCGTCCTAGACAATTTGCCCTCCTGGCCCCCAAGCTGTGGAATAAACTCCCTGTCGCACTTAGAACAAGACTCACTCCCTAGCTTCCGCCGTGGACTGAAGACTCACCTTTTCAGACTCCACCTAAACCCATAGCACTACTGAAACACTCAATGACCATGATACATGAAGCTAGTTAGCATTTTTTTTTTTTTCGGTTTTTAGAAACTTATTTTTTTATTACTGATTAGGTGCATGGTCTACCTAATATGTTATTGTTTTTTTCTAGATTGATATTCATATGCATGTTATATTGTTGTTGATGTTCTGACATATTATCTTGTTTATTATAGTGATGTATTATCTACTTATTGTAAGTCGCTTTGGATTAAAAGCATCTGCTAAATGCCTAAACTGTAACTGTATACATGTATCTCCAATATAGATACCAGCTGGTCTCCATATGAGTAACTGGTCCGATACATCACTGGCCAGACGGCCAAGACATGGCGCGACTTCGCCCTTTAGGGTGTTCTATTAAGTTTCCTAACTTTTTGTGTATAGTTTATATCAATATTACATTGATATTGTGATATGGGAACATATACGTATCAGAGCTTTTTTTTTTTTTTTTATATATATATATATATCATAACAGTGTGATCCAGGATAAGCGTAGTCTTTTCCTGGTTTAATAAGCAGCTTTACAGTAAATTGATGTGATTTTCTGTTCTGCTGCTCTATTATTTGCCTATTTACACCTACAGTAGTCATTAAAGGCATTAGGTCTACTGATGATTATTTATCAAAAACATCATTGTGTATTGTGTGAAAGTACCAATAGCCATTCCAATATCATCACTGGTATCAAGGTATACTCTCTAAAAATGTATAAATCAGGGCTCTTCAATGTCAATGGAGGACCCCCTGTTGAAGACCCCTGGTACATATTGAAGTGTAATGGTCAATTTGTACACTCTTACGAGTTAAATGAATACTGAGGACTTTATTGCGTACTGTCAGTCTCAGTAAAGGGCAACAAAGGCCCCCAGGGAGTGAATTACATGCTCTTCTTTAAAAAAAAAGGGGGCGAAAAAGCCACAAGTAAAGTAAATATGTATGTATATAATCTCATTGTTTATACTTGAGTCACACATGGCTACTTGACTTAAATCACTATTTTCAACACTTTAGTGCCAGTTCATTACTTAAACCACAGCTCCTGCTGGCAGACATGCTCTCTGATGACTACCCCTGTGCCCACAGGCCTATAAAACAAGCCCTGGTGCCAGCTGTGCCCCCACCAAACAACAGGACTCAGACAGCAACAACACCACCACCACATGTAAACGTGTTCAGAGGAGAGGAATGGACTGCAGTCCATGATCCACGCATTTCTTGACTTATCACAGTGTTCTGACAATAAACACACGCGCATTACAGTGTACATCCCATGAATAAAGGTGGTGGCGATAGCGAGACACACTTAAAAAAAAACAGTACTAAGGGCGAAAAGCGACCTCGCCCTAAAGGGCGAAGTCACAACCATGTCTTGGTTATCTGGCCAAAGGGATTTGGTTCCCCTGGCATCACAGGGATCTCCATATATGGCAATAAAAGGGATTTGGTTCCCCTGACATCACAGTGATTATATATTGGCATTCACAGATATGGGCTTAATATTGATGACATCAGGGATCTCCATATATGGGCATAAAAGGGATTTGGTTCCCCTGGCATCACAGTGATGACAGAGCGTGATGTCAGAGCACGATGTGATGTCAGAGTGATGTCTAAAAGTATGGCCCCTAAGGTCACACTGCATTTCACATGGTCCTATCATAGAAATAACAAAATCATATTCAAAAGAACCATAAGCCCTTTTATGCTAATTGATTAATGATTGCGAAATTGCAGACCCCACTTCCATTCTATTCTGTTACTATGGGTGATCGCTGATAAAGATCAATGTTTTTTGTTTCCTTCATGGAAAGCAAGCATGACTGAACATGGAATTTCCAGTGCAGCGGCTGCCTTTGGCATTGCCATAATGGCAGGTAGATCCACGCACGCACGCACGCACGTGCGCACACACACACACACACACACACACACACACACACACACACACACACACAGAGAGAGAGAGAGAGCGTTTGATCCCATGATGTGAGGGTTTGTATCATAACGTTTAGTTTGGAGGATAATTAGTCTATTACCCACAGCTGGAAGAACCACGTCTCAAAGCTGTGTTCTATAAATGAATGTTTTGTTGTCCGTGACTGTCCACCAGTGGTAGGAAGTAACTACGTACATTTACTCAAGTAGGCCTACACTTTTGAGTTTTGAGGTATACTTTTACTTTACTGGAGTATTTCCAATTTCCAATACTTTTAGCCTACTTCTACTCCACAACATCTCGGATCCAAATATTGTCTACTTTTTACTCCACTACATTTATTAAAAACAGTATTTCTACATTGATACTTTTACTCAAGTAAAACATTTGAGTACTTTTTCCAACCACTTGTGCTGCTGCTGCTGTGCAAGATGAGCACGTTTTTCAACGTAAGTTGTAGTTGAACTTGAAAACAGTCGCAGCGCTATCAGGTTCAAACAGGCGCATAATGCATGCGCTACTGTTGTTCAGCATGCATGCATGCATTCATTCATCATCCACTGCTTACCTTGCTCGGCATGTCTCCCTTCTTCTCCTCATGTTGTTTATAAACAGGAGGCATCTGCAGAAAGTCCTCCTCGCAACACAAGAAGCTCACAGTGCATCCCATCCCATCCGAGCACACCACGCACGCACATCTAAAAACCCATCCAAAACTCAACCGCACGCACTGTAGTGTCTGTCACTCTGCACGGGTTTCAACTCGTCCAAAACTTTAGCCTAAAAACTCTTAAAACCGCCCATCCAGAACGAACGAACTCAGACTGCGCACATGCTCTGAAACCCAGACTGCATCCAATAAATCATCATACAAAAACTCGGTTGACTCCTGTCCACTCCAGTCTCCAGCCAGAAGATCACCATGCAGGAACGCTAATGATCGTAACGTTTCCCTGTTGCCAAAAACTGACCCGTTTAAGCCATTGAGAGGAAAAAGATGAGTCTATTTAAAAAAATACAATTTCCGAGATTTGGCGATGAAATCTACTGGCGCTTATCTTCGGCCACCATGCATGCATGCATGCGTGCGTGCGCGTGGTGGTCCCTCCCGACTCTCAGCAGTGAACTGCCCCCAAAGTGCCTGCAGACAGTGTCCCACAGCAGGATGACTGGGGAGAGGAGGGTTTTTCTGGAGGATAAACAGGTAGTAGACCTAGGGGTCTTCAACAGGGGGTCCGGAACCCCCTATAGGGGTCCCCAGAGTTTCTACAGGGGGTCCTCCAAATCTTTGAGTGATGGAACTTTTTTTTTCTCATGTTATATTAACCTTGAACCCTATCGTCCATATTTGGAGAACCAAAATAGCAGATCTACAACGTCAGATCGGCTATTTTTGGCAAAGAGCTTTGGTATAGGGGGAAAGGGACTAAGGAGCAGACTAAGTACAGAGTGAAAGGTCAAGTTTATTGCGACCGTTAGGTCGCAGTTACTACCAAAACCTCCACCGGCTGTCTGTCAGTCTGTCCGTCAGTCTGTCAGGCTGTCAGTCTGTCCGTCACGTCACACTTTTCCCTAGCTCTGGTCCATCGCTTTCACCTCCCGCATTGCTCCCGGTGAAGCTCTGACAGACCCGTCGGGAAACGCATGGACTCGAGATTGTCGGCCCCACCGAGTGCTCAATACTAGTGAAAATAAACAAAACCGTTTCACTACTCACCAAACCAAAGGTCGTTTTGCGCTGTTGAAAGTCTATTCTCCGCGGTGGTGAACCTCTCAGCACCCCACCTACTCTGTAAAATACATTATTTTTGTCATGAAATAAAGTGCATCCAACTCGACCACCGCTTATTTCCGGGTTGTGAACCATTGTATCTGTGGTGGCCGCTAGGTGGCTCGAGGTGGGTGCGTTTTTTTTCTTGACAAAAATAATGTATTTTACAGAGTAGGTGGGGTGCTGAGGGGTTTACCACCGCGGAGAATAGACTTTCAACAACGCAAAACTACCTTTGGTTTGGTGAGTAGTGAAACGGTTTTGTTTATTTTCACTAGTATTGAGCGCTCGGCGGGGCCGACAATCTCGAGTCCATGCGTTTCCCGACGGGTCTGTCAGAGCTTCACCGGGAGCAATGCGGGAGGTGAAAGCGATGGACCAGAGCTAACTTTTCCCCAACTCATATCTCCGCCACCATTGCCCCAATCCATGCCAAACTTTGCACACACACTCCTTGCCTGCCAATCCCCAACCTCCACCAGGGACCCCTGGAGCTCCAGGGACCCCCAGGGACCCCCTTCCGCCGCCGCCAAAAAGTGCAAAAATTACCAAATGACCACCCAAACGGGGCTGTTCACAGGGAATTCCCGGGGACCACCGACTCCTGGTGCTCCAGCATGGATGCCCCTAGTGGAGGACCCCTGCCACTGCAGCGCACATAAAATGCCGTAACTCGGGCTAGGAGCGACCGGGAGCCACCATCAGGCCCATTTTTTCAAACACATTTTTGGACACTGCTCCTACAGATTTTGCCCTAAAATCACGCAAATCGGTACACAGTATGTCTACACTCATGTCATCAACATGGATCTGTCCCATATAGCGCCACCATCAGGCCGATTTTTTCAAAAACATTTTTGGACACTGCTCCGACAGATTTTGCCCTAAAATCACGCAAATCAGTACACAGTATGTCTACACTCATGTCATCAACATGGATCTGTCCCATATAGCGCCACCATCTGGCCAATTTTTTCAAACACATTTTTGGACACTGCTCCGACACATTTTGCGCTAAAATCACGCTGCGACCTGACGGTCGCTTATCTCCCGATTAGGGAGTCTTACTGGTTAAGTATATTGACAGTTCAAGTGGTTAATATCTGAAAACACAAATTGACATGAATCCAAAATACATGCACTGATGATCGTGCTGTCAAACAATAAAACTATATGGAATCTATGAACAGGTTGTGGGGGTCCCTGCTTCATCTCTCTCTCTCAACTAAGGGGTCCTTGGCCTGAAAACATTGTAGACCCCTGACCTATGTAATCAGTGGTGGAAAGTAAACTAAGTACATTTACTATTATTAAGTATTGTAAGCCTACTTAAAGGGGAAGACCACCCATTTTCAATATTGAACTATGGCATTAATATACCTTAGAGGAGTTGTGTGGAAATAAAACAAAAAGTTCCCCCCCTTCTGTGTTGCCTAGAACTGGAGGATTGATTTTGGAGTTTGTATTGTAAATCACACCAAGATGACATCACACCGGTATACTTTAAGTGGCTATGTCACCTAAAGGGGTACTGTCACCTTAATCATCTTAAAAAACAAGTTAATATTTTTTTTGATGTCATTGTGGGAATGCGCACTGCGCGATAATCAAATTAATTAATTGACTGTTACTTACATTGTACTTTATCTTCCCATCGCCCGCATGGCCGCTCTCACAGCCCTCAGAAAGCAACTTTTCTGCTCCCTCAGGGCTACTGGGTTAGCACTAAAGCTAAAGCTAAAGACACAAATGTATATATCTGTGCATATAAAAATTATATGCCTCCCCAAATCTGGTTATACTTCCCCATTGTTCATGTGAATATGCTTGTTTATGTTTAATTGTTGAAATGGCGGACACAATGTTTTCACCGAGAGGGGATGTTGCCTCTCGCCGGGGCAGCGGGGCTCTAAATGTCGGGGGCTTGCCACCCTTTCCCCCGCTGCCCGTAATCCCCGCTTGCATTCTAACACGATAATCGCGTTAGAATGCGTTCTCCAACACGTTAATAGTTTCAATACAAGGAACGATGTTGGCCTAAGTAAGTGATTTGAAGAAGGATATATATATTGATGAAATTGAAATGCTGTGTTTATCTGCATTTCTCCAGACTAGCAAAGGCTGTCTCAGTCTGTCCTCCTCGCGCACGTCTCCTCCTACGGATTCAATAAGCTCCCCGCCGTCCCAGCTGGTAATTTGTAGGCGGGCAGTGGAGGGGGCTACGCTGCAGGCGATGGGGTTAAGTACAATTTTGAGGTATGCCTATTTATACTTTGCTTGAGTAGCCTACTTCCAATTTGCAATATTTTTATTATATTTATTATTTGAAAACTTAGTTACTTAGTTTGTACATTTAGATTATTATTAAAAAATATAAATTAACCTCTTCAGCCCTATATACATTTGAAAATTTGAAAATAGAGGCAAATATTGTACTTTTTTATTTACTCCACTGCCATTATTTGACAGGTTTAGTTACCAGTTAGCCTACTTTACTTTACTGAATTTAGATTATGAATCCAAAACTGATAAATGAATGTAACCTCTGCAGCCTTATAGATTTTGGCCATTTGAAAATAGCCGATCTATAAGCTCACAATGTGTTGCGATGTGACGCATTGAGCTTGTAGATCGGCTATTTTCTAAAGATTGTTATCCATTTGAAAACTTGAAATGGGACATTCTGCATAATGAGTACCTTCTACTTTTCGTATAGGCCTATGTACATTTGAGTACATTTGATACCAAAAGCCTACTTTTGTACTTTTACTTAAGTAAACTTTGAACTTCGGACTTTTACACAATGATCTGATAACACAAACCCATAAGACAAATATGGGTAAATTCTCCTTCTACAAAACTGCCACCCAGGTGTGGAATTCCTTGACTACCTCCCTTAAAACATGTAGCTCACTGGCATCCTTCAAAACTGCCCTGAAAACTCACCTCTCAGGAGGCCAGAGAAGAAGGTAGTATCACTTCTCCCATAGACAGGCGAGAAGTGAGCACCCCCTTACCATAGCCCCACCCCCTTGTTTCCCCGATCCTGTACATATAGTGTTTTATAACTGTGATAATATTGAATGTTTTCTTTGCTTGCTATTTATTATGTCCATGAATTAAATACTGAGGGCTTTCAATGTAAAAAAGACCGTAAAAGGTCTTATTTGAGATGTTCCTTTTAGGCAGGGTGTTTAACTGTACTATATTTCAATTGTACTGACTATAGTGTTATCCAGTTTTGTCTAATAAAATAATCAATCAATCAATCAATCAATCAATCAATCAATCAATCAATCAATACTTTTAACAGACAATTTCTACATTACAGTATTGATTTGATACCTTCACTTAAAGTAAAATATTTGAGTACTTTTTCCACCAATAATATACCACAGAAGCTTTATCTGTGGCCTGGGATACAACTTTTTTCCTTCAACTACACAGCTAGAGAGCAAAATAAAGGCATATACGTATATTGCCATAAACAGGCAGTCTCAAGGGGTTTGTTGTCAATAAGTTAACTGGATGCCAGGTGTGTGGATGATGAGTTTGTCTGAATGAAGGACACACCCACCCACCCACACACCCACACACACACACACACACACACACACACACACACACACACACACACACACACGTATGAGTACAAGGGACCCCAATGCAAACAAGCTTAACAGCTCTCTTGTGGTCTTTATCCTTTTAGTTGACCTTGTATCAGTGAACTGTACGGTACCTTTTCCTATGCAAACTTCTAATAAAGTATGCAATCAATCAAAAAACACTTGCGCGGGCACACACACACACACACACACACACACACACACACACACACACACACACACACACACACACACCCTCTGTGTTTATGTAAGAGTGTATAGAAATGGGACCCAAATGGTCCCATTTGTACACTCAGCGTTAAATGGATAAATCAAATGTACTGTGCAGTCGCTTACTGTACAGCACGTTTTTACTGTACTGTAGGTCTGGTAGTAGCCTAGGAATGACCTTGGATTAATCGTTATCTGATCTTATCCTTAACTTATCTGTCTAGTCTCATCTCGTTGAGACTATCTCGTGTTTTATCTCACCTTGTATGTTACATTAACTAATCTAATCAGTTTTAATCACCGGCACAAGTATAGGCCTACAGTGCTTGGTAGCTGTAAAGAACAAAGTTCTCATTCACATCAACAGTGTTGCAACTTATTTCACGTGTCTGTGTAAAATAAACAACATCGCCCTCCTCCAGACTTTGCAATCCTCTGGTTTATTTTAGGCAGCTATGATATCTTAATGGATTCATTTAGGGTCTTGTTGCTGTCTGTATTTTTTTTTTTTTTACAACTCAGAAACACTTGAGCCTGATATGAGCTCCAGGGGCGTCACAAGGGGGGTAAACGTGGGACTGAGTTACTAGGGCCCAAGGTGGAGGGGCCTTAATTATTTTATACTTTAGCTATTTTTGAAAAGTCGTGAAAATGTGTGCACATCTTTGAATATATGTATTTTTTAAGCGAACATCAAATTTTGCTTCTGGGGGGGTCCCTGGAACTAAATAGTTTGAGATGGGGGTCCGTGGCCAAATACATATCATTGTGTTGGTCCTTCACGTGAAAAAGTTTGAGCACCACTGACATAGAAACTTAGGTTTTTCAAAGACTTGCACAAATGTTCACATATTTTAAAAAATAGCAGATCTACAAGCCTGCAGCGCGGCACTCGGTGACGCGCTGTGAGCTTGTATATCTGGTATTTTTCAATAGTTAAAGCTATACTGTGTAAGTTGCTCAACTAGTGGTCAGAGCTGTATAGCAAACCGCGGTCGCGTCTTTCGGCCGTTTTTCGCCGCGTCCGCCTGCAGCTCGCCGAGATCTATCTTTAGAGGGGTCCCTGGTTCCTGTGCGTTCAGGCATTCCGGAGAAACTGACTCCTTCACCCGAGTATGTTGTTGTTATGATGAGGCAAGCTACTTCCTGAGAAGTCAGCAAGATGCGCCTGTGATTGGCCGGTAGTGTACCATGTGTTTATGATCGGCGATATGATTGGTCAACGTATACACATGATGCAGATGACGTCATTTTGCCGCGAAATTCTCCCCCCTCACGGCTCATAGAAAACATATAGCCTAAAGAGAAGGCTTTAGAAGCTGAAATTAACGGAGTGGGGGTTCTAAAACTTTAGCGATTTAACAGTTACGACAATTTTAAGATTTGTTTTATAAAAAAAGTTACATGGTATAACTTTAAAGCACAAAATAATGCGTAATAATGTGTTCCCAATCTAAATGGGTTAAACCCCCTCCCCATATGAAGAACATTCATGGGGGGCTTGCAGTGAATCTTTGTACCCAGGGCCCAGGATTTGTTGTGACACCCCTGATGAGCTCCATACAAGGTGTTTGTTCTATTACCTCCTGTAGTTGCTTATCCCTGTAGGCTACCATCTTTTGAACAGTGGTGGAAATTACATTAGTACATTTACTAAGTACTTGAGTGCTTAAGTACAGTTTGGGGGTATTTGTAGCCTACTTGAGTATTTCCATTTTACTACTTCTACTTCATTACATCTCAGAGGCAAATATTGTACTTTTCTTTTTTACTGCACTGCTATTATTGACAAGTTACTAGATAGTACTTTACTGAATTTAGATTATGAATCCAAAACACACCCTAACTGATGAATGAATGTAAATCAAGCTACCCATGCAGCAACACAAAGTAATTAAATCGCCCCCACCTTTGGCTGTAACTTTCAATGAAGTAGGCTACTCCAATACTTCTATACTTAAGTTTACTTGTAACAGTATTTTTTACATTGTGGTATTGCTACTATTACTTGCTACTTTCCCCTAAAACATAGCAGCTTTGTGGCGAGTTTCTAGCTTTTAGATCTGCTTTTTTGGACACTTAGTAGTGTGATCAAGTAGGACATTAAAGAAATAACAAAAACATTGAAAAACATATACACTGTAGCAGAGGTCAGTTCAAGGGGAACTCTTGAGCAGAAATGGTGAAGCCAAGTGCTTTTCTCATTAATGGAACCACACTGCCCTCTTCTGGACAATACATGGTAATCATTTTTGAAATAAACATGCCACAGTTGGCCTATATAGACACACGGGCGCCTACAAAGGTTGTCCATTCTGCTCATGTGGGGAGCAGGGGAGATATCACTGACAAATATGGGAAAAGTAACTGACAAATATGGAAAAGGTTGACTATTGGGGCATCCTGGAGTCTCAACCAATTAGTTAGAACATGTGATGTTATCTCTATAGGGCTTTTTTTTTTTTCTTTTCCAGTTAATTAAATGATTTTCTTTCTTTTTTCACCCCACAGTTTTCATTATTTCCTTAGTTTCCATTGACCAGACTATATGCATAAAGATAAGAGTTGATCTTTGGGAGCAGGGGGGAAGCTTCATGGAGGGTGTGTTTAAGAAAAAAAAATGTGCTCACTTCACATGGTATCCAATACTGATATCCTGTGATGCAGTCATGTGTAGTTATTATAACCCCATGGGAAAACCCTTGGAAAGCTTGAGCTTGTGTTATACAGACAGGCTGTACTCATAACAATACATAGGCCACCATGAAGTGGCTTCTCTTGTTCTAATACTATTCAAATTGTTTGGACATGTTAAGGCACTCACATAACAATGACATTAGAAATGATTACACAGGTACTCACCTACAGTAACTATGACACCACAGGTTTGAATCCAGCTCATGACCTGTGTCTCATCTCTCCTCGCTGTCTCTCTTGACTGGACTGGCTATTTAAGCAGCAATTGCATTAAAATGATCAACAAAAGTAAAATACAAAACCCAGGATGCTACTATGCATGGAACATGGCACCTTTTGAGGGACAAGGATAACATACATATAAGCCTAATTTATCCACAACTTTCCAACATCCCATCGTGCATTGCGCAGAAGGCGAGCGGCATTTCCGGCGGCGCAGCCGAGTGTGATCTACAAGCTCACAACGGTTGCATCAGCGACGCGACGTGAGCTTGTATGTCTGCTGTTAACCGGAAGTGTCCCGCAGATAATGCTACAGTAAAGTCTTGCGGAAACAGGTGGATACTTTGTCGCACAACGGTGTCACACACCATAAATAGCCTAGATCTACAAGCTCTCCATCTTGTGACCTTGTAGATCTCAAGATGTTGTCAGGCAATGCAAGTCCTTAAAGGGAAAAACCACCCATGTTCTAAATTGAACCATGTCATAATAATATACCTTAGAGCTGTTGTGTGGACGTATGAAAATTGGAAATAAGTAGGCCTATTTGGTGCCCTAATATACAATCCCTGAATGAATGTTAACCCAAAGTGATAGAAATCCATCGGATTCTCATCTACTGCTGTTTTACTGCCAGGTATTTTGTGTGAATTGAAGTGCTCCAGATTCAGATGTGCAGCCAGAGTGCACAAGCCCCTGTTGCATTAGCATCAATAAACTTGCGTCCTTGGGAGTTCAGACTTGCAAGTTCTCTTGGGGAGTAAGGACTTCTGAGGACGGGAGAACAGACAAGAACGGGTATTGAGAATCGGCCATTCAATATCTTTTAATTTCCTCCCTAATAAGGAAGTGAACAGGGAATCGGTGAGATTTTGCCAAAGAAAGAAGCGGCCAGGTATGTAAATAAGCCCAAAAGAAGCAACTATACTATAGTTGCTTCTTCTTCTTACTATAGGCTCAGTTTTGCTACTTTAAATCAGCTATTTGAAAATGGCAGATCAGCAAGCTCATATGTTTCACATCACGACACGTTGTGAGTTTGTAGATCTGTTATTTTCAAAAGATATCGGGGGAAAAAGTTAAATATTTAGAATATTTTTGAAACATTTTAACAACACAAATCTTGTATGGGGTCCCTGGCACCACATATTCAGATGGGTTCTGCTTCTGGAAACTCAATGAGAGTGGGAGTGATTTCACCAACCCTGCAATTCCACATCAACCAATGGCTGATGAGCGATGACTACTACAGAGCAGCTCCCCAGCCAATCAGTGTCCTATAAAAAGAGGGCTGTTAGTCAGTAATCAAGGAGTGTCAGTTTGTGGGAACAGGAAGACGTTACACCTCAACCTCTGAAGTGAGAAACAACACTGTGGTTTTTGGTCGGACTTGACGGGCAAACTGACTAAATGGTGAGTAAGTCACCGCTGACTGCTGACTGTCTTAACAGGTGTCCAAAACTAATGATGAATAGGCTATACATGTATTCATGGGGTTCATTTGTAGACCTACCTGCTCATGTTGAACACCAACACAGGTGTTTCAGTTAGAACTAATGTTCTACAGCAATCAGAACACTTGTGTTGGTCCTCAACATGGCTGGTGTAGGACTACAAACGAAAGTCATGAATAGATCAAACATACCTGTGTGACTCAATAAAACAATGCAGCGCTCCTTTCTTCTGTTGCAGGGGGCTTTGTATGACCATATTTTCATACCCCAAACAAGAACCTTAAGATGAACTGTAGGCCTACGTACTGTACACACACACACACACGCAAACACACACACACACACACACACACACACACACACACACACACACACACACACACACACACACACACACACACACGTCAACAGACAAACAGAGCGCATAAACGGCATGGATTACACTGACACAAACACACTGGAACAATTCAGAAGCACCTACGGTAATTAGAAAATATAACTAATACACTTGTGTATGTTAATCTGACATTAGTAGATTGTTTACTTCTTGGACATGCATTTGTGGCAGGTTATTTAATATGGGATTTTGACAGCTTGCTTCTTCTGGTTTGGACCTGAAGGGCGGGGAGTGCAAATGCAAGTAGAGTGTCCTGAATTGCTGCCGTCGCTGCAGCAATTCAGGACAGCCTGTTTTGAGAACCTGTGGAAAGTTTTTAACCTCTGCCTTCCCAAAAACAGAGAAAGACAATGGTCAGAAATGGGACTTTGTGAAGATAGAAGGTGCTAGTGGGACCCCAAAAAAAGGTTTAAAATAGGAAAAGTGAAAATTCATGGTGTATCACCTTTAAATCTCAAATGCATTTTAACTTTATGAACTAAATACAAATACATTGGACATAAAACAGACGACTAGTGCTAAGCGATTAAGCTACTAATATAGACTGAAGTAATTAAAGTGAGTCATGGTTGCATGATTGGAATTGTAACAGCTGATATCAATACTATATCAGTATTCCAACATTAACCAGCAGGCCGAATTAAGAGAAGGTGGGGGCTGCATGCCACCAGTTGCCCATGTATTGTGTGTATATCTACTGCTGTGCACCATTTACTGCAGGTTCTTACCGAACCTTATGTGCAAAATGTCTAGATAATTTGTTTTATTGATCTCTCACCCCCCTGTGCCCCCTTAATTTTTTATGGAAATAATGGAACTTTCACAAAATGATTCCACCATTGTTTTACACCTGTAAACCTGTGATGTGACAATAGATTCTGAATTGATTATTAGACAGTGTAGATTTCCCCAAAAAGTGCAGATACTGTAAATGTGTTGGTTGAGGTTGGGCCTTCATCTTTGCAACATTAGTTCCATCGTTTTCCAAAGCCCATTCCCACAACGGCTCCGCTTCCCCAGTCATGTAGCCTGCCCTGTAGATACAATTCTTGCCACAATTCAGACTTCTCATTATCTTCCAGTGCCTTAACATTACCCCCCCCTCTCTCTATGCAGCGTGAGTGTCTGTTCATGTTGGCCAGGCTGGAGTCCAGATTGGAAACACTTGCTGGGAGCTGTACTGTCTGGAGCATGGCATCCAGCCTGACGGAACCATGCCCAGTGATAAGGCCGTTGTAGGTGGTGACTCCTTCAGCACCTTCTTCAGCGAGACTGGAGCAGGAAAGCATGTCCCCAGAGCTGTCTTTGTTGACCTGGAACCCACGGTCATTGGTCAGTTAAACCTATTTACTGATTTAAACGAATGCTTCACCCAAAAACATACTTTTTCTATCAATTACTCACCCCATGAAGCCTAAATTAAAGGAGTAGTTCACCCCCAAATGACTTTTTTTTTCTATCGATTACTCACCCCATGGAGAGTTGAGTTCAATAATATGTTTTTGTTTTTGACGCATTCCTAAGACAATAATTTGAGGAGAAGCTTTGTAGGCCCATTGTTTCCGGATGGAGACCCGAATGCATTTGGGTCTCCATCCAGAATCAATGGGGGTACATTTATTATAATCAAATTACAGGCTTAGGAACACGACAAAAACAAAGTAATATGTGCTTTAACTGATTAAAGGCAACTATTTTTCTTTTTGTTTTTCAGGCTGACCAGTGCACTGGCCTCCAGGGCTTTCTCATCTTCCACAGCTTCGGCGGTGGCACCGGCTCTGGTTTCACTTCCTTGCTGATGGAGAGGCTCTCTGTCGACTGTGGGAAGAAGTCCAAACTAGAGTTTAGGGTCTACCCGGTTCCCCAGGTGTCCACAGCTGTAGTGGAGCCCTACAACTCCATCCTGACCACCCACACCACCCTGGAACACTCGGACCATGGTCTTCCTCACTCCCCTGGGCTTCGCGGCCAGGGCGACAGTGGCCGCCTCCTCGGTCACCTCTGGAGTCTCCTCCACAGCCTCGGGCGCATACCGTTTCCCGCTCCTCGTCCCGCTTCCGACAACTGGCAACGCCGTCTTCTCGACGACCGTGGAGGTGGATGGAGCGTTGTTGAGCGGTTGGGGCTTCTCCGCTTCTTTGGCGAGCGCTCTCGTTTTGGCTCTGCTGCCTCGGCCTTGGGGTTTCTCTGTGGCGATGGCGAACCACGGAGACTGTGGCAACGAAACCTCCGTTGGTTCAGGAGGCGCCAGAATCATATCATAGACCATTAATTGCCATACAAATTTGGCATTTCACATAATATTAAATCACATATGTTTGCCTCTTATGCCTTGTAAACAAAATTGACACAGGAAAACTGATAAATAGAAATGGCTGACAATGATCAATACCAATAATAATAATAATAATAATAATAATCAATTAATTAGTGTGGTTGCCCAACAGGGCAACACATTATAGTCCTGGGGAAACTATCTATTACTAGGGTAACCTTTCCGATGCCATTGGAAATTGATGGAATCAATGGGAATGGGAGTCAATAGGGAATCAATGGGATAGGGAATCAATGGGAGTGGGAATCAATAGGGAATCAATTGGTCGAGCTTCACATGACAGTTAGCTTACTGCAGAATATAGTCACTTCAGCAACCACACTTGCAATTTCCAATTTAATCTTTTCTAGTTTACTATTGCCATGTGTTAAAATGTAATCTAAAATTGGCCAATTTTACACTTTCAAAAGTATAAAAAAAGTAAAAAATAAAATGGTGGCAATAGCCGATCTACAAGCTCGCAACATGTTGACACGTTGTGAGCTTGTAGATCGGCCATTTCTGAAAACGTATGAAAATCTTTCAGCAGCTGAATGAGATGAAGTGAAACAATTCTGCAGATTATGCAAAAACGTGATTGTCTCAAAATAATTGCCACTTGGTGATTTTGTAATAATCATGACGGGCTTAATTCTTCCGCTCTCCCCTTCTGAGCTTGGCTGGGACGACGGCGGCCTCCTGCTGTGCCTCCAGGACCACCGCCTTCCTCCGTCTTCCACTCGTCCTCAGACCTGGCAACTCCGTCTTCCCAACAGCCTCAGGCAACTGCCGTTTAGCCTTCCTCCTCCTTTTGATTACTGGCGTCTCCATGGCAGCGGAAGTAGCGGCAACCAGAGCATCGGATGATTTCTCCTCTCGGCCGCGCGCCCTTTACCCTGTCACCTCTGAAGCGATCGGCCCGTCTTTGACGACCACATATTTGGCGGGCAACCAGTAAGCACAGGAAAGGCCAAGTGGTGACTTATGAATCATGGAAGGTTCAGTGAAGATCCATGGCAGCGGAAGTAGCGGCAACCAGAGCATCGGATGATTTCTCCTCTCGGCCGCGCGCCCATTACCCTGCCACCTCTGAAGCGATCGGCCCGTCTTTGACGACCACATATTTGGCGGGCAACCAGTAAGCACAGGAAAGGCCAAGTGGTGACTTATTAATCACGGAAGTTTCAGTGAAGACCAGCTCCTTGTTACTGGACGTCTTCTGGGTTTGGTCCCGTGACTCCTCTGTATCCGGGGCGAGGAGGTTGGCCAGCCCCCTTGACTTGCCATCGGTAGAGCGCCGATCCTTAAGGCTCCGGCAGTACTTGTGCGCCTTCTGGCACTCCTTCTGGAAGTTTTGCCACGCATGATCGGTCAGGTTTTCTCCCACGTTGTGGGAGAGTTCAAAGGGGTCCAGCAGGTTGAGGGGCCCCAGTTTTGGGTGGCTGTGCTGGGGGACGGAGGGTCGCTCAACCTGCATTGCCTCCCGTCCCCTCTCCTTGGCCTGACTGAGGAAAGAGGCGATGGGGAGTGCACGGCCCTCCCTGAGGGAGATGACACAGCCGGGGAACATAAAGCGGGCATAGAAGTAGAAGAAGCCGGTCAGCACCTAAGCCTGGCATCCAGCGCTGAACACAGCCGTAGGAGGCAGGTGTTCCTCACTGCCAGTCTGGGAACGCACAGGAGGACAGGAGATAAGAAACTGCAATCCACTCATCTAAGTCAACCTTTTTACATTTTAAGGACACAGATTTTAAGTTTCATATGCATTAGGCTATATGCTATGTGTACATAAAGATCCATCCTAAAAAAAGAATATTGTGTAAAAGTAAGTTTTCTTGAAACTTTCAAATATTTCTTGAAACTTTTATATTCTAGATGCATTGCACATGCAGTGAATTATTAAAAAGGATTTATGGCATACAGCTCATGAATATCAAAATATTACAATATTACACAAGACCACTCAAAACAAGGATTTATAATAGAGAAATGTCAACCTTCTGAAGTCAGAGTTGCTCCAAGTCCAGTGTGAAGTTTCCGCAGTCAGTTATGAGTTGAGTGCTATGGCATCTGCACTGCTTTTTACACTGTATACTTTTTTTTCCAGATGGATCTGTATGTACATAGACATTAGTCTCTTATTTAAGGTTTGAGTTATCTTATTTTTATTTCTCCCCATGCACCCCCCGACCTTTCTGGAAAACAACAAAAAAAGAAGCATAGGCAAAAACAACTTTCACCCACTTTGGGATGTGGCTTGTGGAGTAGGTTATAGAGGAGAAGACAAAGTTATGGCTAGTCAACTGTTGTTAACGGTGATGACTCCTTGAACATGTAAAGTGATATCTAATCACCGGTTGTTAATGGTGATGACACCCTGGATGTCGCGCTGTTGGTGATGGAACTTGATGCCGGGGAGGCGGGTGCCATTGACCACCTGGACTTTGTGCATGGCGAAGACACGCCTCCTCAAACTGGCCGCCACCAGGTCTAGCCGCACGGCAGGCGAGGCCGTGGTCACGTCCATGTCTGACAGCAGGATGGAGTCGTCTGGTGTTCCCTCCCAGGCCTGGAGAGGGCAGCAGAGAGGAGGGACAGGATGTTCAGCAACAGTGAGTTCATGGATTTGAGACACTTTTGTAGATTCATTCGCCATTTGATTTGGTGCCAAAGAAAAAAAGTACAGTTGTAACTCAAGTGGCAGATGGTATTACCAGACCTACAGTACAGTATGCCAAGAGTCTTCAACAGGGGGTCCAGGACCCCTAGGGGGTCCTCAGAGTTACTACAGGGGGTCGTCCAAATCTTTGTGTGATAGAAACTTTTTTTCCTTTAACCACTTGAACCCTAGCATCCATATTCTGAGAACTTTGCTTGTAGAACTTTATCCAAAAATAGCACATCTACAATCTCACAACACCTAGCGCTAAGAGGCGTTGTGAGCTTGTAGATCGGCTTAGTTTCGGCAAAGAGGTTTGGTATTGAGGGGGAAAAAAGCAGACCAAGTACAGAGTGAAAGGTTTTATCAAGTATTGACGGTTCAAATACCGGAAATCACAAATTGAAATTAGTTCAAAATACACTGATGATTGTGCTGTCAAACAATTAAACTATATGGAATCTATGAAAAGGTTGTGGGGGTCCCTGCTTCATCTCTCAACTTAAGGGGTCCTTGCCATTGAAAACCCCTGCAGTATGATGTCCATTTCTACTATAGACGGATTTATTGTTTACCAACATTGAGACTGTAAGCGCAGGTGACTGTTTCGTGTAATCAATTCCCAACTGATTCCCAAAACTATTGTTTTGGAGAGAGCTGATTTCATGTTCATTCAACCTCCTCTTGAGTGTTGGCTGGTTGAGACACTCCTAGCAAGACATACTGTATATTCACCCTGCAACGGTATTCCACACCAAGAACAGCTGACATACAAGCTCACAACCGCATTGCGGATGCGACTATTGTGAGCTTGGAGGTCTGCCATTTTGGCCTTCGCGGGATGGAGCATAAATTAGGCTTGATGGGCTCCAGTAGCTGCACTAAGAGCAGCTCTGGTGCCGTGATTATGAGGAGCGCTCTCCCTGCGTTCTCCACAAAGAGGGGGCGGGGAAGTGGGACTGAGTTACTAGGGCCCAAGGTGGAGGGGCCAATATTTTACACTTTAGCTATTGAAAAATGATCCTGGCTTGGCCAGACTATATACTAATGCAGCTAACTAACTGCAGTATCATCCCCACCTTGTTTTAACATGGGTGGATTGTCTGGCTGTGCTAGGCTATTGAAAATAGCAGATATACAAGCTCACAGCGTGCTGTGAGCTAGTAGATCTGCCATTTTTGAAAACTTGTGAAAATGTGCGGAAATCTTCGAATGCATGTAAATTAATTTTTTAAACGAACATTTGTAACTCACATTTTGCTTCTGGGGGGTCCCTGGAACCAAATATTTTGAGATGGGGGTCTGTGGAACAAAGAAATATAATTTTGGGTGTCCTTCACATGAAAAAAGATTGTGCACCACTGACATAGAAACATGTTTAAATATAGGTTAAAAAAAAGGATTTAGAAGACATTTATAAATAGGCCTGGGGCCAATTCTGATATCTTCACAAATTGGTACCACCCAAGGTGACCGTACATTTTTTACATTTTTGACTTCCTACATGTCTCTAGTTTACATTTTGGTATGATAACCCTTTCTGAGACCCAGCTTAATTGATGTTATCAGCCGCTAGAGTCGGTCTCCCATCAACTTTCTATACAGGAGGAAAATACCCAGAAAACATTTTTTCTGGGTATTTAAGTAGGATGTGAGGGGTCTAACTAGGGGTTTGTCATGATCCCCTCACATCCTCGCGCTGCGAGGCGTTGTGAGCTTGTAGATCGGCTATTTTTGGCAAAGAGCTTTGGTGTAGAGGAGCAGACTAAGTACAGAGTGAAAGGTCAAGTTTATAAAGTATTGACGGTTCAAGTGTCTGAAAACACAAATTGGCATGAATCCAAAATACACTGATGATTGTGCTGTCAAACGATGAAACAATATGTAATCTATGATAAGGTTGTGGGGGTCCCTGCTTCATCTCTCTCTCGACTAAGGGGTCCTTGGCCTGAAAACGTTGAAGACCCCTGGTGTAATGTACTCTTTCAGGAGCATGTGTGGCTCTGGAGTGATGGCTGGAGGATGGCGTATCTGAGCTGAGCCCCAGGCGAACCAAACAATGAGGATGAACAGGAGCACTGTATGATCATGAACTGGGGAGGTAAATGACAGCACCAGTGTTCATTTAGTCCACTAGGACTCAACAATTTCAGTAGTCTAAGACTAAATGGTGTGTACTGTACATGTTATTCAAAAGACTAAAGACTGAGGACTGTATTTTGTTTGTCTTAAGTACCAGATCTTATGCCATAACTTAACACATCGACTGCCCACCAGGAGGCGCCAGTCATCCCCTCTGAGTGCCCCCATAGCACTTCCATAGAAGAATACGAGGCCCTGTTGCGTCAATGCATGCGTGATGACGTCACATGAGCGCAGACAGGATGTTATTGTGTAACTTACTGTATGGGCTAGTGTTGATCATAGCTGTTCACTGCCGATCAAAATTTGGACATTTTGCCGCACACGGCCACAGTTTTAGCCATAAAACAAACATCGGAGATAAAGGGCTTTAAAGATGGGGAAATGCATTGGAGTATACGGAGAAAAACGGCCGCGCGATGCTCTCAGCGTCGACTCGAAGCGACTAGCGGCTAATGGGCTACATCCAGGCGTAGCCCCGACCTAACGGTGAGATATAAAGTTATACTGTAATTACAGTAAACGTGTCCAACACGTCATGGGCCTCCAGCGACATCAAAGAAATTGTCGCGTAGACACCTCGTGGGCACCCGCTGTGTTTAAAGACCTGTCCATACTGTCTCCGAGCACCGAACTTTTCATCTGAGAATTCTGACTTTCCCACATGCAGCTTTCCGAACTCTAATTCGGGGTAATTCTTTTCAGAAGATGCGAGTGACGTCATTTTGTAGTTGAACCATGACCTTTCCGACTGTTTGGTGGTCGGAGACAGTATGGACAGGCCTTTAAGTTATGGCATAAAAGCTGGTACATTTACTAAATCTTTGTTGTCAAAATTAATGCTGCATTAAGACTAAGACAAGAGTAGAAGACTAAGATTTTGATATTTAGTCACTAAGACTAGACTAAGACTAAACAATTTCAGAATACTAAGACTAAAATGTATGTTTTTCAAAAGACCAAGACTAAATCCACTGCTGTCATAAAAATGTGTGTGCATGTGTCTTGTGTATAACTTGACCATCATCGCGTCTGTCTCTATGCTCAACAGGGGGACTGCAAAGGAACGATGATTGGTAAGGGTCGGCGAGAGCTGCAGGCCCTCCTGTGTGACATCACAGTCACAGACGTGACATCAAACCAATGACATCAATGATTTGAATGCCAAGGACCTCCAACAGAAACAAGACCACAAGGGCTTTTCTTAGGGTGGTCCTTTTAGGCCTGGTGTTTTGACTGTACTTGTGCTGTTCTACATTTTTGTCTAATAAAATGTTCAATTAATCAGTCAATGATGGTGATGATGTTGTTAGTTGCCTGGAGACTGTGCAACACACATTCACTTAATAGTAAGGGGATATCTTAAAATGTCCTGGAATAAATTCCTTACCAAAAACCTTCTACACCAATGTGTTTGTAAAGGTCTCTATAAAGACTGAAATTCAGTTTCACTAGGAGAATCCGTTACAGCTGCTGAAAGTTGGGGACTATACAGGAAAAAACACACCAAAATAAATATCCTTTAAGTAGCATATGAGGGGTCAAACTAGGGTCTTGTCATGATTCTGAATCCATTGCAAGCATTTGTTTTGCACAAAAAACGTTCCTTGGGGTAAAGGCGGCTCCCACAAAACTGTGAAAAGTGATGACTCATCACTAAACCATAGTTTGTCGGGCCGTGAACAAATACACAATAGAAGCAAAGGCAAATGCTTCATTCATAGTTTACAATAATATGACATATTTGTTGAGACGTGGGCCGCCAGCACACCATTCTTAAAACGTATACAAAGGATGTTGGACAGAACCTGACTGTTCATTTCAGTTCCACAGCTGCATGTTGTGACAGTTATGAATGTACTGTATATGACGCACAGCACAGCACAGCTGTTGATCAACAACTGATGAGGGTCTACTGACATGCTGAAGGTGGATTATCATCAGCCATTGTGTTTTCAGTTTGCGGATACCAAATGCTCTCCTGAATAGACTCACCAACAGTGGTGTAAAGTAACTAAGTAGATTTACGTAAGTAGGCTAATGTACTTAAGTACACTTTTGAGCTATGTGTACTTTGCTTCAGTATTTCCAATTTCCAATACTTTTACTTCTACTCCGCTACATCTCAGATCCAAATATTGTACTTTTACTCAACATTTATTTGAAAACTTTAGTTACTAGTTACTTTGCAGATATAAATTATAATATTATAAAACATACATAACCCACTTTAGCCTGATTTTTCACCCTGGCTATTTGAAAATAGCCGATCTACAAGCTCGCAACGCGTCGCAACGTGTTGTGAGCTTGTAGATCTGCTATTTTCAAACATTATGTACTTTTGGCACTTTAAGTACATTTTGAGGCCAATACTTTTGTACTTTTACTCAAGTACATTTTGAATTCTGCACTTTTACTTGTAACAGAGTGTTTTTACATTGCAGTATTAATACTTGATACTGATGTCATTAACATTTCATTATTTAAATACAAAATAAAACATATTGGTCATGTGTTACTTTTTACTTTGGTTTATATGTTTTAGTATAGTTCAAGTATTCCTTTTCCGTTTGTAATTTTTTTAAATATATTTTCCATATAGTTTGGTGAGAATTCACCAAACAGAGCTCAAGCATTCCTAAACTAAAAAAAAAGGAGAATGGTGAAGTCAAAGATAAACCACTGAAGCAGAGCAGAGGGTGAAACAGGCATCTTGCAGCCATAGAATGTTCTATTGTGTCGTTCCCTCCACTAGATGGTAGTATAACGTCAAATATAAAAACTGGAAGAGAAACTTTCTGTACTTGTGGGTGAAATAACTCCTCTGTTAAGTGGCTCAATGCTTTGGTATGACGACATCACAGAAATAGCTGAAAATGTCAATAGACAATAATAGATAATGAATAACATGAATAGATTAATAATGGTTTTATTGTATGAGAAATAGGCCCATTTTGTTTTACATAAGTCGACACATTTGCTTATTGTGATCCAGCAAAACAGAAGAGAATGTAAAATGTTTTGCACATGAGCCAAGTGCCTAAATCTTAGATCTTGCAGATCGTCTATTTTGGGCGTGCCACTGCAGAGTAGTATAAATAGTATAAATCAGGCTGAAACGTACAGGACAGATTGTCTCCGGATCTGTTGGAGTGTGTGTCAGACCGACAGACATTTCACAGATGTAGGAGCAGCCTCCACTGTGCCATTGTGTCAATAGCTGGCAAACATGCGGAAGGTTCATAGAATTTATAAGACCCGCCAACTTGCCACAACGTCGACAAACATGCTGGACGCCAGTCTAATATTATTATTACGAGTATCAAACCATCCAAAGTATGTGAGACTCCAGTTGACATTCATCAAACATCGTGTCTTACTTTTCGAGTTTGAACAAGTCCTTGAACTCCCAATGTGGAGTTCAAGTGTCCTTGTTATGAGTTGGATATGAAGCTGAGGCTCAGAGGGAAACCTCTTATTTTAAAAAGTATTTTTTACAACTAGATAATGTTGCTGAAAACAGTGAAAAGCATTTCAACCACTTGAATTTTAATGCACTTTTGTTCCTTCCTTTTCCCCTCCCAATGAAAGCAAAGTCTTTTTGATAGAAATGAAGTACTTTTACGGCCTTTTTTACACTGGAAGTCCTTGGTATTTAATTCATGGACTTAACAAATAGCAAGCAAAGAAAACATTCAATAATATCACAGTTATAAAAACACCATATTATGTACAAGATAGGGGAAACAAGGGGGTGGGGCTAAGGTAGGGGTGCGGGGGTAATCACTTATCTCCTGTCTATGGGAGAATAACGACCTCCTTCTCTGGCCTCCTGAAAGGTGAGTTTTCAGGGCAGTTTTGAAGGATGCCAGCGAGCTACAGTACATGCTCAAACATAGTTTCTAAGGTACCTCAACAGGATGTATGGTTTGGCTCTCACAGTGACAAAGGCTTGGATCTTTGCAGCCTTAGGAGGGATGAGGCTGTTTGTCAAGTGATTACAGGTCTCCTCAAGAGAGACAGCACTTCTAGACGACCAACTATTACAAAAACAATTATGTGATTTGTTTTGTGTACAGTTACTTAAGCCCTATTTCACAACGCTTTGCATCACAAGTAACAAGACATGAGCATTCAAAATAATAATCAGATTTTTATAATAATGCCCAAAACAGGAACAGCATAGGTCTTCAACTCTGCGAGGCGTTGTGAGCTTGTACATCGGCTATTTTTGGCAAAGAGCTTTGGTGTAGAAGGGGATAAGAGCAGCCTAAGTACAGAGTGAAAGGTCAAGTTTATTAAGCATTGACAGTTCAAGTGGTTAAATATCTGAAAACACAAATTGGCATGAATCCAAAATACACTGATGATTGTGCTGTCAAACGATCAAACAATAATCTATGATAAGGTTGTGGGGGTCCCTGCTTCATCTCTCTCTCTCTCGACTAAGGGGTCCTTGGCCTGAAAACGTTGAAGAACCCTGACCTACAGAACAGTCAAATAAAGGAGCTGGTGGAAGACTACCAGTGGAACATGAAGAGCCCCCCCCCCAGTCCCATCACCATACATGGAGATGAGGTGGAGATGGTAGACCAAGGAAATGGTTCCACCGGTCCCTGGATCATTTACACAGAGGTGGTGGTGCCCTCTTTGCAATTGCCAGCTGGGGAGGGGACCGTACATTTATGCTGGGGACACAAACAACCTGAACAGGCAGGTCAGGAAAGCTGGCTCCTACGTTGGGGCTACCTTGGATGGGAGAGTATTTTTTGCAGGTCTTTAAGTCCGAGTGTATCAAAAAAGCAACTGGGTTAAGCACCGTTGGTCCGACCAGTTTAACATTCACCAGGTTAGCATTCAACAGCGTCAGCAGGTTAGCATTCACCAGGTTAGCATTCACCAGCGTTAGTTTTACTGAGGTTAAGGTTAGGTTTAGGGGTATCTCTGTCCCCCATACTTTCGTCACCTCCGTGCAGCCAATCACAAGCTTCCGCTGCCTTAACCCAGTTGCTTTTTTGATACACTCGGACTGAACGACCTGCAAAAAACACTCTCCCACCTTGGATGGTCTGGAGACATGGAGATTGTAGGACGATTTAGCAGGAGGGGTGATGATTGACCGACTCCGCCAGATGGGGCGGTATTGAGTTCACAAGTTAAGTTCACAATACGGCCTCCACCTGGGCTCGCTCAAGCCCAACCAACTGAAGAAGGCCGTCCATTTGCAGTGTTCGTGGTAGTAGCAACCGTGATGAATAGTGAAAGCAACAGGCGCTTCTCGTTCACATCACACCCGGTATCACCAAGATCCCGCCCATAGCTGCCGCTGATTGGTTCGAACCGGGCACAGGTCAGTGTCAGCTCCAATCTCTGAGCAGTTCCAGATGGAGGCTGTGTGGTGAACTTGTGAACTCAATACCGCCCCCATCTGGCAGAGTCAGGTTAAATGAAAGATAGATCTTCCCCAAGAGGATACACAAAATACTTTTTGTCTTTCTCACTGCTACCTATGAAGATGTATAATGAGGCACACAATGGTTCGCTGCATACAATGCTATTATTATTATTATTATGATTATGATTAGTAGTAGTAGTATAATTATTAACATTAAGATGCCTCAGGGCGACATGAGACATCGCCCTAACGGTCGGACTACACCAAAAAATGCGCACATACGCGCGTACTGTCCGTGAAGACGCTCGCGTATGAGTAAACGCTCCAGGCTACACCAACACCAAGGAGGGAGTATAGCCTATGTGAGGAAGACCAGATAGTCTGTGTACAAAACGCATAGGCGTGCTTAAAAAATAGAATCGATCCTATTTTTAGGGAATGCGTATCCGTGGTTCGCGCTATCCGTACGCCTGGTGTAGCCGGCTGAATTGATATACATTGGATCTATCCAAAACGCGCATACGCGCGCGCGCCCCGCATACGCACGCATACGCACTGACGCGCGCGAAACGGCTTGGTGTAGTCCGGCCGTAAAGGGCGAGGTTGCGCCAATTCTTGGACATCTGGCCAGTGATGTATATCGGACCAGTTACCCATATGGAGATCCATGTACTGTATAGTACATCCCTTTTATGCCCATACATGGAGATCCATGCCTGAACCAGCCACAAAGATATGGGCTGTCTTCCTCCATTTATGGGCATTCCCATATGAAGTCCTGTTAGATATGGGCTTAATATTGATGACATCAGGGATCTACATATATGGGCATAAAAGGGATTATGTTAGAGTGGTTCCCATGACATCACAACATACAATATATTTTATGCCCATACATGGAGATCCCTATCTGAACCAGCCACACAGATATGGGCCATGCCTTGGCCATCTGGCCAGTGATATATCGATGACATCAGGGATTCTGGGGAATACCCATATATGGACTTTTACATAGGTGATATCACCTGTGATGTCACAGTGATGTGTCAAGGGAACCATAGTGCCAGGCGTGACCTTCAGAGATACACGGATAATACGATGAGCATCACATCAGTGACATCAGAGCATGATGTCAGAGCGACAAACCCATAGGCCATAAAAATGTGTACACACAGGGAGACAAGCTGTGAAATTTCTCACGGTAAACTGTGACCTTCGGTCGCAACAATTATTATTATTATTATTATTAGGGGATTGATTAGGAGATTTGCATTCTTGTGTATTTGTTCAATGGCTGGCATCCATTGCTTTGAGTGACAAACAGTAGTAGTAGGAACCTTTGCTACTTAGCATGACAAATACAGAATGAATCAAATAAAAATGTCAAAGTGCCTTTTTAAAGAATGGATTGCAGCAATGTAATGTCATAGTTTAGAGGCTACTGCAGTACATCAAAAAGATGTACTGAGTGTAAGTACCATAACAATCAGTCTTTCCTTGTGCCAGTTAAGAGAGTTAACATTCTAGCTGTTCCTGACACAAGGAATGCCTTTGTGGATTTTGCAGGGGTTTGTCTTAAACGTTCAGGGTATCAAATCTAAAAGCAAGGAAGCATGTTCAACACAAAGCACTCCATTGTTTCTTTGAGTGTGAGAGACACTACCGTTATGTGACAATCACAATCCAAAACGTGCAATCTAGAGCGTTATAAATTATGATGTTTTGTAATGGATAATAACAAATGCATGCCTGTGCTGGAAAATGGCGTACAGTGGAGCCAGTAGCAGACATTTTGAAGGGGAGCTGGCAGGAGATGGACGGCAAATCTGCAGATGATGAAAAACATGCCCCTTGGGTGCCCAGTTCAACAGAACCAAATATACAAACGGAAGAGTTTAGCAGAATGTGAACTGAGCTTCACGTGAGTCCAAACTCCTGCATGTTCCCGTCTCATGTTTTCATCTTTAATAACATTATCCACTTTAAACCTACAATTAGCATCCCTATTCTGGGGGGGAACATTTGCTGAAAATAGCTTTTAGATCTGCGTGAAGATTGCGAGCTTGTAGGTCTGCTATAAAGAGATTTGGGGCCCTATTTTCGTCCTTCCCTAAACCTTTTTGACATTTTTTACTATTTAAAAAAACAATTTACAAGCTCACGACATGTCGATGTACAGTAGATCGGCTATTCGAAGTATTTTAAATGTTTTTCAAAATAGTAAAAAAAAAGGCAAAGAAGTTTATGGATAAGGGGGAAGGCATGGACAAAAATACCAAGTGAGCCGACCCCAGTCACCCAAATATTTGAAAATGAAATCAAGGCATTTGTGCATCGTTAATGCAAAACCCACTCAAAGAAAACTAATCGAAGACAAAGCACAGTGACAGAACGAGCAGCCCACTTCAAAAACACAGATTGACTCCTCAGACCCGTCTGAACAAACACAAATGGATAGCTGTGGTCAACCACACAATGCAGGGAGCTGCACAGTAGAACAACAACACGACATGTGCCTTAGCAAACAACATCTGTGCAGTTCCTGCTCCCACATACTGTTCTGTCCCCCAAGGGTGGGATAAGACTGGAAATTGAACAAACGAGGGCTCTGTCTATTTGAATCGTACCTCAGACACACATGCAACAGCGAGCAAGTCAAATAATTAGATAGTTCTGCACTTTGTTAGCATTACAGAGATGGGTTCACGGACACGGACGGTATCAAGATAATGAGGAACAATCGTTTCTCTGTTACTTTTCCTAAAAGTACTCAATATTTGCCTGTACCTGTTTTTTGCCCACTGTGAAACACTATCACAATGTCTTTGGTTGCATTTCTTTTTATTACATTTTTATCTCAAGATTTTTGTAACCCATTTTTTCACCCAGTGCCAATTGCCTAAGCTGTAATCCTGGGCTCATCCCTTTGCCACACCTGGGGAGGGCCCCGAACTGAGCTCTCCTTCAGTGCATGAGGAGTGAGCAGGCCACTTTTTTTCACCTGACAGGGTATAGGGGAGCTTCCCCGGTTGGATGTAGCGCGAGGAAGGAACACGTTATTTCAACCAGTTCCTTTCCCCTCCATCAGGCGCCCCGTCTGGCCAGGGCATTATAGAGACCACGATTACTGCATTTTTTGTGAGGGTTTCTACCCTAGGAGACACGGGGAGAACATGCAAACTCCACACAGAAAGGCCCTTTTGCCAACCCCACCTAGGGTGTGGGCGCTGATGACGCGGAGGAAGGAACACGCCCCCTGCGCCCACAGCGTCCTACGGCGGGAATCAAACCCAGGACCTTCTAGCTGTGAGGCGACAGCGCTACCAACTGCTCCAGCGCCACCGTGCCCCCTGCATAGTGATCGAGGATGTTTTCTACTCTCAAAATTGTTATTTGAAGCTTTTATACAAATACAGTCTGTATTTGACAGCTAAATGTGTACTCTGGTGCTATACAATACGTGTTTACCTTCAAGACATTCATAAACATTCGATTAAGTTTGACTCACAAAGGACTAACAAAAATCTCAAAGGCTTTCTTTTCCTATATGTGAAGTTACCCATAATTAAATGAATTGCAGATTCTCTTTAGGATGAACCAAAGTCAGCCCAAACTGCCACCTCATCACGGTCAACAACATGAAACATTTGTTGACCTCAGTTTATTTTATGAGTGAACCCAGGATGTCGGGTGGTAAATAGGCAGGAGAATGATAAATACTACTTTGAAACGTAACCTTTAGCCATGTGCGAGCCATACATCACGTCTCGCGGCACCCCTTGACAGGTCCCTGTCTTTACGGGGGTGGCAGTGAAAGGTCCTCAATCCTGCGTAAACACAAACCCAGACACATGTCTACAAGGGACGTGCTGGCCATTGGAAAAAGCGGGACAACTCCCGAACGGCCGGTTCATTCCCGGCCGGTCCAGGCCGGCCATTAGGAAAAAATGAAAAATAAAATGTCGGCCGTTGTTCTATTTTGGGGGATGGGCGGCCAACAAAGTAAATCGTCACTGTCGGGGAGAAACCTTGTATCTCCAAGTTTCAAATTTGTAAATTTTTTCGCAAAGCCCCGCTTCATCATACAAGGCCGTCGCACAAAAGTAGTGAAAACAGCAGATCTACAAGCACACAACGCCTCGCGGTGCGAGGCGTTGTGTGCTTGTAGATCGGCTGTTTTCACTAGTTTAAATCATTTTTAAAATTATAATACAAAACAAACAGTTTTGGACATACAAGGTTTCCACCCGACACCGACGAAATATAACTCATGTAATTGGCACACTGGCTTGTCACAATCTGAAATAGCAAATCTTTGAGTAGCAGCAGCGCTACAGAGAGAGATCTCTCTCTACTAGAGGTTCGCGGCCCTTCGGGCCGCTCACATCTAGAGTCCACGCCCGCTTCTTTACTAAAAAACTTTTTTTTTCAAAAAAAGAAAGTTTTTTGAAAAAAAAAAAGTTAAAAAAAAAAAAAAAATGTTTTGGGGGAACTATTGTGGCGGAACTATTGTGGCGGAACTATTGTGGCGGAACTATTGTGGCGGAACTATTGTGGCGCAGCGCACGTTTCCGGTTGGACATATTTGACCGCCGGACGCACTTCCGGTTAAGAACTCCGTGTGCCACGTGATCAGTCCTAGCCAAGTGGTGTATACGGATGTTACTGCGATTGAGGTGAAAGAGAAAAGTGGAAAGTTGTGAGCTAACTATTAGCTATTTTTGTGTGTGTGTGTGTGTGTGTGTGTGTGTGTGTGTGTGTGTGTGTGTGTGTGTGTGTGTGTGTGTGTGTGTGTGTTCTGGCTACGCCCCCCTCGGTTGAAATTGGATCCGCCGGTCCCATAGCTGGGAATACGAGCCAATGGACGGCGGTCACCATGGCAACGGGGGGCCAATGATAGAGTTATGGGCGGTATTCCTTACGTTCTAGCACCTACCTATGAGTTGAAGTCGATGTAAAGGGGGCGTGAATGGGCTTGGAAGTGGGATGCGGCTCTTAGAGGAATGTATATATAAGATAGCGCGCAATGAGGTTCTCTCCAACTCTTTTTCCCAGGCTGAATCAGAGGCCCAGCATGTCCCTGATGTCTACGCAGAGGAGAAGCAGAGGGCGCGCTGCCAAAGAGTGAGAGTCCCCGTGTAAACATTGTCAAACGAGTCCACCCCCCACCCCCTATTGAAACTCTCCATTATTGTGCATGGTATGGCACCAACTTGCATCTGACCCTTACTGTGCATCTAAACCAGTAGACAGTGGTTCTCAACCTTTTCAGACCGTGACCCCCCAATAACCATAATCATATTTTAACCGGGGACCCCTCCCCCACCCTGACGAGCACTAAGAGTTGAGGCATTGCATTCTGTATAACAGGTTCTGTTGAGAAAATAACAGATCTACATGCTCACAACGCATGATCGGCTATTTTCACAATTTCTGCCTTTAATATTTGTCAATTTGGCCGATGTTTAATTTGTCATTTTAAAGGTATTAAAAAGTACTTACATTGTCATATATCAAACTATTTTCTAAATTTTTCTAAAAAAAGTTTTAAAACAAACAAACAAATCTAAGACATTCCATAAATGAATAGCCGATCGACAAGCTCACAACGCGGTAGATCTGCTGCTTTCACTAGTTTTGGGTCCCGGGCAAATGTCTAATTTGTCTTTTGTGTCTCAACCTGAAAAGTTTGGGAACCATCTATACTATAATTTTGCGAATGTCTGAGTGAGTGTCTGTCTGTCTGTCTGTCTGTCTGTCTGAAACAGCGTTTCTCCTCAGTGGCTGGAGCAATTGATCTGAAATCGCATCACAATTAGCATATGAACACATCTAACATAACTGTGAAGCCCGTTTGTCACTTTCACAAATCGTATGCTGTATATTAGCATTTTTATGGTGTATCTACTATCTATTCTGCATCTAGCATGAGGCACATCTATTCTGCATCTAGCATGAGGCAACATGTTTAACCAGCTCTCTGTGTGTGTGTGTGTGTGTGTGTGTGTGTGTGTGTGTGTGTGTGTGTGTGTGTGTGTGTGTGTGTGTGTGTGTGTGCAGGCAGGCAGGCGGGTGTGTGTGCGCGCAGGCGGGTGGGCGGGCAGGCTGGGGGGGGGGGGGGGGGGGGTAGCCATTAAACGAAACGGGTATTTCTTACATTGATGCTCCTACATATTATCATGCAAGCACCAGTTAAAGTTACTTTCCATCCCTCATATACTGTATGCACAGTGCACATCCCATAACCCACACACTGCACATCATTTTGGAGCTCATATCTTTGAACGGGTAAGGGCTAGTTGATCTAAACAATGGTAATAAACAGGGGGTTTGTGGCTGTGTTACTTCCTACCGCCTGAAAAACTGACGATGCAACAAAGACAGTGTGCCAGTGATCAATGGAAATCAGTGTCATTTTCTTTTCAATAAACACACATTTTGCATTTAGAATTACTTCTATGGCGTCAGCCCACATATTCCACTCACAAGCCCCATGGAGGGTGTTAACCACTGAAACACTATAGGCTTCACTGTATGTAAAATAGTGACAGTTGGTAGAAACAGACACTTTCTAACCAAATAATGCTACAGTATTTGTTCCAAAAGTTTTATACCCTGTAATAAAATTCCACAATGCGACATAGCTCTGCTTATACAATGCTGTACCCCCTCCAACTGTATGTATGTTCCCCATTTTCAACTGTTTTTATTTTATTTGTGACACTTGCTTTGGCAATGTAAATGTCTGTTTTCTCATGCCAATAAAGCTCCTTTGAATTGAATTGACAATTGAAAATTGTAGTTGTTTGCCAAATGTGTCAAAAAGTTAGCACATTTTCACAGATTGTTCGCATAATTCCGCCTGTAATACTATAGGGTTCATGTGGTTGCATCTAAGTCACTGGTTTTCAACGTCAAGTTCGGGGACCACCAGGGGTCTAAATTGACCTTTACGGTAGATCTTTGCGGTCCATTTATACCCCTAGACCCTACACTCTTAGAGTTAAAGTAACACTATAGATTTCACAGTGTAGTCAAGACTGGGGTCTCAGAGATAACCCAGTACACTCTCAAGAGTTATAGACCCATAAGGCAGGGGTCTTCAACAGGGGGTCCGGGACCCCTAGGGGGTCCTCAGAGTTACTACAGGGGGTCCTCAAAATCTTTGTGTGAAGCATTTTTATATTAACCAACTGAACCCTAGCGTCCAAATAGCAGATCTACAAACTCACAACGCCTCGCACTGCGAGGCGTTGTGAGCTTGTAGATCGGCTATTTTCGGCAAAGAGGTTTGGTGTACAGGGGAAAGAGAGCAGACTAAGTACAGAGTGAAATGTCAAGTTTATTGCATTGGCGCTTCAAGTGGTTAAATATCTGAAGTCAAAACACAAATTGACATGAATCCAAAATACACTGATGATTGTCAAACAATGAAACTATATGCCTATATGGTATCTATATTGGTTGTGGGGGATCCCTGCTTCATCTCTCTCTCGACTAAGGGGTCCTCCTTGGCCTGAAAACGTTGAAGACCCCTGCCATGAGGATTACATTCTTTGACCGCTGGTGGTCCCCAGACTCGACTTTGAGAAACTGACTTCGATTCTGAGTCAGCGCTATGACGGCAGCATTATTCGGTACATAACTTTTTTTTACCCCATCCCATTTTTTCCCACCAACACCCACTGAAAAAAAAAAGAAAAAAGTGACTCAACAGTTTTTTTTAATGCTACCCCCTGGGGCTCGACTGGACTGTGGTGAAGGTGGAACCTTCACCACATCGCTGTGCAACCCCGTCTGCCCCCCCCCCCCCCCCTCCCCCTCACCCCCCACCCCCACAGTGGCGTCAGTTCAGCAAAAGCTAGGGTATGGCAAAGGTGGGAGTCCTCATGGAAAAGAGGCATTACATTTTGTATAACACGGTTCTATTGTAAAAATATAATATATTTTCACAATGTCTGAAAAAAACAATTTTTCAGTTTTTTACAGAGGTTTCTACGGTTTCTTGGGCTGGATATGGCAGCCTGGAATGGTTGTTAGTAAGCGTGCCACAATTAACAATAATGCATTGCACCCGTGCAGCTGACTATAACTATAATACTAATAATACCTTGTTAAAGTTACCATTTTGTAAAATTTTGCATTTGTAGTTATTTTATTGTAATTTAACAACATAATAACCAGCGCAGATAGACAAAGAGACATTCATGAATTTATATTTAAAAGTAACTTTTATTCTCCCCCCCCCCCCCCTCCCCCTCCCCCCGTCTCCAGGAAGAGGACGGTGATTAACTCAGCCTTTCCAGCCCTGATGTGGCGAGCAGACCTCAGCACTGAGGTCATAGTCGGCCACTCATCATGGCGAGAATGAATCCCCCCCCCCCCCCCTGCTCTCCCTAGACCCCAACTTCCCCTGCATGGCTGCTCAACCAGCGTTGCCAGATTTATGTGAGACAGCAAGCAGGTCAATTCAATTCAATTTGACTAAACTAAAGTGACGAATCACAACAAGCTGTCTCAAGACACTTTACATGTAGAGCAGAGACCTGACCGAGCAAGCACTTTTGCGACAGTGGCAACGAAAAACTCCCACCTTAACTGGAAGACACGTCAGGCAGACCCAGACTCTAGGGTGGTACCGTGTCGGGGGGAATGAGAGAGAGAGAGAGAGAGAGAGAGAGAGAGAGAGAGAGAGAGAGAGAGAGAGATACAAGAAAATAGAACTATGTTATTTGGTTATTTATTTGTATTATTGTTGAAAGATTGGTCATCAAAGACTGTAATTTGTGAAATACAACTAGTAGCAATCAGCGTTGCCTATACTTTCTCTGTCAATGACTGACATACTGGAACTCCTCCTCAACTCAAAATTAAAGCATGACCTACTAATAGAATAGAGTTTCTAATGAAAGAAAAGAAAGGAAAAAAATGAAGAAAAAAAAAGATACAAAAACAAAAAGCTCAAAAACAGCGCCAAGTAAAGCCAGTATCCTGCTCGAAAACCTTCTCTCCAATCTAGAGATGTTATTGCTGGCTGTGCACAGTACAAAGATTGTACTGTTTGACGGTGCAACGCTCAAAGTTTGTGAGGGCGCGAACTTGAAAACAATCTAATGGTTACCTCAAACACATTTACATAAGACATAATAATGAAACTGTGAAATGTGATATAATAGAGAAAATCACAACACATTCCTGTACGGTTGGATCTGCAACACTGCAAAATCCTCAGAGTTAATATCCTGTAACTCTGAAAGCTAAAGTAACATGTCTTTAACTGTAATTTCAAGGTTTTCTTTAAAGGAGTAGTTCACCCACCAAAATACTTTTTTTCCCTATTGATTACTCATACCATGAAGACTTGAGTTCAATAATATTCTTTGTTTTTTGTCGCATTCCTAAGACAATAATTTGATTACAATAAATGTACCCCCATTAATTCCAGATGGAGGTAAATATACGGTAATCAAAATGTTGTGACAAATACAAACATGATAAGCATCCAATATTAATCTGCTTTTATCAACGGTCCACATCGGCACCCGTAAAAGCATTATTATACAGTATATAGTCTGTATCCATTATGCCAAAAGAAAAGTTCAGAAAAATTGTATTTCAATCAGTCAGAGTGGAGGAGGCATGGTCAACAAGTGGCGTTTGGTCTCGTAAACTAAAGATCATGGGTTCAACCCCCATCCGTGCCTATTAACAATGTTCTTCACAGTCTGGACACTGTTATTGACTGAGAGAAAGACTATTGAGAAGTTTATTAGAAACAAGTTTAAGACACTGCTTTGCAGCCCACAAAGACTGCACGAGTAAAGTGTTATTTGCGGGTGGTCTTTTCATCGACAGAAGAGAACGTATATCATCCTCAGACAGCCTGTGTTTGTCTCGTAAACTTTCAGTCCCCAATGATGCGTGTGAAACTTCAGAGTCATGCTTATTCTTTTTGCACTGTTTTTTTTTCTTTTTTCTGACGATATCTACTGCATAGTACTGTGTTCTATCCGTCTGCCATTCAATGTTATATGAGATACATAAAGTTTCCTGTGTAAATAAGCCAAAAAGCTTACTAGGACCTCCTTTTAGTTGATCTTGTACCAGTGAACTGTACTATCATGAAACTGTACCTTTTCCTATGCAAACTTCTAATAAATAGAGAGTCATCCCTCTTTCTTTTGTAAAATTACAAATGACCGGACACAAAATGACTCTTGTAAAAGTGAACGCACCACATTGATTACATGTTTACACAAGTATTTAAGTACTGTACTTAAGTGGTAAAAGCAAGTGGTAAAAGCACAATGTAACAAGCTCTAAAATGATAATATAAGTGTGCATGCCTACCTACTTTGTCATGCATACCATGATTATAAAATAATATAGGTGGTGGTGTCAATGTAATTTACAGGGATATTTTCTTTGCAACGTGGCTTGTGGCCAAGGGCTTATTATTTACGTCCCCTGATAGTAGTCAGTCACATAGTCGTGAAACAGAACCAGCCCTGGCCATGAACGAACATGGCATTAACATCCAGGAAATACCAAAGGGAAACATGAAAACGTGTGCGAAAGTTGGCCCACAGACTAATCTATGCATGTCAAACTTTGCTTTTTCAGTGAATGTCCCACTAAAAATGATCTTGTGAAGCAGTTTTACTGCAGGTGAGGTACATGTAATGATTACTATTTCCATTTGGCCAAATGGAGACATGGACAGAGACGTGCTGGCCATTGGGAAAAGCAGGACAACTCCCGAACGGCCGGTTCATTTTCGTCCGGTCCAGGCCGGCCATTAGGAAAAATGTAAACTGTTTGCACAAAAGTAAAAATTAAACTGTTTGCACAAAAGTAGTGAAAACAGCAGATCTACAAGCACACAACGCCTCGCGGTGCGAGGCGTTGTGTGCTTGTAGATCGGCTGTTTTCACTAGTTTAAATCATTTTTTAAATGATAAATACAAAACAAACGGTTTTGGACATACAAGGTTTCCACCCGACAACGACGATATATAACTCATGTAATTGGCACCACTGGCTTGTCACTTTGTCACAAATCTTTGAGTAGCAGCAGCGCTAAAGAGAGAGATCTCTCTCTATAGCGCGCAATGAGGGCATCTCCAACTCTTTTTCCCGGGCTGAATCAGGGGCCCAGCACGTCCCTGGACATGGACTTTTAGATGTCACCACGTTAGCTGACATGCCCACAAGTGAGCAGTTCGTCGACGCTATGCCATCTGGATATTTTCTTCTGTCTACTGTAAAACCATGTCACCGCCTGACACCACATAGTGATTTGTGTGACATAGTTTATGAACTGCACACATAAATTGCTCTGAGTGGTTCGGGGCGCGACCACATGGGCTCTAATGCCCTGACACCATTTGCTGCTTGTCACTCCTTTACTCTCTCTCTCCATTTGTCCTGTCTCTCTCCACTGTACCTGTCAAATTATGGCTCAGAAAAGCCCCCAAAAGATTGAACGCCGCGTTGTTGGGACTGCTAGATCTATAACCACACAAATCAAATGTCCACTTGTGAAAACGAAATATGTTATGAATCAAAAGGAGTCTTCCCCCCCCCCCCCCCCCCCCTCCACAATGATATAAGTGCTGAAATGCATTTAGGCAAAAATAAAACCCTGTGAAGAAAGGAAAGTCAATGAGAAACAGATTTCCACAATACGTAACTGCAAAAATACTTCTTAGGACCCTAAAAAAAAAAAACAAGACAGTAAGTATTTTCTGAAATTCTCAAGGTCAATCCGTGTAACTCCATATGCACCAGTAAGACTCCCTAAATCGGGAGATAAGCGACCGTCAGGTCGCATAGACAAACTTTAGAAGGCAATGGTAGCCAATCAGGAGGGAATATGGGAAGTGGGACAGATCCATGTTGATGACATGACTTTAGAGAAACTGTGTACCGCTTTGTGTGATTTTAGGCCAAAATCTGTAGGAGCAGTGTCCAAAAATGTGTTTTTCAAAAAATCTGACAGATGGTGGCACTAGATGGGACAGATGCATTTTGATGACATACTGTGACATTTGATGACATACTGTGTAGACATACTGTGTATCGATTTGCGTGATTTTAGGGCAAAATTTGTAGGAGCAGTGTCCAAAAAAGGTGTTTTGCAAGAATCTGCCTCATGGTGGCGCTAGAAGAGGGCCATCTGAGAAATGAGGGGTGCAGGTTGTGGTTTGGCAGCCAAGGAGTGTGTGTGTGCAAAGTTTGGCATGGATAGGGGCAACGGTGGGCGGAGATATGAGTAGGGCAAAAGTGTGACGTGACGGACAGACGGACAGACAGACAGACAGACAGACTGACGGACAGCGGGGGGAGGTAATGATAGTAACTGCGACCTGACGGTCGCAACAATAGCAGATCAAATTATTTGCGCCTTCTTTTTTTTCAGAGTATAATAATGAGATATAACCTGACTCTGCCAGATGGTGGCAGTAGTGTGTATACTGCATATACCGCCCTACTTTTACCATCTGGACTTGCTCGGGCAGACCCGATGTAAGTAATGTATGTAAGTTATAAGTACCAGGATGTAGAGCGTATTGTCAGAGATAACTGTATAAACATCATTGCTATTTCTGAGACCCACCTTGATGATTCTTTCTCTGATTCAATAGTAGCTATTGAGGGTTTCTCAGTGTATAGAAAAGATAGAAATAGATTTGGAGGTGGAGTGGCTATTTATGTTCAAAATAATTTACCTGCCAAAATACGTTATGATCTGATGAGGGAAGATATTGAAGCTAACTGTGTGCAAGTCCACTTGCCTTATTTAAAACCAATTCTAGTATGTTGTTTCTACAGGCCTCCTAGTGCAGATGCTATATATATGAATGGGTTGTGTGAGATGTTTGACAAGATATCAGATGAAAATAGAGAAATTTACTTATTGGGTGATATGAATGTGGACTGGTTGGTTCAGTCATGTCCCAACAAGAATAAGTTGCTCTCTATATCAAATGCTTGTAATCTGACTCAAATTGTTGCATCTCCTACAAGAATTATTTCTGGGACATGTATTGACCATATCTATACAAATGTTTCTGAACAATGCTCTAAGGCAGTTTCTGTCCCTGTAGGTTTTAGTGACCATAATATAATAGCTGTCACTAGAAAGACAAAGGTTCCAAAACTTAAAGCTAAAATTATATTAACACGGTCCTATAAGAGATTTAATGAAGACTCATTTATTGATGAAATATCTAGTATTGACTGGAACATGGTGTGTAGTGAGGATGACCCTGATACTGCATTGGATTTATTTATGTCAAAATATATGAGTGTTTTAAACAGGCATGCTCCTTTAAAAAAGTTCATGATCAAAAATAGATCTGCCCCATGGCTTGATCAGAGTCTTAGGACCCTAATGACTGAGAGAGACATGGCCAAAAAAGCTTTTGTTTGTTCTGGATCAATTGATGATAGGTATAAATATTGTTCTTTACGAAATCAGGTAACAAAACTAAACAAGGTGAAAAAAAGGGACTATTTCAAACAAAGGTTATATGATGCGAGAAATGATAGCAAACAAATATGGAATGTTTTTAATGAAATCATGGGTCGAAAGACAACTGTGGGCACTCCCTTTGTGGAATCAAATGGATTTGTTCTCACTAAACCAGGTGATATTGCAAATCATTTCAATTACTTTTATGTGGGTAAAGTATCTAAACTAAGGCAGGCTATGACTATTTCAAACAACAGTAAAGCAAATGACTGTATCAAGTACGTTATAATGAAAGACAAAAGTTGTGAATTTGAATTTCATCAAGTGGAAGTCAGTGAGGTGGAGCGGCTACTCCGCTCTCTTCCTGATAGTAAGTTAGCAGGCCTAGATTACCTGGATAGTAAAGTACTGAGAATAACTGCTGGTATCATAGCATCTCCTATAAGTCATATTATTAATAGATGTTTGGATGTGGGCTTATGTCCAAAAATGTGGAAGGAGGCTAAGGTTATTCCTTTACCTAAGGATACCAAAGCTGCTTTCAATGAGGGGAATTCGAGACCTATTAGTATTTTACCTGTTTTGAGCAAAATCATGGAGAAGTTGGTGTATTCACAAATTCAAGCTTATTTTACATCTAACAACCTTGCAACAGAGTCTCAACATGCCTATAGAGCTGGTCACTCTACTTCTACTGCTTTGATACAGATGACTGATGATTGGCTTAAAGCTATAGATAACTCAATGCTGGTGGGAGTTGTGCTGTTAGATTTTAGTGCAGCATTTGATGTACTTGACCATTCTCTACTGGTTGAGAAACTTAAATGTTATGGTTTTAATTCTTCTGCTCTTAAGTGGATAATAAGTTACTTGTCCTCCAGATCACAAAAGGTGTATCTAAATGGCAGCCTGTCCAGTAGCAGAGGGCTAGAGTGTGGCGTTCCGCAGGGAAGTTGCCTGGGACCTCTGCCCTTCTCAGTATTTACTAATGACCTATCTTGGGCTACCAAATGTGCCACAACAGTTCTTTTCGCAGATGATACAACATTGTATTGCGCTGCAAAATCATGTGATGTACTTAATGAAATCTTGAGCAGAGAATTAAAGGTTGTGCATGACTGGGTAGTATGTAATAGACTTGCGCTTAACATCTCCAAGACTAAAAGTATAGTGCTGGGAACAAGGCAACGGTTATCTACAATCCCAAAGCTTGATTTAAACTTGTGCAATTTGGCAGTTCAAAAGTTGAAAGTACTAAACTCCTTGGAGTGATGCTGGATTGCACTCTGTCTTGGTCTCACCACATTAATTATATGGTTTTAAAAATGGGAAGAGCAATTGGTATTTCCAGGAAATGTGCTTCTTTTGTTGCCCGTCCACTTTTACGTCAGATAGTTCAGAGTTTAGTTTTATGTCATCTTGACTATTGCTCCACGGTGTGGTCATCTGCTGCCAGTGGTGACCTCAAGAAGCTCCAGGTGGCCCAGAACAGGGCAGCACGGTTGGTTCTGGGCTGCTCACTAAGGTCTAATGTGAGCTGTATGCATGCCAGCCTCTCCTGGCTTACTGTTGAAAATAGGTTGACTTGTAATACACTTGTGCTGTTCAAGTCAGTTATGAGCATTAAAACTCCAGTGTTTATACATAAACAGATCATTTTAACTAATACTATACATAATCATTACACTAGAGGTGCCAGTAATGGGCAGCTTGAATTACCGAGTCCAAAAAACAATGCTCTAAGGAGGACTTTTATTTTTAGATCACTGACACTGTGGAATAACTTGCCTCCAAACCTTTGCTGTATTTACAGTAAATTCGCTTTTAAAAGGAATCTTAAAGTTTATTTAACAATGTAATTTTTGTTTGCTTCTTTTTGATTGTTATTTTTTTTCTGTTTCTTTTCTAAAATGTAACTTCATTTATATTATTTGTTAGTCTCATTATGTATTGTGTTGAGTACTGACTTTTTAATAATATTGCATTTGTAACTGTAAAAATCTTGTATGTTTTTTTATGTGTGGACCCCAGGAAGACTAGCTGGCTGCTACGGCAACAGCTAATGGGGATCCTTAATAAAATCAAATCAAAATCAAGGGGCGGGCAATTTTTTCCAAGTTCTTTAGCAGGTGATTGGATGGGGCCGTCTGTCTATCACAGTCTGGGAGTGCCAACTCCAACCACTCATATTGGTCTGCATGACGTTACACCCAGAATCCGCCTTCTGGGTTTCCATGTGGTCTGCAGTCAGACTCTATTGGCTCAGAGCCGCTCAGAGCCCACCCGTAGCTGCCGCTGATTGGTCCGGCCCGGGACTTTACGAGTGATATCAACTCTCCCTGAGCAGGTTCAGATGGTAAAGTAGGGCGGTACGCACTGCTGCCACCATCTGGCGGAGTCAGGTTAAATGAGATAGACACATGGTCATGAATTATGAGGCAAGAAGCTCAACACTTCATCAACCAGTCCATACTTCATCACCTATAAACAGAACAAAATGACAAAAGAGGCACACAGATTGTTGCACTTTGCAGGCAGGGCACAGCGAACACGTTCACCTGTACCAACCACAACGTCCCGGCATGGCTGTATGAATAACATTCTGCACACAACCTGTCATTACTCACTAATCAGCTATTTGTAACATTATCTGCCTGCGGCACGCTTTGCCTCCGCATCAGTCATCTCTGCAGCGAGGAAGAGGAAGAGTAAGACAGTGGTTCTCAAACTGTGGGTCGGGAGGGGGGGGGGGGGGGGGGTCCCCAAAGTATTTTGGGGGGTCCCCAGATGATTGACTTAATGTGCAACATTGTTTTTCTCACTGCACGGTAAACAAACCAACATAATGTTTAAGTGTATAGAGGGTATCTGCACATTTCTAAAGTGACAATTTGAGGACGTTTTAATACATCTAAAATGACAAATTAAACATTGGCCAAATTGTCAAATATTAGAGTCTGACATTTTGAAAATAGCCGATCTACATGCTCACAACGCCTCGCATTGCGAATAGAACCGTGTTATACAAAATGTAATGCCTCAACTCTTAGTGCTCATCAAGGTGGAGGGGTCCCCAGTTAAAATATGATTATTTGGAGGGTTGCGGACTGAAAAGGTTGAGAACCACTGCTTTAAGAAATGTTTCATACATTAAAAAGGGGGGGGGGGGGGGTTCTTGTAGAGGCATGCAGCCAGGCATGCTGCACAAAGACAATTCCAGGGGATACAGACGCAATGTTGTCTTAGGAGTCAAGGGAGGTTGAGGTGATGATATGAGTGGAGCCGTCATTGCTGTGTTTTGGCTAGCTTGATTATCTACTCCGAATCCTGTTAGAAGGGCTGATGCGAGCGAGTTATTTGTGTGTTTGACAGGCTCCCTCTGATAACAGATATAAATCTAAAGATTTTACACAATACATTTGTGTTGGAGCAAATGTTCCTCTCGTAAAGCTTCGCGATGGAACATTTTAAATATAGATTGACTGTAACCGGTTTCTTTTTTTTCCCAAAGGAAATAGTAGCTAGTTTTTTTCTTCTGACTCATGGACTTTGAGGCATGATAAACCACACGGGTACATTCCAATATGGCTTGTAGGAGACCCCACTCTACCAGACATACGGGGTGGGCCAAACCATCTGTGGAAGCATGTGGAATAAAAGACATGTGGATTTCTTTCCCCCCTTCGGCTATGGAAAAAGGGAGCTCACGCGCCGCCCCAATAAAAGAATGACATCATCAGCATACATGGATTTGTTTTATACCTAGTGATTATCATGGTGTCATAGAGTGTACATTTCTTGCAAGGAAATTAGGCTCCAGCTCTCTCTCTCTCTCTCTCTCTCTCTCTCTCTCTCTTTATGTCAACATGGTCTCACTCCCTTTCGTTTCTTGTTCTGTTGACTTAATCGCAAATTTAACTAACCAATCGTGTCCCTATTCTGGGGGAAAACATTCATATAAAATAGCCAGTCTACAAGCCCTCAGCCTGTGGCGTCGTAATGCATTGTGTGAGCTTGTAGATCGTCCGTTTTCGGCCCAGAAGATTTGGTGTAGAGGGAAATACGAGCAGACCTAGTATAGAGCCCCTGGGGGACCCTGGTCAACTATATTAGTATCCAGCAACAGGGGGTCCAGGACCCCTAGAGGGTCCTCAGAGTTACTACAGGGGGTCCTCCAAACTTTATTTCTCCTGTTTTATATTAACTATTTGAACCCTAGCGTTCATATTCTGAGAACTTTAGCCAAAAATAGCAGATCGTGAGGCGTTGTGAGCTTGTAGATCGGCTATTTTCTGCAAAGTGCTTTGGTGTAGAGGGGGAAAAGAGCAGACTAAGAGGTCAAGTTTATTAAGTATTGACGGTTCAAGTGGTTAAATATCTGAAAACAGACATTAACATGAATCCAACATACACTGATGATCGTGCTGTCAAACAATGAAACTATATGGAATCTATGAAAAGGTTGTGGGGGTCCCTGCTTCATCTCTCTCTAAACTAAGGGGTCCTTGGCCTGAAAACGTTGAAGACCCCTGGTATACAGGGTTTAAGTGGCTAATCAGAATTAAGTAGATGCAGCACTAATTTATTCATTAGAGCTTGGAGGGCTGGTCAGCCGGACGTTATTATAACAGTAAAAACTATAGACAGGTTCAGCAGTGCACATGCATACAAGTATTTAGTGCAGACATATTGCATGTGGTCATATGTCTTTATCCTGTGCAAACAATAGAACTGATGAGGGTGGAATTCAACGTGTGGCATAGTTGAACGCAGCAGTGCTCTGTAGCCTGAGGTGTCGTTTTTATTACGCCAGAGTGCCAGAGAACTTCCCAATTGACGTTCCCTGCAGGGACCATGGAGTTCATTTGACCTCCTCTGGCGTGCTGTGAGGAGAGATGGATTCATTAGCCAAGTTCCACGAAGCCTGGACATTTCTGCATCCGTGTGCAGAATTGTTCCCTAGCTTGTGGTCACTCCATGGGACTTGCTGTTTCTAGTCCGGGCATTTCGGGCAGTATTTTGATGGAATCGTGCACTTTACGATAGAAGCATGAAATTTGGCACACAGTTAGAACATGCCATATGGAACATGTTTGGCTATAGGGACATTGCAGATTTGTCTTGGGAAACTTGTGGGAGCCAATCAAAGTTGTAGTCCAGTCGTTATATGAAAAAACCTAAAACAAATTGCAATAGTAGCAAACTCAACTGATTTTGTATCCTCAATACGTCCTTAGTGAGGGAAAAAAAGTCCCAAGGAATCCCATCAGGGGAAAGTTTTGAAAACGACCTACCTACCTTCACTTACTATACACTACACTATAAAGGAAAAAATGACTCCCAAAAAATCTCCTTTAAGTGGGATGTGAGGGGTCAAACTAGGGGTTTTTAATTATTCTGAATCCATTGCAAGCATTTGTTTTGCATGAAAAACATTCCTTGGGTTAAAAACGGACCCCAAAAGACTGTGAAAATCACTAAACCATCGTTTTGAGGGGCCATTTCTTGCCCAATGAATGTTTTTCGTGCAAAACAAATGCTTGCAATGGATTCAGAATAATTAAAAACCCCTAGTTTGACCCCTCACATCCCACTTAAAGGAGATTTTTTGGGAGTCATTTTTTCCAGTATAGTAAGTGAAGGTAGGTAGGTCGTTTTCAAAACTTTCCCCTGATGGGATTCCTTGGGACTTTTTTCCCCTCACTAAGGACATATTGAGGATACAAAATCAGTTGAGTTTGCTACTATTGCAATTTGTTTTAGGTTTAGCCTAATTTTGGCCTTAAATTACTGGACTATTGGGGTCTCATAGACTTTACTATACAGTAAAATAATAAAAAGAAAAGAAAATATGCTTTAAGTAGCATGTGAGGGGTCAAACTAGGTGTTTTTCGGGATTCTGAATCCAATGCAAGCATTTGTTTTGCACGAAAAACATTCCTTGGGCTAAACATGGCCCCCATAAAACTATGGTTTAGTGATGAGTCATCAATTTTCACAGTTTTGTGGGGGCCGTTTCTCGGAAAGAAGATCCATGCACTGTATATGGAGTATGCTGTGAGAGCCCAAACATGCTTACTCAGTTATTCGTTATGTGAAAGTCCTATGACGTCTATGACATCTGACATCATACATACAATCCCTTTTATGCCCATACATGGAGATGTCTGTAGAACAAGCCACACAGATATGGGCTGTCTTGGCCATCTGTCTTGGCCATATATGGATTCTGTTAGTGTGGTATGTGGCTGATGTGGCCTCCATATATGGGCATTCCCATATGAAGTCCTGTTAGATATGGGCTTGATATTGATGACACCAGGGAACTCCATCTATGGGCATAAAAGGGATTCTGTTAGAGTGGTTCCCCTGATATCACGGTGAAGTCAGAGCATGATGTCAGAGCGGCAAACCCATAGATAGACCTTACAAAAGTATACACGTCCGTCCGTCCGGACGGACGGAACTATATCAACTAGTAACTACATTTTCGAAATACTTGTAGTGGAGTAAAAGTACAATATTTGAATCCGAGGTGTAGTGGAGCAGAAGTAAAATTATTGTACAAATAATTAAGTACAAATAACACAAAATTACAGTAGTTAAATGTACTTAAAAGTTACTTTAAGGGCCATTGTCAGAGCTGCATTATTGTGAGTGACAATGTGTTGCAGAGTCACAGACTTCACTTTGGGTAACCACCATGGCTATCCATCATTGTCAAAATCCTTTCTATACAGCTAGTGGCTTCACTCCTTCAGGGCACAGTGTTAGATGAATAGGAGCTCCTATAGTATTTCTTCACTTCAAGTCAAATATGAGGGCCGTCAAGCCCAAATGGGCCTACAGCAAACTGATGAGTTGTCTGCCAGTTTCCAAATAGTTTGACAACCTTGTTGCAAGGCCCAGTGACATCCAAAGCACTTTAAGCCTATATATACATTATATAAAACCTCTCTAGCACTTCCAAACACACAAGTTGAGTCCTGTTCCTTGTGAAGTTTTTTTTTCTTTGTACAGTAAAGGACTTTGACTGATGCAACCGTTAAGGTTTTCCTGAATCAAACTGTTTCGGATACCTGCTCATATGGGGCAATTTCTGTATACAGCCTACACGAATGCACTGGTGATCCAACACTGACTTTTCCAAGACACTAAAACGACTTTCAGTAGCCAGCACTGAATATTTTGTTAAGCCAAATTGTAAACAGTGATGTTTCAGCTGCATATAAACAAAACGTGTAAAGGTTTACTTCAAAATGGCATTCAATTTCATTAAAACATTGGCTCATTCAGACCAAGTAAACAAGTGTTCATGCCCTAATTAAGACCCTAAATTGCTACTTTTAATAATAATAATAATACAAAACAATGGTTGCCTCACCAATGGTTTTCTACGCAAGTTGAGCTTTAAAAAAAATCCTTGTAATTGTATTACATTAGACTTAAATATAGCTACACTTCAGTACACTCATTTAAGAATAATGTATATTCCAGGGCTTAAAGCAAAAAAAAATCCAGAGACGTAAATGTATTTTGGAGCAGAGGTCCCAAAGGTTTAACACACTTCCAAACGGTGTACATCGTTTAAGCCATAGCAGCATGATTTTCTATTCTTATGATAAATATGAACTTTAGTCAAACTATTGCGAGTAATCCACGTGATGTTTTGTTGTGCATCGTCGTAGCTACTAGCTTCCCGGTACTGCTGCAACAACCTTGCTAACAAACAGAGCCATTTCCTCTCAGTACAGCGAGCGGATTTCAAAATAAGAGCAACCGTAATCTGATCAAGTCAACAGTCAAGTCACGTCTACTGGTTTTATTTTTAAGTCTACTTACAGGAAGTAGTTGGACTGAACTGAATTAGAAGTACATGACACAGCACTCTGTACCGCACCACAGAGTGGAACTGATGCTATAAAAATAATTAGTGCAGACGGCTCGACTTTTTTATTTTTTTGCGAATCTGCTCTGATCTCTTAACACATATGGTGCCAACCCCGAGTTTCCCGAGTTTGTATTGGTACTACCGCTGTGCCAACCCCGAGTTTCCCGAGTTTGGGCCGTTTTTGGAAAAAAAAAAAAAAACTTTTTTCAAATTTTTTTTTTGGACCTCCAGAAATGTATTAGGTAGGGGTGTAACGATACATTTTAATAGCGATTCGATACATATCTCGATATATGGTTGACGATACGATACATGGACGATATTGGTTCATTCATGGCGATACGATATGATTCGATTTAATTATTTAAAATCGATATAGTAACTATTTAGCAAAGAAATTAAATCTGTGTGAAAGGTGTGGATAGTGCTGGTTTTTAAGGGAAACATGTATTATTATTGATATAAATAAGTAAACACAGTGATTATCTGCCAAATACATGGACATTGTATATTGACAAACGTGCACCTTGACATGAACCCAGAGATTACACACATTTATCGATAGACCAGTGTAGCTATATGGAAAGGAAAAGTAATTAAACCCCTCCTTTTCATTTTTTCTTCTTAAAAATGCTAAATACAATGCACAAGTAGGTAGTATCGATACAATCGATTCTTTGCACTGCCGATTCGATACGATACAAAATTAAACGATACGATTCGATTTTAGCTGTTTTCATTTCGATATACTTCGATTTTTTAAGTTAAAAACGATATTTCGATACAGTTACTATATCGTTACACCCCTAGTATTAGGCATGATCGCGATCGCGAAATTGCATGTTTAACCCCCATACCAACTCATTCTTTCAAACATGGCAGCCATGTTTGTTTACATCTGAAGAAAACATAATGGCTGATAAATCATGAATGCCTGAACGGATTTCCAAGCGGATTTTTTTGTTTGAAAGCTGTGAACAGCATCTACACACGTGGTGCATCATCTAGGCAGGGGCGTGCACTTTTTACACAATTGCACAATTACATGGAAGTCTATGGTAACCATGGCAACGCGAGACATTGAAGAGAAAAAATCATTGCAACATAAGTGTTAAATAGCCCCTAGGGACTCCTCAAGACGGAAATCCGTCCCCAGGACGGAGAACTTTAAGCCCTGATATTCATAAATGTATTCATAAAAGTAAAGTGTGTGTAAAGTGGTGCGTGTGTGTGTGTGTGTGTGTGTGTGTGCGTGCGTGCGTGCGTGCGTGTGCGTGTGAGAGAGCCCCAAATAGAGGGGCTGCTCTCCATTCCGTCATGTCTCCATTCCGACATTGACTTCTTATTGTCGGAGTGGCAACAATTCCATAGAGGTTAGGTTTACGTTTAGGGTTAGGGTTAGGTATAGGTTTATTGTCGGAAAGGAGACATGTCGGAATGGAGAGATGTAACCGCCAAATAGCACTCAACAACTGTAGGTACTGCCATGTCAACCGAATCAGTCACAGAGGCTAGCTTCAGAACTTACACAGGTGGAGCAAATGAACTAACGAGCCACAAGACATCCGGGCCGTTCAACGACACACGCTAGTCAGCTCAGCACTACAGCTGAGTGAGAGAGAGTGGGGAGAGGAGAGGAGAGGAGAGGAGAGGAGAGGAGAGGAGAGGAGAGGAGAGGAGAGGAGAGGAGAGGAGAGGCAGGCAGCGGGGTGTTCTAACGATTCTTGGATTCTGCGGTTTAGTGTATAGTAGTATAGTGTATTATTCAGCAATACCTTTTCGGTGTTAAAAACTATTTGGCCGAACATTCGGTCTCATCACTATCATAAACACTTCAAGGCTGCTCAACAGCGCCACTTGAAGGTAGGTCACCCAGCGCTATTGCAGCTGTTCAGGCCGTCCTCATACAGAATATACAGACAGACATACACAAGTGGTCAGTTTTTGGAGCGGCTGGCACTGCTCAGACATGGCAGCTGTTTGTACTTGTGTGCTCATGACTTTGTAAGAGACACAGTGTGTACTCTGCTCCCTCACAGACTCTTACAGCGAGGAGACCAGAAACCTGGAGGAGTTCCCAAGACTGGGAATGTAGTCATCATTTCCTAGTCTGTTACTCTTCAAACTTGAGCCTGCAGCTCACATCTGTCTCAGACAATTACGGTATGGTATGGTATGGTATGGTATGGTATGGTATGGTATGGTATGTTACCATACCATACGGACATATGGACAGACATACCGTCCCATGTCAGCACATGGGACAGGAGCAAAGTCTTGGGGGCCATATTATGCACATGATAATGAAAACCAAGAATACATATATCAATTTAGGGGTCCTGGACTTGAAAGTGTTTGAGGAAATGGCCTAATTACCTCACTAATCAGTGTGGAGGTCTGTTTGATAATTCGCTGGTTTTAGATGGCATATAAGTCCATTCCCAGCACTGAAGTATAGTCCTTTAAAGGAGTAGTTCACCCCCACAATGACTTTTTTCTATTGATTACTCACACCATGGAGACTTGAGTTCAATCGTATTTTTAGTTTTTTGTCAAAAGATTCATTACAATAAATGTACCCCATTGATTCCAGATGGGGACCCAAATGCATGCGGGTCCTCATCCAGAATTAATGGAGGTAAATGTACTATAATCTAATTGTTCACCTAGGAATGTGACAAATACAACAAAAATATTATTGAACTCAAGTCTCCATGGCGTGAGTAATCAATAGAAAAAAAGTCATTTTGGGGGTGAACTACTCCTTTAAGACCTGGAAAGCATCTGTGTCACTTAGTTTACATCTTAACCACTTTAACCACCATTTTATACTTTAGCTATTGAGAAATAGCAGATATACAACATCCGCCATGTTTTGGAAAATTGTGCCCTTTGATGCTTAAAGCTAATATACCTTTGAGTTATGTGGAAATAAGAAAAAAAAGGCCCCTCCCCTTCTGTGTTGACTAGAACTGGAGGATTGATTTGGGGGTTTGGCTTGCAAAGTACATCGTGATGTCATCATGGTGTACTTTGCTAGCCAATCCCCAAAATGGGTAGTTCTCCCCTTTAACAAAGATGGAAGAAGGAAGAAGAAAAGAGGTTTTCCCAGGCACCATATCCAGCATAATGAATGACAGTCAAGGCAACTATATATTTGCAGCCAAGGCCATTTTCTTTCCAATCTGTCTCCTTAATTTGTCTCAGAAAAGACGTCTTAGGGAGTTTTTCCCACCACTTGCCCAGACATGCATGACAAGGTCAAATCAACCTGTTTTTTACATTAGACTTTAATCCAACAATGTCCCACTATTCTACGAATGTTCTTGAGAGAACTTTATATTATTCTAGCGATGATGGATTGTTAGAATTGACCCCCATGCCAGTTACACAGAATGGTGGAAAGTGATGATCTCCCCTCCCCCCGTGTTCCCCTCACAGGAGCCTCTCAGCTCCTCTGTTTGAAAAGTAAACAAATGTCTGGAGTCCAGCATTCAAAGACAGGACTTCCATCCCCCTCTAAGATAGCTAGCCAGTGACTCATGCTCAGTGGTCCCAGCGCTCCTCACATTTTCCACAAGGTGCAAATCATTTCCCCGCTAACCATGTAAAACCAAATGTACATGTGGTTGGCGAGCCAAGCCACGTGCTGAAGAAAGCATTCATGCCACTCGTGTTTTATACTGTAACTCAGCCAGTTAATGTCAATTAACGTATGTTTTGGTGCGACATGCTATTTATTGATCAACCATCAGTGAAACAGATCACAGTGAAAGGATGTGGTAGAGATCTGAAATTAAGCTCTATACCAGTGTTTCTCAACCTTTTCAGGCCGCGAACCCCAAAATAATCATATTTTAACTGGGGACCCCCACCACCCTGACGAGCACTAAGAGTTGAGGCATTACATTTTGTCTAACACGGTTCTATTGTGAAAATAGCCGATCTACATGCTCACAACGAACATGTAGATTGGCTATTTTCACAATTTCTGCCTCTAATATTTGACAATTTGGCCCAAATAATTTGGGGATCCCCCTGGGGGGTCCCGACCCACAGGTTGAGAACCACTGCTCTATACTATGACAAATCCTATATTAAAACCACGGCTATGTCACTATGACTCATATATACACCCATTATACCAGTAAGACGCCTAAGGGCGGCAAGCGACCTCGCCCCTAAACCGCGCCATGTCTTGACCATCTGGCCAGTGTTGTATATCGGACCAGTTACCCGTATATGGAGACCCCTGGTACCCATATATGGAGATCCATGTACTGAATATGGAGATATGCTGTGAAAGCCCAAACATGCTTACTCAGTTATTCGTTATGTGAAAGTCCTATGACGTCTATCACATCTGACATTATACATACAATCCCTTTTATGTCCATATATGGAGATCCCTGTCTGTAGAACCAGCCACAGAGATATGGGATGTCTTCCTAGGGGCATCCCCATATGAAGTCCTGTTAGATACAGGCTTAATATTGATGACATCAGGGATCTCCACATAAGGGCATAAAAGGGATTCTGTTAGTGTGGTTCCCCTGACATCACAGTGATGTCAGAGCGTGGTGTCAGAGCGTCAAACCCATGGACCGTAAAAAAGCGTACACGGACAGACGTCCGGACGGATGGAGACATGATGTGCCGTACCATTTAAAGGGCCACTTCACCTCTGGGACAACCCTATCTTATTGGAGCGGTGTGCAGAGCACGAGCTCCCAGTGCACAGTTTTCAGCTTTTGTCCCGTCTAGTGGGAAAAGATTGTTTCGTTCAGTTCGAACAGGATCTACGCACGCACGCACGCGCGCGCACGCACGCACGCACGCACGCACGCACGCACGCACGCACGCACGCACGCACGCACGCACGCACACACACACACACACACACACACACACACACACACACACACACACACACACACACACACACACACACACACACACACACACACACACACACACACACACACACACACACCACGTCGCGATAAAAACAAAGGTTAACGGCAGCGAGAGGGAGACGGGGGGAGAGGAGGGAGAGAGAGAGAGAGAGAGAGAGAGAGAGAATCGTATTTCAGAGAGAGAGAGAGAGAGAGAGAGAGAGCTGCAAGCTCACAACGCCTCGCGCAAGACGCACATCGAGGTGTTGTCTGCGTGAAGATCAGCTGTTGTGTGTGTGTGTGTAGTCCGTTAATAACAACTAACAAGCATGGTATGTTGGCGTATCTCGAGTCGACCCCCTCTGCTGTCTGCGTCTGCCCGTGATAGCCGCTAGAGTGGAGGCTCACGAAGCATGCAGCCACCGTAGCGAGCCACGGGCAATCAAGAATTGACACATGTCAATATATAAAATAGGTGAAAAAAGTCAGGGACTTTGAACAGTCTATCCAAAATATCTCTGTTCCATCTATTCAGCATGCAGCCACCGTAGCAAGCCACGGGCAATCAAGAATTGACACATGTCAATATATAAATAGGTGAATATATTTATATATTTTATATATTTACCTGGAACTGCTCAAATTCACCGCTCCACTTCGAACCGAGGTTTGATTTTTTTATTGTTGTTTGGGACACGATCAACACAATCCTGAGTTATCTTTTGTGTTCAATCTGTGTTTTTAGATATTTTAGTATTTCAGCATGTACTAGTGATGCATTTGGCATCATCAGTGATGTGTTTTGCATGATGCAAAACGCATCACTAGTACATGCTGAAATACTAAAATATCTCACGTTTGCTATTCAAAAGAAATATGGTCTACAATGTGACACATGCGACCATATTCGGTCATATGCATATATGGGACAGGCTGTCTTCAAACTCAGCATGCACAGCAGCAAGGACTAGAGGGAGTGCGGTGCCCACTGTCAAGTTGTTCTATGGCAGCTATGTGGACGAACTCTGTATGTGAGGGCCGCAGCCCAAACCTCTAATAAATAGCCGATCTATGATTTATGATCTAAAATGTTACCTATAATGACATATGCCTAAAATAGGACATCAATTTTGAAAAGATAGATGGCTAAGTAAATAGATAAATTGCCTTTAAATGTTGACTATCAGGTGTTAACAGAGTGTCTTAGCTGCCCAGCCATTCCAAACTTCACCATACTTATCAATAGATTTGTATCTCCTTACACACAAGAACACACAAAGACTCTTGTTTCACTTTGTGGTTAGAGGTCTTTAGTACTTGGTAAATGCGTCTATGGTTCCTGACAGCCTGTAAAGAGCAGGTTTTTTCATCACTGTGGCCGGGTAATATGAATGGGAGGTTGCGATGCGCATACGGTACAAACGCAACAGGCCAATGTAACTCTTGTTTCCACAACACTATCCATCAAAGATTAATCTTTTGTCCTAAGGAGATTAATAGATAAATTAAAAACTGCTTTTTCCATTCACCCCAGAGTACCAAAGTCTGATGTCCGAGCCACACCCCCTGGGTCATAAATAAATCTCAAATTTCCCATTCAACAATTCCTCTGATGATCTCAACACATACATAAAATCTATGTTAAACAATGTGGCATTCTGACAGGGAAGGTGATTTGGTATAGCTTATGAGATTTCATACAGTCTGTGATTTGGAGGCAGGCTTGTATTTCCAGGCCTTGTATTTTCAGTCATCAGTTCATGCTTGGTAACAATTCTACTCATTGACTGTTGACTTATGTCATTCCCTGCCAAGCTTTTAGAGATTTTCACTAACCTTTGAAAAATCACAGAATATTCCACGTTGCTCTGATTTGCTCGGCAGAGGGCTCAAAGGATGCCCATGGGTGTCCTGCATGGACCAGGGCGGGACTGCTGCAAGCCTCTTTTTTCGAACGCACTTCACGTCACAGTCCCCCGTGCCCCACCTGAGCCTCGATCCGTAGCTGCGTTTGAAGCGCAGCTACTATACAGCAGACACGTCAATATGAGGGGTTGGAGTTAGCACGTCCAGACTGTGATAGACAGACGGTCCCATCCAATCAAATAGCTTGAAAAAGGGACGGCCTTCTTCAGCGGTTGGGCCTGAGCGGTTCCAGGCGGATGCTGTATTAGGAACTCAATATAAGGCACTGTCTGACGGAGTCAGGTTAGAGACAACAGAACACAACAGAAACTATTCAACATGAACAGATGTCAGACAAAACAGAAAGAGATTTTCAACATGCAGTGATGTCAGACACAATAGAGGGGCCCTAGGGGCGAGGGCTGCACAGCAGCCTGAACCTCTAGTCTAGCGTATGAGTCAAATACCTGTGCTCATTTTTTTGGTACTTTCATGTCTGTGATCTCTTGTGATTGAGATGAAATTCCGGAACCACATTGCGTGCCCCCTGGCTTAGCCCGTCAGAAAACGAGACAGATGTTGTACTTGGGTTTCATCTCCTCGTTTGTCACCTGACAATGCTATAGTGGTCGATCTGTTTGGGAAGCTTTCTTGGCACTTGCTCCGACAGCACGGTGGTAATCTACTTGAGAGCATTCATCATCTTGGCAGTCATCACCCCTTGCTGGGCTGAGTATAAATGTGAGGAGGCCAGAGGAAAAGTGGTGGCAAGACTTATTGGTTGCACCAAGGTCAGTCTGGGCACCAGCAGCCCAGAGGTACGGGGATATATTTTTATCCATGCCTTACACCTTATCCCTAAACTTCTTTGCCTTGTTTTACAAAAAGAAAAAATACATTTTATAGTTCAAAAAGCTGATCTACAAGCTCACAACCTGTCGATGTAGATTGACTCAAAATAGTAAAAGAAAAAAGGAAAAGAAGTTTAGGGATAAGTGGGTAAGGCCAGGACAAAAATAGAGGCCATAGTCTACCGCAGTGTTTCCCAGACAATGGCATGATGTAACCCATTGTCTTGGAGTAAATATCCCATACAAATAGCTTGTAGGTCGCTATTTTGGCTATTAAACATGGCTTAAAGGACAACTTCACCCCCTTTCAACCTATCTTCATATAAATGGTCCTCACCAATGCTCATTCTAATATGGTACCATTTCTGTCTACTCACTCTGTGTCTCAGAGGAGGGCTGTGGACAGTTCAGAAACCCGCCTATCAGTGACATCATCGATGGGGAATCCAAGCTAATAGAAACTGCAGGCTTTCTATTCCTGGTAAGTTAGAATGCTATAACGGAAGTCATTGTTCTCGCATAAAAAACAACAATAGAAATCTTGCCTAACAATGATGTCACTGGTAGGCGGATTTCTTAAGTGTCCACAGCCCTCCTATGAGACACAGATGGACTAGGGCAGTGTTTCTCAAACTTCCAAATGTCAAAGTTTCCCCTTAACTCTGACAGTAACGGGTTCATTTGGTTCCATTTGTACACTGTCAGAGTTACATACTTGTAAGGGTCAATTTAGACCCCAGAGTCTCTGGAATCCACTTTGAGAAACACTGGACTAGGGGACAAAAAGAACATTAGTGAGGTACAATTATATGAAGACATGTTGAAAATAAGCGAAGTCGTCCTTTAAGTTGAGCTGAAAACTAAAGTTTAGTGAACTGAGAGCTGCTGGATCACATTTCATTACATGACGACTAGTACAATTCCTCCAGGAGAAGACGGAGCAGTGCTAATTAGGAATGCTCGCCTCTACAAACTCCATAATTGGCCAACTGGTTTGCTTGTACTGGGAAGCTCCTAGGTGAGTATTATCCCTCATTACACAGAACATCAACTTTCTTGACAGAGCAGAGCCAGGTCTGATTTTAGTGTCTAGGACTGCCGGAGAAATGTTTTTTTTTACAACACATGGACCAGGTAATGTATCAAATGCATAGGGCTGTCACAATTATTACATAATTGTCTAATCGAAATTATTTGACATAATCGCGATTATCTTTCATAATCGTCATAATCCCATGTTGAAAAATGTTCATCAGGGTTTCCTGCAGGAAAAAGTCTTGACCAGGGGGGATCTCATGGCGCACGCGCAAAATGTTTTGATAATTAATTAATTAATTCAAGTAATTAATTCACTTAATTTGTAATATTAATTCTTAATTTTGCCCTATAAAAAACATATGAATGTGCCCATGATGACGGAAAACACAACTAAATGAATTCACAGATTTTAGGCCAGGGGGCCCCCTGGTCAATAAAGTGCTACAGATCTACAAGCTCACAACGTGTCGCATCGCGTTGTGAGCTTGTAGATCGGCTATTTCCACTATCAATGTTCTTTTTTAAGTATAAATTTGTCAAATATGTCAGTAATTTCTTTGTAGGTTAGGTGTCATATCTTGTGCAACTTCAAAGCCTATAAGCCAATTAGAAATGTAATTGTCAACGACAAAAACACAATTACATTGTTAATCGAAATTATTTGAGTGACAATTAATTGTCATGTAAAATGTCATAATCGTGACAGCCCTACAAATGCATAGAAATAGTAATCTAGGATCATCATAGGTAAACCAAGAACCTATCATGAGTCTAACAGTAATGTCCAGAAAAAAAATATATAATATGTACATTAAAACTACTGTATACACACTATAGGATGCCAGGTCAACAAAGACCTGGAATCTGTCTATATAACATGCTGTGTAAATACAATTGTAGCCTTTGCATAAGCCTGCAAGGTCGCCAAGGCAAGAGAATGTGCTTTGTACAAGCATAGAATATAATAGAAAAGCATAGAAGACCAGAAATGCTGAAGTTTTGTGACTGCATCTTGCATAGTTGTGATGGCATCGGGGTGACAAAGGTCTGTCCACAGACATACAAATACCGCAAAGTCACAACAGGAAAACAATACCAGCCATGCCCACTGTCCCAGCTGGTAATAATAAAAAAGTTGAAAACCTTTGCAGGCCTACAATTCTTTCCACGCTGGAAATTGATCAGGAATCAATGAGGGGAATTGATAAACAATCAGAATCACACACAGAATTGCTAATACAAAATATCCAAATATCATCGATGCTAAACGTTCTCCTGGTACTGTACAGTAGGTCTTATTACAGTCCTGTCAGACTGACTCCACTCCAGTGCCAGTAGCATCAATGTGCTCCATATTCTTGGCCCAGACTGTGCATCTGTGACGCCGTGCCGGATGCGTCTGCACATGTCCCCACTTCACTTTGCTCCTGGGACTCGCCAGCATCATTACTAGTGTCTAACGTCTTCATCGAATGCATAGACGTCGATAAGCAGCTCAGCTGTTACCCACCATTAACCTAACTGATGATTAAACACTTAATGAGCGGATAAACGTCATCATTGCCTCAAATACCTCCACTTGAAGATGATTCTACAACTCCATTCTGGTACCCAGTGGTGTGATATGGATTTTAGAAGTGTGGGTCCTCTAAATTCATGACGTCATGCGCGCACGCTGTTTTTATTGTTAAGTGTGTGTTTAGTGTGTGCATATGAGGCGCGCGTGCGTGCAGCAAAATAAGTGTGGGCCACGCGAGCCCATGGCATTTCACCCCTGCTGGTACCTGTAAAGCCGTATTTTTAAGCTACTGTATTATGCTCCACTAATCATGTTCAACGTAGATTTAACACTAAACAAGGCTCTAATTCGTTCTCCTACCACCAACATGTGGAACGCCCTTTCGCAAGCCTTAAGGGAGAGCAAATCCCTAGCCTCCCTCAAAATTGGTATAAAAAGTCACCTTCAGGCGGCTGCTACTCGAGACTTGTAAATAGACTAAGCCCCCATGCCCCCCCCCCTTCCGTTTTTGTGATTGATGTTATGCTTTTTCTGCTTTTGAAATTGATGTTATCCTAGATAAAGTACTATGTTCTATCCGTCTGTCTTTCAATGTTATATGAGATACATAAAGTGTGGTTCCTGTGTAAATAAGCCGTAAGGCTTTCTAGGATCTCCTTTTAGTTGACCTTGTACCAGTGATTTGTGCTGTCATGTAACTGTACTTTTTTCTATTGCAAAATGCACCTGATATTAACTGGATATCTCAAGGTGACCATCGCCTGTTGCTCTCCCTTTAACTCTTCCCGTATGATTCTGCTACAGCGGTTTACGGGTCCATTTATCATCCAGATGATTCACACATTGCTAAAGCCTTCCTATGGCCCCCATTTTGTTTCCGGATGCTGTGCCCTAGAATCCAGAGTTCAACCATGAAGACAACGGAAGGAATTCTTCTCTCTCTCTTGGGGGGGACTGGAAGTCAACCTTGGTTTTATGCGGCATGAGGTGTTCATATGGACACTAAAAAAGGCCTGGATTTAGATCAGCGTTTTCCCAACCTGGGGTCCGGGCTCCCCCTTGGGGGCCGCCAAAGATCGCAATGAGGCCTCCTGTTTGGAGATCGACCAACCTTTTAAACATGTTGCACAAAATCATGGCTTGCTTTCAACTACTGTCTCCCACTTGTTGAGGGTCTCAGCTTTATGGGGTGGGGGTCCACTGAAAAAAGATCATGAACCACCAATTTAGGATAATGGGGCTTCCCTCCCTCATTCCTGACAGAAAGGTGACTCAGGCTAAAAAAGCATCATGGTCTTCTGCAGACCACATGTCGTAGGTTACATGATGAAAGACGAATTAGGCGAGCAAGTGTTTATTTATAAGATCAATTACCCCAGGAAACCACCAAATCACGGTTTTAGGTCAACATCAATGCTGTTTTGGTTATTTTCTCAAGTAGTTAGGCCTACGCTGTTTAGTTAGATTTCCCACCAGTGTTTGAAACATGACAGGTTAATATCATCAACCTAACCTCGAGTGATTTTTAAACAGCAGTAATTTAAGTAGTGTACTATTAGGCCGCAGGTTTTCGAAGTGGGGGCCGCAGCCCCTAGCAGCAGCTAACAACTGGAAAGGAGAGGGAAAATGAAATAAAAAAATCACACCCGTGTGAACTGAGCGGTGGTTTACCCCCCCCCCCTCCCCCCTTCCCCCTTCCTCCCTGTGTGTGTGTGTGTGTGTGTGTGTGTGTGTGTGTGTGTGTGCGTGCGTGTGTGTGTGTGTGTGTGTGCCTGGCCTGGCCTGGCCTGGCCTGAAAACAGCGCCCCTCCCTTAACATGTGTGGTCCTAAAAGGTACTACACCACAGGCTTGAGACTAGGGATGTCCCGATACCACTTTTTTGCTGACCGAGTACGAGTACAAGTACTTCATTGTGAGTACTCGCCGATACCGAGTACCGATACGAGTACAATTAATAATACAATTTGTGTCATCCTCACAAATCTTAACATTAGGGATGTTCCTAGCGACTAATTTCACTGACATGTACACGACAATTTTGAAACCTATTCGGATAACCGAAAATTAATTGATGAATTTATTTATTGACATTAACAAGCAGAAAATAGCCTAAATCTAGCACATTTCAATCTATTAGGCTAAACCTTATTTGAAAAAGATATCAAGAGTATATGAAAGCCTTTTAATAATGTTTATACTATTGGAATCTGCTCCAAAATAATTGATTACATCACCAGTGAAAGACGTAAAACTAGGGCAAGTACCAATTAACTCCCCAGCACAGCGCACAGCAGCGCAGCTGGACTGACAGGACTCGTTAAGCGACCTCTCTCATCTCGCTCATCTCTCATCACTGTTAGGCCTACTTTAAACCATTATTTATGGCATTCGCAGCCAACTTATGACTGAGACTACTTTCTCCATGTTCTCAAAATCTCACCTCAAAATGGATTATTCTTCAGATGAGCGGATCACACTGATGCAACAGGCTCGAGCCGAGCTGCCGAGGTAATGAGTGAGTGATTCACATCCAGTCGCCTTTTTTGGATTTGATTTCTCCATCAAAGGCAAAGCACTCAGACAAACTTTGCATCGTAGCAAGTTTTAAGATTAATGAATGATGAATGATGCTGCTAAATCACTCAATGTAGGCCTACTCATGTTGAAGCAGCAGAAAGACAGACAGACAGCCTGCTGCCGCTGAATGCCAGCGCACTCTGTTCAGCGTGCACCCGCTGTGGGTCATTGTGACCACAATTACCAGTATGACAGTCAGGCTCCGCAATGTTCTTCATGGGGTATTTAAAAAATAGCAGATCTGCAAGCTTGCAGTGCGGCACTGTGAGCTTGCATATCTGCTATTTTTCAATAGCAAAAGTATAAAATAATTAAGGCCCTGGCTTTCACCTTGAGCCCCAGTAACCCAGTCCCACTTTTCTCCCCCTTGTGACGCCCCTGTTCGGTATCGGCCGCTGCCGTCAGAAGTATCGGGCGAGTACGAGTACAGCAAAATAGGGTTGTATCGGCGCGAGTACCGATACCGCGAGTACCGATACCGCATCCCTACTTGAGACTACATACAGACCCACCCACCCACATACACGGACACATACACGGATACACGGAGACACACACGGCCACGCTATGGAGACGGTGTGACCACCGCTCAAAAATGCAACATATAAATAAAACATTAATATATACGGGAAAGTTTGGGAACCCCAACAGGGCCGTGGTATGTATTGAATTCATACACCGGAAAGGCAAGTGGAAAGGCTTTGTAATCACCGGCGCCAGGTACCGTAATTGCCGGACTATAAGCCGCTGCTTTTTTCACATGTTTTGAACCCTGCAGCTTATACAACGGGCTTATATATAGATTTTTACAACCAACGGCCAGTTAGTTAGTTTTACAATGGTCTTTAACAAGGATTTATATATAGATCTTTACAGCTAACGGCCACCAGGGACGCTCTAGCAGGAAGGAAACCTGCGGCTATAGTCAGGTGCAGCCATATGTTAACATTTGTTTTTTGTTCTAAATTTAGCTGGTGCGGCTTATATTCAGGTGCGGCTTAGTCCAGCAATTACGGTATTTATTAATTCCGGTCGGTAACCACTGCCAGCATTTTTCATTGAGTTTACCTGATTTTGAAGACCCACGGTAGCCACTACGTGTCCACGTTGTGTAACTTCATGCTGTTTGTCACGTCCACGGGGCATGTCTTCTTTCACCCAGAGAAGAAAGATTGTTACCGCGATGGTCCTCCGCTTAGATACGGCCTGGTGAAAAAAAAAGCCATTTTACTGTCGAGGATTGCATGGGAGCTAATGGAGGCTTTCACTTCCTGATGATGTCATCTCCCAAAGCATCATGGGAAACTGAGTTCCTGCATAACTCCGGGGTACAGGAGACGGCCATGTAATATAAAACAATGAAAAGACCAATTGAGGGACATGCTCCTCAAGGCTTATTTGACAGCACCATCACCAGTCTTGTGTAAATTAGGTAGTTTTTAGTTGTTTTTTTTTTTTTTTTTTTTTTACACATGATCTTTTCTATTATATGTTGGATTTATGTTCCCGGTAATGTGCAGTTATTTACACACTTAAACCCTCCATACTTGATCTTTGGCTCTGTCCTTGGTCTGCTTTTTTACCCCTCCACACCATTTCTCTTTGCTGAAAAGAGCTGATCTACAAGATGAATTTCCTGCGAATGTAGCCCCCGGAATAGGGATGCTAGTGTTCAAGTGGTTAATGTGAAGGAAAATAAGGGTTCCTATCACACAAACATTTGGCATAACCTATGGGGTCATAACCTATGGGGTCCTGGACGTAATTAACCATTTTTTTCCCTTCTTCTTTTGAACTACTTTCTCTCACATCTGGATGTATAAGGATCATTAGACTTCAGAGTAATAACCCCAACTAACTCCCAGACTCCCTCCCCAGTCAGAGTTGAGAGTTTGAATGAATAGTATGTATGTACAGTATGTTCTGGAGCTAATTTGCATACAAATGCGAGGGGACTTCAATTAATTGACTACACAGGGGCGTCAATTGGGTATGGCAGGGGTATGCAGGGGGGGGGGGGGGGGGGGGATAAAAGTTACTTTTAAATATAAATCCATGAATGTCTCTTTGTCTATCTGTTCAGGTTATTATGTTGTTAAATTACAGTAAAATAACTAATAATGCAAAAATTTAACAAAATGGTCACTTTAACAAGGTATCATAATAGACCATTTGTCAGCCTTCTGATTGGTCCCTGAGACTCCCTGACTGGCCAACCAGAAAAAACATTCACTTTTTGCTATCGGGGGTGGAGTTTGTGCAGTGGAGAATGTTGCTTCAGCCTCGCCCGGTACGGCCGCGGTAGGTAGGTGATAGCGATCACGCTCATCATAATGAATAAGCTTCAACAAACTAGTTCACATGGACCTTATCAATGGTCCAACTAGTTACGATTGGGTACATATATTTTAAATGGGCAGAATTACGAAAAACCAGCCTATTAAGATTATAGTTCTCCTCTTCCTACCCAAGATGCAATGCGCTTTCTATTTCTAAGAACTATTCTCTCTCTGATCCAGAGGATTAAACTAATTAAAACATATATTTTCGGGGGGAAACTACTGTTTTGCTATGTAATTACTGTACCCTTTTCTTCCCTTTTTATTAATATCACGTAGATGTGTTTTTTTTGGTACTTTATATAGCTGTAATGAGGCTATGAACAAAAAAAAAATCCCATCCACTTCCACTATAAAAGAATCTGCAATAGTGATTCTGTCCCACTGGGATTAAACAAATTAAAACATATATTTTCGGGGAAACCCCCTGTTTTGAAATGTAACTACTGTACCTTTGTCTTCCCTTTTTATTAATATCACCTAGATGTTTTTCCTTTGGTACTTTATATAGCTGTAATGAGGCTATGAAAACATAAAACAATCCCATTCACTGCCACTATAAAAACAATCTGCCCAGGGAAAATGTCCCATCATAGTAACAGGGCAGAATGGGGCGGGATTTGCAAACTAGTCCATTATATTCTCCACACAAATTGGTATATTCCCACTGGGTTCCGCAGGTCAGCTGCACAGGTGCAATTCATTATTGTTAATTGTGGGACGTTTACTAACATGCCAAGTTTAGCTGCACTTGAACAACCGTTCCAGGCTGCCATATCCAGCCCAAGAAACCGTAGAAATGGGGGGGTAAATAGAATGTACTTCTTAAAATAAATGTATCATCCCTGTTGCTAAGGTATGGCAACATGACTGGTGTCTTGCACGCACGCGAAGGCGCGTGTGCAAGACACCAGTCATGCTGCCATACCGTAGCTTTTTCTGAACTGACGCCACTGTGACTACATTTAAAAAGAAAAAATCCTCTCACACTTATGCCAGTGTGCCAGTGATCATCACCCTCCCCTGTGCCAGTGTTGACCCCCGTGCCTAAGGTTGCCCACCCCTTCTATAGAGTTAATTTGCAGGGGCCTTCCCATCGCTCCAATTCTTTGGTAAAAATACATTTTCAGGATGGGTTGCCAGTTTCATCCAATCCAGCTGAAAGAACCGATTTATCAGCTTCGATTTTATATTGGCCCAGTTCCAATTTTGTCTGCTCATGTGTTTGTTTGACCACTTTCAGTTTCACTTGATAATCCTGTATCCTCTTTGAGTTCTTTCTCCTGATTGGATGAAGCTGGTGTCCTGACCTGAAAAATGTGTATGTGCTGTTTACTAAAGAGCTGGAGAGATGGGGAGATCCCTGTTACATTTTTATTTTTAAATCCCCCCCTTACAAAAAAAAAAAAAATATATATATATATATATATATATATATATATATATAGAAAGATATCTGTCAAGTGGTTCAAGATTGCTGCTTGATCAGGGACGTGCTGGCCATTGGGAAAAGCGGGACAACTCCCGAACGGCCGGTTCATTCCCGGTCCAGGCCGGCCATTAGGAAAAAATTTAAAAATAAAATGTCGGCCTTCATTCCATTTGGGGGCTGGGCGGCCAACAAAGTAAATCATCACTGTTGGGCAGAAACCTCGTATCTCAAGTTTCAAATGTATACATTTTTCGCAAAGCAAAGCCCTGCTTCATCATATAAGGCTGTTGCACAAAAGTAGTGAAAACAGCAGATCTACAAGCACACAACGCCCAAATCATTTTTAAAATGATAAATACAAAACAAACGGTTTTGGACATACAAGGTTTCCACCCGACAACGGCGAAATATAACTCATGTAATTGGCCCACTGGCTTGTCACTTTGTCACAATCTTTGAGTATAATACAGTATCTGGCTTAAAGTCCTGTTCGCAATTTGGTGTTAGGGGAGTTTCTCACCTGAACTGAGTCAGTGGGTCCCTAGACATGAAAAATCACAGAGGTGCTCGTCCGCCATAGTGCCAGGAATGGCGCAATGGCCAAATCAAATATGGCTGCCATCGGCTATGATGAAAATCCAACTTTTCTGTTTCTGGGTGTATATGCACATGTAATACCTCTATTTGGACTAATTGTGGTGTGGGGAATTCATTTCTGATATTGTTTTGACCATTTTGGGCGATTTGGACCTCAAAAGGTCATGGTCAAGGTCATTTTGCTATTCCGAAGACCGTGGGCCATAACTTGGCCATTGTTAGGAGTAAAAACAGGTGCAGTAGGTCTAAATCAACTAATGCTGACATGTATAATTCATTTCTGACATTGTTTTGACCATTAAGGATCATCTTGTCTTTGAAATATCAATGTCAATGCCATTTTCTAAAAACGATTTTGTTCATTACTTGCACTTTTATAGTATTTTTTGTAAGTTTGTTACTATTTTATAGTAAGTTTGTTTTGTTTATAACAAAAGACATACTAGTGGGAAATACAACAAGTAAACATCCACATTTAACTTTAAAGGGGGGTTTTAAATGGGTGTTTAAATGAGCAAATAAGACTATTTACGAATAAAAGTGACAAATAAAATCACACAACAAAAGCACACACAAAATTAAATAACAATTTCCAAAGTGCACCATATTGGGATTGTGTGCATCCAAGTTAGTATGATGTGTTTTTACAGGATGTATTCAGCAAGGCAGCCATATCCTCGAGAGTCGAAATGTTCCTTGCATCCGTCCATGTTCCATTGCTTCTAGTCTTTCCTCAGGTTCCTTGGCTGTTGCAAGCAGGTGGCAAGACATGCACTAGAAAGGTGCCTTGTTTGTCTCAGGCAGCAGTTGTACTTCTCTGCTACCAATGCTGTCTTGTTCTGTCAAGGTCTTTGCCTCTCCAAAGTTTGTTAGATATTGTATTCGGTCAGAAGCCATAGCTGCATGCTTAGTCCCCACCTGGCCCATGCAGTCATCTCCAGTTTCCAAGGCATATGTCCCCTGATCACTGTCTTGGCTAGTGGTGCTCCAAGATGAGAGACTGCTTGATGCTGTAGAAGCATGTGCCGCTGCACACCTAGTGCCATACTGCTACCAGATCTACTTAATCCCCAGTGCTTGGAAGTATCACTACGACAACTCTCTGGGGTCCACTCATAATCCTGGCGACCCATTATTCCCTCCATTAGGTTAGGGTTATGGGTAGGTTTAGTTATAATAGGGCCAGTTGACTCCACATGTACCAGCAGCTTGGTGACAGCCTCCTCAATCTAGTTCAATCTTTGGGATCTCTTCACCTCCAGCCCCTTTTGCAGGGAGCCACTCATCATCATCAGAGATAACAGAGTCGATAGACACCCATCCCTCATCAACTTTACACATTCTGGGTGTCTGAGGTGAACAAACAGCTCTCCAGCTGTGTGTTCGGAATATGGTGGCCATTCAAGCTTGTGGCGATGTAGGTAGAACGGCTGCCTTGGAATCTGAAGGTTCCAGGGTCGATTTATGTCTCCTCCTGCTTATTTGTCGAAGTGTGCTTAAGCAAGACACTGAACCCCTAACTGCTCCCGATGAGCACCTTGCATGGTTTCTTGGTGTGAATGTATGTGTGAATGTGTGTGTTAATGGGTGAATGTGAAATACATTGTACAGCGCTTTGGAGAAGAGCGCTATATACTGTAAATGCAGTCCATTTACCATTATCAGCTCTGTTGTCTCTGTTGATGATGTCGCTAGTGGAGAAGAGATCCCAGACATCTTGAATAGGATTAAGGAGGCTGACACCTGGTGCATACTATGTACAGCCTCCATTATAACTAAGCCTATCCCTAACCTTCACTAACCTAATGGTCAGAATAATGGGATGTCGGAACTATGAGCGGACCCCAGAGAGTTGTTGTCTCCTTCACATTACTGCTATACTACACCCCATATTTCCAAGCACTGGGGATGAAGGAGATCTGGCAGCAGTATGGCACTGGTGAGACTCACTTGCACTGCATCAAGCAGTCTCATCTTGGAGCACCACTAGCCAAGACAGTGATCAAGGCACATATGCCTTGGAGACAGGAGATGACTGCATGGGCCAGGTGAGGATTAAACATGTAGTTATGGCTTCTGACCGAGTACAATGTCTAACAAACTTTGGAGAGGCAAAGACCTTGACAGAACAAGACACAGTATTGGTAGCAGAGAAGTACAACTGCTGAGACCAACAAGGCACCTTTCTAGCGCATTTCTTGCCACCTGCTTGAACAGCCAAGGAACCTGAGGAAAGACTAGAACCAATGGAACATGGAACAGGGCATGACATAAAGGCTTGTCCTGTTGTCCGGGACAAGTGCCCATACTATGGAGTGGAGGGAGCAAGGGGGGTCATTAGCCGTCCTTTTGTTATTATTTCAATGTATGACATTTTTATCCGGACAAGTGACTTTTGTCTCTGGACAAGTGAATGGGAAATATACTTGTCCAAAGGACAACTGCCTCAAAAAGTCAATGTCAAGCTCTGATGGATGGAAGGAGCACTTTGACTTTAGTACACTCCTGCCATGTCTGAAGCAAGACACTCGACACTGATGGAGTTCTGTGCATCATATTTTGCCATGGAACAATGCCAAATCAATCCTGTAAAAACACCTCATACTAACTTGCATGCACACAATCCCAATATGGTGCACTTTAAGGGAAATTGTTATTTAATTGTTTGTGTGATTTTGTTGTGTACTTTTATTTGTCACTTTTATTCGTAAATAGTCTTATTTGCTCATTTAAACACCCATTTTAAACCCCAATTTAAAGTTAAATGTGGATGCTTACTTGTTGTATTTCTCACTAGTATGTCTTTTGTTATAAACAAAACAAACTTACTATAAAATAGTAACAAACTTACACAAAATACTATAAAAGTGCAAGTAATGAACAAAATCGTTTTTGAGAAATGGCATTGACATTGATATTTCAAAGACAAGATGATCCTTAATGGTCAAAACAATGTCAGAAATGAATTATACATGTCAGCATTAGTTGATTTAGACCTACTGCACCTGTTTTTACTCCTAACAATGGCCAAGTTATGGCCCACGGTCTTCGGAATAGCAAAATGACCTTGACCATGACCTTTTGAGGTCCAAATCGCCCAAAATGGTCAAAACAATATCAGAAATGAATTACCCACACCACAATTAGTCCAAATAGAGGTATTACATGTGCATATACACCCAGAAACAGAAAAGTTGGATTTTCATCATAGCCGATGGCAGCCATATTTGATTTGGCCATTGCGCCATTCCTGGCACTATGGCGGACGAGCACCTCTGTGATTTTTAATGTCTAGGGACCCACTGACTCAGTTCAGGTGAGAAACTCCCCTAACACCAAATTGCGAACAGGACTTTAAGCCAGATACTGGATTAGTAGCAGCTATAGAGAGAGATCTCTCTCTATAGCGCGCAATGAGGGCCTCTCCAACTCTTTTTCCCGGGCTGAATCAGGGGCCCAGCATGTCCCTGTTTAAAACCCTGTAATTGAGGGAGAATTAACCCATCAGGTAGAAAGATATCTGTCAAGTGGTTCAAGATTGCTGCTTGATTACAACAGTGAAAGCTTGACATTCATACAGATCAGCAGATCGCTCCAGCTGCACACATTTACAAGACTGTGGAAACTCACTTCTGTTTCTACATCAACAAACGGTTACTGATCTCTAATCCTGGATTTCGGATTTCCCCAGAGAGCAATTTGGTTTGCTATTATAATTATGATAAGTACTGTTACAGGTACAAACACACACACACACACACACACACACACACACACACACACACACACACACACACACACACACACACACACACACACACACACAGTCAACAAATATATCTCACTATTAAAGAAAATAAATAAATGATACAGACACATGCTAATTAATGACCAGTGGTGGAAAAAGTACTCATGTTGTTTTACTTAAAGGGGGCGTGACACGGCCAAAACAGCTAATTAAGCTAATCAAATTAGCCAATTTTTTTAATGATGTCATGTACCCCCATGTTAAATGACCCAATCAAATAAATTTATTGTAGTTACTGTACTGAAAGTAGTACTTTCTGTACAGTAACTGAAATAAATTAATTTGATTGGGCTAATATGGGGGGAGGGGCGGAGTCGATTATCCATATCATTATCTTTTGAAACTGCCCCAAAAAAAGCTGTCCGAGGTGTGTTTCCGACTTTCTAAACCAACTTTAAAACTATCAGTTCTAGGGGTAAAAAATATATAGCATTCGCTATAAAATCAATGGTTAGACCGATAAAAAAGTACATGTCTTCTTCAAAAAAGGTGTCAAAAAAGGTGTACGAGGGTCAACACGCTTCTCCCCGTCTATGAGACGGTTTTGTCGGCCATACCCTGCTGTCTCTTGCCCTAACCTGACTGGAGCACCAGACCGACCAGAGCAAGCCATGTCCTGCTCCGGTCTGTGCGCTGTGCTCACCGGAGCACAGCGGCCGGACTGAGGTCCGTGCGTGGCTCATATCATACACTCTGTGTGTGTGTAGCCTGTGTGTGTGTGCTTTCGCGCGCGAGTGTGTGTGTGTGTATACACACACAATAGCTCTCGCAAATAGCCGTGCGGTGCAGCGTTAGCCGGGCTACACGCTAACAACAAGCCATCACGTTGTGCACGGCACCGCACGACGGACGAAGTATACATTGCGCGGCACCGCACGACGGACGAATTATACATTCACTACTAACTGATACGGCCCCGCCTCCTTTTCAGACTGTTTGAAGAAACACCACGTGACCTACTGTATCATAATGTTAAATTTCGGCCGGTGTCGCCACTCCTTTAAGTAAAAGTATCAATACTGCAATGTAGAAATACTCTGTTACAAGTAAAAGTCGAATTCAAAATGTACTTGAGTAACAGTACAAAAGTATTAGCTTCTAAATGTACTTAAAGTACCAAAAGTGAAAGTACTCATTATGCAGAATGTCCCATTTCACACGTTTTCAAATGTACAAACAAACATCATTTGCAAATAGCAGATCTGCTGTACAAGCTCACAATGCATCGCATCGCGACACATTGTGAGCTTGTAGATCGGCTATTTTCAAATGGCCGAGGGCTGAAGTGGTTAATGTATGTTTAGTTATAATAATCTAAATCTACCAAGTAACTAGTAACTAAAATGTTCAAATAATTGTATAGTAGAGTAAAAGTACAATATTTGCCTCTGAGATGTAGTGGAGTAGAAGTAATAGGATTGGAAATTGGAAATACTCAAGTAAAGTACAAATACCTCTAAGAGCGACAGGGAGTTTATTCCACAGCTTGGGGGCCAGGAGGGCAAGTAAATGTACTTAGTTACTTTACACCACTGATAATGATTAATTTCTTATTGGTTATACTGAACTCTCTTCCTCGGGAGCCATGGTGAGCCGAGATACCAAACATAGACACATTGGACATGCACTGCTTTTCCTCTTTCCTTTCTTGTTGGGGTCATCTCCTGTTTTTGTCTCGGTTTCAGGAGTCTCAGGGGCCTTGTATGTGAGAGGGGGGGGGGGGGGGGGGTGTAGATCTCTTTAGCAGCTGAGGCTGAGCCCGTGAAACTGCACATTGTAAAAAGGATCGCAGGGAAAGTCATCATCGTGGCCTCGGTGGCAGACAGGGGTGTCGTACCAAATCCTGGGCCCTGGGTACAAGGATTCACTGTGGGCCCCCCATGAATGTTCTTCATGGGGGGGGGGGGGGGGGGGGGGCCCTGGTGGCAGGAGGAGCTCCTTCTCACTGTGGATGCGTTTCTGTAAAGCAAAGTCTTAGCTTTCTGCCGTGGGAGGATTGTTGCAGTACAAGCAGGAGATAGCACATGGGGGAGGGAGGTTTTCCTCTGTAGGAAGTAGTCTGCTCATGGCTCACATTGCCACAGAGAATTCCGAAGAGGCCTTCTGCTGCCAATCCGATGAGGGCTTACAAGGAGACGTGTTTGTTTTCCACGCAACAAAACAATGATCTCCGAGTCGAGCTTGTATTCTTGAAAGTCATATCTGTAGTTGGAGGATCAAACTGGGAACTCAGTCGTCAGCAGGATAGTCTTTAATTTGGTTACGATGTAAAAGGGGGGAAAAAAAGACTACTTCTTCTGTTACTCTCACACATTGTGCTGCAGCTGTGTCAAATATTCAAGACATTCAGGTTGTAAAAACATGGCCTACTCCCTCTCCATTAGATGGTCTGACAGCATCACATATTCCAGTGCGTACCGCTTTTTTTTACAATAGGCCAACACGTGTGTTCCATCTGATGATACATTCACACCGTCTCCCAATGCAATGGCTTGGTGTACAGACACTCAACGGGAGTCAAAAGATTCCTATCATGCACATTAAAATGTGTGCTTCGAAAGGGCCCTGTGTGGAAACAATGCTGGTTCTTGGTCACGGATGGCTGCTGAGAACGGGGAACAGCGCTCTCTCTGGCGGGCGTGAGAGCCTTGGCTTCAGAAACTGTTTATTGCAATATTTTGGCAGGCGGTAGCCTTGGAGACTTTCGACCGTACTAATTATTTCCATTCTCTGTTCAAGTTTCAGGCTGGGGTTCTTTTGCGCCCCTATACCACAGAAGCCCCCCACTCCCTCCCCTCCCCTCTCCCCCATCCACAGGAACCCAGCTTGTCTGGAAAAGGAGTATTGGCTGTAGACTCATTACATGGATGATCATCCAAGTGTTTCTTTTTTTTTTTTTACTGCTCTCTGCTCTTTTTCGCAGAGAAAGACATGCATTTCACCCAGATGTGACGCGTTTACATTATAGGACAATGTTCTGAGATGGAAAGTCGTCTATGTTGTAGAACTAGCTATATGTCTTCTCTCACAGATTCCAAAATAAGTAATTTATTGACCGTGTTCATAAAGCCACCGAGGTTATGAAATATGGCGGATCCAGTACATCACAAAAAGACTGTACAAGTCAAGAGCTTGAGTAAGGAGGTTGGCTTTGGAAAGCGGGGGATGGTCTACATTTGCAGGACTGCAGATATTAGTGGATGCGTTGAGTTCTTTTGTGGGCAGTCGTGGGATGCCAGTTCCGTGAAGACTCCCCTCCCACCGACTGTGTGGAAACTATTTGGAAAGAGGAGGTCACATCATTCGAGAATGGTGGGAGGAGCAATGATGGATGCAAGTCCAGTCCTATCAGAGCTCTTGTAAGCTGCTTCCTTCTACAGTGCGTCGCCTTATCCAAATAAAAGTTGTTGGAGACAATCCAAAGGCTCCAGCATTTCGAATGCTCTGAACATACAGTCTCAATATCAATCTCACAGGCTAACTTTAACCCGCTACCTTCACATTTGGCAATAGTAATGCCGTCTGAACCGTCACTCTAGGGGGTTTTGTGTTGTGCAATTCAGTCAAGGAAAGGTCACTGTGTTGAGTTATATAAGGAGGGGGTAGTGAATATATTGTTTTTCTGAGACGCATGAAGTACCTGAAGTAATCTCTCCATTTCTTCATGATGAATTACTGTAAGTGATGACAGCATAATTTGGGGGTATTTGTCATTGGTTCATGACTTTTGTACCCTTTATGTAAAATGAAACCAAAGGGTTGTGGACTGATTTGCTGCATATCAGACAGATATTCCTTTTTGGACCTCACACCGCCCCTTCATTACAAAAACAACAACTAAAAAACAAACGCCAGACACGTCTGTGTCCAATAAAATGAAGGACTGAACTGAGTTTGGCCTTTTGTCTGTGTGTGTGTGTGTGTGTGTGTGTGTGTGTGTGTGTGGGGGGGGGGGGGGGGGGGGGGGTCCTTTCAAGAAGTAAAGCTACAGTACATGGGTCACAGTGCCACCAATTGGTACTGTAAGAAGAATATCACTTTTTACCATGTTTAATGGGATGCATATAGATCAGTGATTCCCAAACAGTGGGTCGGGACCCATGTCTGGGTCGCGGACACACCTTTTGGTTTTCGTACATTTAAAATATATATATATATATATTATTTTAAAGATTAAAAAAAGGTTAAACTAAATAAATCTAAACTTTTCATCAATTAAAATCAAATTCAAAATGTTTGGTTTGATTGCTTTGAGACTTATTTATACACCGTTTTGTTTTGACGTTTGACCACGTTTGCTTCAGGCCGGATTCAAGGCTGCCGATGGTGGAGGTCATTATGCCCGAGATGAAACTCACAGGTGGATAGGAGACGCGCAGACAGTCAGTGTCTGTCTGTGGTGGTTCTAAAACGTCCATGTGATGCATGCCGGGGGTTTAGGCCGACTATAAGGGCCCTCTCATTCGGCCCTCATTTGAGGCCCTCATAGTGGGGAGCCACACTTGACCAATCCTCACTGAACTCAATCTCCCATTGAACTCAATGGGCTTCCTCTATAATGGTGACATCACCGAGAATGCTGCTTCCTGATTGGCTATGAGTTTACACAGAATGGGCTAGAACTATAATGTGTTGCCCTCTAGGCCAGTGGTTCTCAAAGTGGATTTCAGGGACTCTTTCGGTCCCTTTATGGGGGTCTAAATTGACCCGTGCAAGTCTGTAACTTTGACAGCGTACAAATGGAACCAAATGGACCCGTTTCCATTCGTCTGTAACTTTGACAGTGTACAAATGGAACCAAATGGACCCGTTTCCATTCGTCAAAGTTAAGGGGAGACCTTCAAATTTCAAAGTTTGAGAACCACTGCTCTAGGCAACCACACTAACTAGAACTGCAGTTCCTAGAGAAACTGTGTTGGCTCGCTGAAAACACACACACACACACACACACACATATTATGGGCTGTACAAAAACTACACATCCACATTTTGTGGCACCATGCACAGGTGTAGAATATATAGCATTATGTCATTTATATTACGACCAGTAAGACACCCTAAAGGCGAGAAACGACCTCACCCTAAAGGGTGCGGTCGCACAAATGAGCGTGCGCATATAGGCACGTGCACATGGGCGCTTTGGCATGTATACCCTTCTGCTGAGCTGGTCATCACTGTGATGTCAGAACAGGTCATCTATATCCATAAATGGAGTCTGTGAGGTCAAATGTAAAGGTATTGACCAGCTCCATATATAGAGATCTAGGTGATGATCCAGTCGTCTCCATGTATGGATATCCAGGGTTTGATGAGGTCAGTGCCGTGATCTTCATATAGGGAGATCCAGGTGATGATAGTCAGCAGTCTTGATTTGCAAATGAATTCTGTCTTGGCCATATATGGACGGTCCAAATATGGGCATTGCCAAATATGGTCTCAATGTATGGCGATCCAGGGTTTGATGAGGTCAGGATCAGGATTGCATGGCAACCGTTTGTGTTGTGTTGTGTGTGACATCAAACCAGAGCTCTTGTCAGCAAATAAGATAGTCACTTCTATGAAAGAACAGTATATCCAAAAGGCATAGTGAGGAGAATTTACATCTAGAGATGGTTATCTAAACACAAGCACCATCAAAAGAAACCATAGACATTGTCATAGTCTAAGTATATCATTGTCTGACTATATCCAAGATAGATATTGTACTCAGGCACAATATACTGAGACAGGCCGAGTGAGAGAGACAGGGATATAAATGACGGATCTTCAAGCCCATAGAAAACCTCTGAACACAGTCCATGGATAGCAGCAGCAGCTTTGTCGATGAACCAGCGGCCGTTCAAATTGCCAGCTCTACAACCAGCCAAAGAAAAGGAGATGGAACTGATGAATCAAGATCCTGCCAATGCTTGAAGTCAGCCAGGAGAAGTAAAGATACTGTAGATTTGATGACATATACAGGAAAGAAAACCACATATGTGAACAGTGTGGCAGTGAGTCAAGTAATCTGAAGACACACATGCACGTCCACACTGGAACAAAACCCTTCATCTGCAAACAGTGTGAGAAATGTTTCAGTCAGACAGGTAATCTGAAGACACGCCAGCTTATCCACACGGGAGAAAAACCTTTCTGCTGTAAACAATGTGGCAAGAGTTTCAATCAGTCAGGTCGTCTGAAGACAATGTAAAGTGTGGCAAGTTCCAGTCAGTTCCATCTCTTGAACGGCCATGAAGTGGCTAAGCTACAGTGTGCACACCTCTGTGTTTCCTGGTCTGGTTGCGGCTTTGTTCTTTGTCTCTCCTTCTGATCTATTCCTTTTGAAATGACAGATAAAGGAAGTGATGCAATATAACACTGATTGTCAATGTTGGCCATCTGCCAATACAAATGTCTTACAGGTCTGTGACTCAGTTAGATCATCACTGAGGATGTTACTGTCTGGATTGGAGTGTTCTTCTTACTTTTTAAACTTTTATTATTTTTTGAGCGGTGCAAACCGCTCCTATAAGTGGCTGTGCGTGTGTCCGTAGCCTTTTTCCTCAGCGTTTTGCCATAGTAAAATGTGTGTGCGTAGCATCATGTTTGTCTAGTGATGTCATGTCGTATGTCTGTAGCCTTTTTCCTCAGCGTTTTGCCATAGCAAAATGTGTGTGTGTCCGTAGCTGTGCGTGTGTCCGTAGCCTTTTTCCTCAGCGTTTTGCCATAGTAAAATGTGTGTGCGTAGCATCATGTTTGTCTAGTGATGTCATATGTCGTATGTCTGTAGCCTTTTTCCTCAGCGTTTTGCCATAGCAAAATGTGTGTGTGTGTAGCATAGCCTGTACATCCTAGACTTAAATCCTAGTCTGAAGATGTTATGCAAGCACGACCACCGCTAACTTCACATTGGGTGTGATTTTTGTTTGTTTGTTTAGTTTTTTTGCAGTGCTCCTGGAACAGGAGCTAAGCCCAAACATCTGGCTTTGTCCGGTCAAAAAACTGGTGGGGAGACGTTGGCGAACCATTTTCATATTTTCTGGGGTTGCCCTTCTGTGGTTCCATTTTGGAGAAGTGTTCACAGTGTCCTGGAAGCAGTTTTCAGAGTTACAATTCAATTTGATTTCAAAACCTTGTACCTAGCTGATATAGAAGAACTTCACTGTTCAAAGCAGGATCAATATTTGCTAAGGGTATTACTAGTAGCATCCAAAAAGGCCATAACAAAAAAATGGCTCACTAATGTTATACCAACTATAGATGAATGGATCGATTTAATCTATAATATATATATTATGGAGAGAATCACATTTAACTTTAGGGGTCAAGGGGAGATTTTCGTGGACAACTGGTCTAAATGGCTTACTCATGTCGCTAATAAGGCCTGATTTAATTTTCTCTTTTATTTGACATTTATTCTATGTATATTTTGACCTCCTGTTAAGAGATGTGGTTTGAGTTCGCCCCACAGTGGATCGTGCATTTTGAAATAAATGTGCTGTATGTATAGAGAGTAACTAATGTGTAGAGTGGCAGATACCTCCTCCTTGGTGTATTTCTTTTGGTTTGTTCTATTGTTTTTTATGATTATGTTTGTTTTATCTTTTGTGATTTACATGAAAAATACAATAAAACATAAATGAAAAAAAAAAAAAAACTGTTGGGAAAAAACAGCTCAAAGTTTGTTGAACGCCCAGGGTCTGATTGTCCAAGCTTCGCAGGACGCGCTCGATTGGCTAGTGAGACGCTTGATGAAATTAAAAATAATGCAATTCTGGGAAATTGCGAGTGTGGTTGCCTATATATTAGACGCCCCTGGAATCCGCGATTCCGCGATCACATAATTTATCACGGAACTCGCGACGACCCGCAGATTTCTCGGCCATTCGCAGACTTTTCTGACGTCCGCGGAATACCAATCGTGAGTGGCGGCAGAGCGGCGGGAGTAGTTATTACTACTAAACGATTTGGACATGGTCTCGCCAGTGGCCACCTCATTGTAGGACTTTGGGGGAATAGCTTAGCTTCCCTCCTTCTAGCACTGATGCTGGATGGTCCGGTCCCACCTACATTCCTGACAGAAACTGTGTCCTAAACTAGGCTATAGTTCCTTCCTCTCGATGCCTCTATGGTCCTGGCAATAACAATGCTAATGCAGAAGAGAATAAATAAATATTACACCCATACTAGGTAGTAGGTAGGCTATCCTCTAAAATGTGGTTACTATGGGCATGGTTTGGATGACAATATAGTCTTTGCAACAGAAAGTAATTATTAAAAACAATAACAATTTAAAAAATAATAGATTTAATATTCAATTTTTATTCTCAAAAAGGATTATTCGAATATTCGATTATTCTAACCACTAATTACAATTAATTGTAGCTATTTCATTTCTATTTTGATTATTATAACTATATAATTTTTAGCTTGATAACTGGTCATTTTAGGTTGTTTTTTAATGTCCGCAGAATCAAGAATTGTTCTCCGCAGAATTCCGCAGAATCAGGATTGTTCTCCGCGGTATCCAGCGATACATCCAGGACCCAGGAGGTGGTGTAAAAGGAGAAGATATGCCACGCCATCTATGGACTGTGCTGAACTGTCGCACTGGAGTCGGGCGCTTCAAGTCTTCTATGAAGAAGTGGGGCCTAACGGACAGTCCGGCATGCGAGTGTGGCGAGCCTGAACAGACTGCCGAGCACATTATCACCCTCAGAAGCTGGCCTTTTCGATTTAGGACCAGAGACGAGGGCGTGGCTGCAGGACACTGTGTTGGCCATCTGATGATATACGAAAGAAGAATGGGGGAGTGGTGTCTGGATAGCCTAATGGGGGAGTGGTTCTAGCTCAAGGATTGGTCGAGGGGGGACCTCTGACTGTGTGGGGACAAAATAGTAGGTCCCCACAACGGTTAGGGTTAGGGGTTAGGATTAGGGATAGAGGTTAGGGTAAGGCCACAGGACTTGCAAGAACATGAATGGAAGTCTATGTAATGTCCCACAAGTGATGTAAATATATAGTGTGTGTGTGTGTGTGTGTGTGTGTGTGTGTGTGTGTGAGAGATTATTAGTGTGGTTGCTGTATGCAACACATTCTAGTTCTGGACTGGCTTTCTTATTGTTAATATAGACAAACAATCAAGACTATAAATAGTAAATCCATTGAGTTCAATGGGGAAGTGGTGCTAGCGCGAGGATTGGTCGAGCTTCACACAACAATTTGGCTATCAGGTTACCCGGACTATATATAATAGGCAACCACACTTGCAATTTCCAATTGCATGTTTCTCTGGATCAAGAGCCGAGGTGATGTCACTGGCATCGCCAGTGGTGATGCCAGTGGTGAGAGCACCTCATGGCGCGCTCTGCTGGCACACAAGTACTTGTGCACAATGCGCAAGTTGGCACCTTGACAGAGTTCAGTTCTAGTTATTGTGGGCTCGCTGAAAGGTGAGACCAGTATGTTATACCAAATCTTTATAGGTCAAGTTTCTTCTCCTAATGACAGTACAAAGGCAGGGCCCTCAGGCAATGAGGAGCAGCGTTCTAGGTGACATCACCAACACGTGTGACCTGATATAAATAACAACACCACCCACATGATATTTGCCAGACCCATGAAATGGGTAGGCCTACATAAGCAAATGTCGGTCCGGGTTTTCTATATAAAGGGTATATATGATGATGACATGATGATGACATGCCTACAAAAGGCATGATGTCATAAATGATGATGACAGACAGGGGGTCTGGCACAACCAGGTTGACCTGGTCTAGTTTTTGTAGTACCGGTATGATCCCCCAAATCTTTGTGGGCTTTCTGAAAGCGTATGATCTTCCAGCAGGCCAGTATGTTCTCACAAATCTGTTAAAGTTATTCTCCAAAAAAAAACTGGCTGACAATACAAAGGCAGGGCCTTTAGCCAATGAGGGAGCAGTGAGGCCAAACTGTTTCGTAGGAACAGTATTTCTAGTTATTATTGACATCAGGGACCCAAAATGCGGTGAATATATACTTTACCCCTAAAATAAAGTCATACCGTAGAAAGTTAATTGGGCCTTGAACATTTTTTAAACTGTTTTAATTGTTAAAATAATGATGCTTATGTTTATGAAACGTGATCTTGGGCAACCACTTGACAAAACAGAACACACCATTCAATCTGGATAGCGTCTCAGGTTAATGCCTTCGGCAGGACAGTACACATACTTGCACAAGAGAGAGCTCCTTCATTTCTGTCATCCCACCATCATGTTCTCTGTTTATGTTACGGCCTAATAAACAAAGGAGGGGAGTGCATGACTAGCCTGTACTTGATCGTATATGGCATCAGCCCAGGTGAAGCAGCCTTTCACATAACTCAGCCATTGTGCATGGGATGGTGGAAATCAGGAGTTCAACATTTTGTCACCACCCTTTCCACCGGCTGGTTCGTTTCCAATTTTGTGGGCATTTTTACAACCGCATTTCATGTACATAATACAACAGCAGTTTCCATAGGAGTTTCAAGGTAATTGCCTTGATTATCCTGAATGCATGAAAACGAAATAGAAAACATTTGAAATATAGTTCTTCCTTGAAAAAGGAATAGAGGAGAATAGGATACAGCAAAGCCAAAAGAAACCATTTTTGACAAATTACAATAAATCCTGACATATCCTCCATGAACACCGGATCGCGCAGATTTGTACGTGCACACTGACAACACTGCAGAGGTGGAGTAACATTTCACTTTCCTGCAAGGCAGCTACAACCCTAGGTCGCACACACGGGGAGGCAGGAAAACAGCTGCAGTTCATCCAGATTGATTCCCCAGCGCACCTACCCTGACTGCCTTTGGCAGCGCTCGCCGTAATGACAGAATCTCTGGCATCTCCCGGCTGCAAACAGGCAGCCTTACCAAGGCCCTGCCATGGCCCTCCCCTCCTCCGGCCTCTTCCAGAGAATATTCAAGTGATGTTTCCCCCAAGACTCGTAGCAGAGGGTCTCACTATTGGCTGGAGGCCACGCACTTTGTAGGCAGGGCTACGAGAGAACAGCTGTCTTTCTCATTTAGTTCTACTGCAGTCCCCACCTCCCCGCCACCCCATTACCCCCCATCCCCGTCTTACAGAGAGTAAATCACCTGAAGCTTTTAGCGCCTTCAGAACATGGCACACAGCTGTTTCCTGTCAGTAGGTGCCGGGACCTACTTGGTCCAGGGGCTGAGCTGTGGCGTGGACCAGGTAACACAACTTGGTGTTACGTGCGTTACTTATCCTTTGATCGTAACTGGCCTGTAAATGGTGTCCCAAAGAAAGCTTGGAGAATGCGTTCTCATTTGCACCTTAAATGTGAAGTTTTTGTGTGTGTGTGGCGTTGATTGTGCTCTGTTCAGTCAGATCGTTAACGGCTGAAAACGTGGGCACGCTCTCAACCTACCTCTTAAAATCCTCAAAATCCTCTGGCCTTCATTACCTAGGCTGGTGGAAAATGTCTGCGGCTCAAGCTTACGTCATATTAGATCCCCAATTGGATTGGACCGAAATGATTACCAAGAGGGACCAAAATGTGAGCTTAAAAATGGCAGTAAATCAAACAGAAGACTGTGACCCCAGCTACAAGCAATGGATATTCGTATGACATCTTTATTGAGTTTTCATGTTGTGTTTTAATGGAGGAGGACATTTGTAATGCCTGACACCGCATGGTTTGTTGTCCACAAAGCATACTGTACGCCATTAGTGTTGATTGGTGTGAATATTTAAATTTATTTTATACCCGAGTCGACTGCTTCCAGTCCAGATTGACCACAACTGGATGGGCTCTTAACTGAAGCATTGCTCCTTTAGAGAACCCTGCCTGTGTTTTTCGCTTTTCTATCTGTAGTTCCCCACAGATAAATCAGAGGCTTCTTTACAAGCCATGTCATAAAGAAGTGACTTCAAGGAGTTGAGTACAACAGATTCCTCCATCCCTTGCAGGAAAATATAAATGAGTTATTCCATCTGTACTCCTCTAACTAGTAATTGCATGTCACATTAATTGGTGCATAATCCAGTGCCGTCAAATTGGGTTAAAAACTGTATTTCACGTTGCAGTGGTATTCTGAAAAGACACGGTAAGCTGATTTGGAAATGTTGCACCATCACAAGATCTTAAAACAGTAATGTCATTCTTAGCAGATTCCTTGTCTGTGCCAGGAGGGGTCGACCGACCTCGGTGCTCTCTCTAAATTTACCCCCAGGATTCCCTGTCATGACCAGTGACCACCTACAGCCACGACCACCCACAGATTGTGTCCCTGTTTGGTTTGGACTCTACAAGCCCAAACAATCCATTCATTGATCACTAGAGCTCGTTGATTACCGTGAGCCAGGATCAAACAAGTCGAGCACCTGTCATTCTTACTTTAGGTTGTATCTTTGCAAGATTTCCGTGCTGCGTCGTCTGTCTAGTTCCCTTTAGTCGCCAAATGACAATGAGTTATAAACTCTATTCTTACTCTTCATTGCCTAATAAAAAGAGCTTCTCAGCTCGCTGCTAAGTTTGGTGCCCGGCAGACTGCAATAAAACCACACTTTTTATGGTCTTGCTTAGCAACCACTTCTGAGCAACAGCAAAAAAGCAACAACAAAAAAAAGCAGTGACAGTAGAAAACAGAAAAGTCCTTTCTTGTTTCCTTATCAGTTGTACGTCATCCCACGTTTCCGATTTAGATTTTGAAGTAGTGTAGGGTCAGTTTGGAGATAACCGGACAGGCGAAGCCAATTGCTGGAAAGTATGAGAACTTGTGAACATGGGTGTAGTTCTCCCACAGCCACAAAGGCCTGTGAGGGGATGGTTATGGGAGAGGGCTGACAAAAGGGGGAGGAAGATTTGGCTCACCAGCATTCTTCTCATTTAAAGCTGTAACTACATGCTCTACACACACACACACACACACGCACACACACATACACAAAAGAAGGCACTCGCGCAGTCTGGGCTGGGTCTGGTTGCTTGCTTACAAGGAGAGGCACTCTTGGCTTCATGGTGGAACAGTGATAACCTGACCAATTTTTTTTTCTTTTTCATCCCTTTTTCCCCTGCTTTGCACACAAGGAAGGCTCATGTCTTTCTTATAGACATGCATTTAAGGACTTTACTTTTTCTGCTGGTCTCTGTGGCTCAGGTTTTGATTGTAAAATGCCAAGACGCTGGGAACAGTGGTAAGTAAACCCCTCGCCTGTTTGTTTTAACACCTAGTTGCCTGATAGGGACAAGAGGTTGGGGTTGCTGACTAGCTGTGAACGTGAGCTTGTTGTACCTTTGTCTTCTGCTCTCTTGATGCAGCAGTTTGGCATAATTGACAACATCAACCACAGGCCAGATTATTCAAATCAATTAACTGGATTTTCTTTTTAAACTTTTTTAAATTTGTTTTGCCTACTGCTCCTGTTTACCTGTTTATGACGTTATTATTAACTAGATAACCAGACATTGCTTATTTCTCTTAAGCCTTGTTCCTCCTCAGAGGGGTTGGAAGTGGCAAAGGGATAATTCTCCTTCTGTGCATGGTAGCTTGATTTCTTCTGCCATCTGTGTTTAGATGGGTGATAACATAATCACAGCATTGAACATGTAGGGCAGATCACACACTCTCTCCCTCTCCCTCTCTCTCATATATACTTTGATTTGAGAGGACTCTTTACAGTCTCAGAAGAAGAGTTAAACAAGATGAGAGGCAGTAGCTATAGAGCAAGTTATTTGCAATCGGCAAACGAGCCGCGCTAGTCAGGGAAGCGGCAAACGTGCACATCTGTCAGTGTTTTGCCAGTGATGTCAACCTCAGGCACTGTAAAATGTGCAGCGCGAGGAGACAGAGGCACCCCGGGAGCTTTTCTTTAAGCCCTCATCTCTCTGGCACATTGTAAGCCCCGGTCCCGGTCGAGTGTTACTAACATCCCTCTAACGTGTACATCTGCGCAAAGCATTTCGAAACACCAGAGCTCGCTCACGCGTCTTTGAGGGAACACGGCCTGCATGTTAATTCGGTGCAGATGTGAAAAGACATGGGGGGGGGGGGGGTGGGGACTGAGTCACACAGACATATGGTGGTACACATTACACTGTAGGTTGTTAGCGTCCAGAAGAACTGGTAACGCCCATTGATGGAGCACCTGAGCACCTTGTTTTAGTTGAGCTATCCCCCCCACAACTCCCCCACTTCCCGCTTTCAGTGTTTGATCCACTGTGATGTCACAGGATGATGTCATGGGCTCAGGGCTGGGAGGTTATGGGTAGTGGAACATTCATTTTTAGGGGGCCTCCGTTTTCTTTTCTTTTTTTTCTTTTCTTTTTGAGTACCAGCAGTGATGGCATAGTTTTTCTTTTGTGCCTGTTATTCCATCAGGATCAAGTCAGTGTTGATTTCATTTCATCATCACTGGTATAGGAATGTATTGCTTCGGGTGGTGGGATTGGTGGGGGGATCATTTCAAGTTCACATGGATCTGAAATCGATTAGCCAGTGAGTGTTGGCCTCACAGAGAGCGCCACCGTGTGGTGAATGTCAGAAAGAGCCCCAAACTGATTTTACATGAGGGCCCTCAACAATGCTGAATAAATAATATTGCGGGCAGTTCCCCGTCAAAGAAAAAGGCCGGTAATTGTATTGCTTCGAGTATTTAGCTTTTATTATGAAACTTGATAGAGCTTTTACTCTAACCTTGAGAGACAGATATTTCTGTGGCTTTGTTGACTTAATGCTGTTATTAACCACTTGAGCCCAAAACCACTTGAGCCCTGTGCTATACATATGACTGTGTCATATAATTGCAACGAGTTGTGAGCTTGTAGATCTGCTATTTTATGCATTTTTGAACATGTTTTGACAATTTTTGAAAACTTGAGAAATGTTTCACATACAATGAAGTGGACAAAACATGAACGCCAGGTTTAATACATATACGTTGAAAGAGAAACCATTTAGCTAGTTTTTTTTCCTGGGTTAGACTAAACGTTGATGAGGCATTGCCATCATTCGTTCCTCCACCCTATAAGAGGAGAACTGGCTCCCTGTCCATATTTGTTCATGTGAAACAGAGCTCAGTCATCTTGCAGTCTCATTTCCGTGGTCAGAGAGGAGGTTGCCGTGCAGACCTGCAAAACCGTGGAAAGTCGGTGGCTTTTGTTGCAGACCAAAGGGCTACATATGGTTTGCCAGCACTACAGAAAGACAATGTGCTTTGTGTGTTTTGCTTGGTTACGGTTAGATCTCTGTAGCACGCAGCAAGCTTAAAGAATACACAGCAATAACGACTGTTATATTTAACAGAACTTGTAGTTAGAAGTTCTTTTTGCTTTGACTTAACTACTGTAAAGCTTGCAGGCTGTCAATTTTTGCAACACAACACGATTATCGGATGAAGTATTAAGTAGGTGTTCATGTCGACACGTAGATCTACTTTGGACATGTATTTCTATTTTATAAATTATTTTCAGATTTATCTTTTTATAGAAAACTACGCAATCCAGACTTCTCAAACGTTTCCTGCAAAGCTTCAGAATTGTTGAAACTTGGACAAGCACAGCAGTATTGTACTATGAGCCCACATCTACAATTACCAGTGTTTCTGTATTTAATTGAGACTTTTATATGGAAAATTGTTACTTCAAATTGAGTGTGGTTGAATGTTGATGAAAGTGTGTAATTGCAAGCAGACACACTGTCTCCAGAAACTTGGAACATAACAGTAATATTTAACTGTTCTTAAAAACGGAGGGGGAAAAAGACAGCAGAAAGTTGTGGCTAAGGGTCGTGAGGTTATTTTCCTTCTCCGAGGAACCAAGCTGTGGTTGATGCCTGGAAACATGTTCAGAACTAAAGTCGAAGATCCCTGAGATTAATGCGTTATACGGTTCTGAGTAAATTTCCAATGCATGCACATGTGCTAGAATGTTTATTCGCAGGAGGAGTTGAAGACAAGAAGGTAGAAGATCTTACTGGAGTTCAGTTCGCGATACCAAACGCCACTGCCAAACGGAATAGATTTTTCAGATGAGGGTACAGTAGAACCCCTGCTGGCCTAAATACAATTCAATGCAGCAGAGGGAGGTGCAGTGTGTGCAAGTCAAGATGTTCAGGTTTGTGAACATGAAGGGGGGAAAAACTGGCAGATGAGGGTTGACTCCAATAACAAAAAACAGCAGTCTTTGCCCAGTATTTAACCAATGGGATATCAAACTGCATGTGTTTGAGTGTACAGTGCACGTGTAGACATGTGCGTGTGTCTTGGACAGCCCCCCCTCCCCCACCACTCCCATCCCACAGACTAACAACGCTGTAAAGCGTCTTCAAAGATGCCACTTAGCGTCGTACATCAAAGAGACCAAACACTCCGAATTTTGTTTAGGCTTTTTTTTTGCTTCTTTTCAAATGAATGCCCTTACTTCAGTCCCCCTTTCCTTCAGTGCCTTATTTGAAGACATTTATCATGGCCAGAGGTCAAGACACATTTTCCCCCCGCTCACAGCGGAACTTGTGACCAAGGAACACATATTCGCAGCTACGAGTCAACAAACCTGTATGAGGTCACTCCTAACTCACAAATGAGTTCCAGTTGCCGCTGCCACATCACTGACATCGTAAGAAATGGGCTGTTTTCTACTAGAGCCGAAATGTCCAAACATGTGAATTCAACCAGGTCCGCAGACGGCCCCTGATTAGAAACACATGCTGCATTTTTGAGCTATGACTTGGTTTTACACGCCTCTTCTGAAGTTCTGGCTCACCAGATTGTACAGTACATTGTGTTGGGTTTGCACCTTTGATGCGCTCCAGCCACGGGTGCTACAGAGTTAGTGGCCGTCTGGCCCGATAGCGCCCCGTGGCACTGAACCCAGCGTGACTCAATGGCACAGGCAGATGGAGCTGATAGGCTTTTAATGCGGCTCGCGCCTAGCTGCGAGGACCGCTCCATGGGAACCACTTATAAACCAAATGATTGCAGTCAGCAAATGGAGGCTTGGGGGTGGGTGGGTGGGTGGGTGCGGGTGGGGGTTGGTGGGGGATGACTTCCAGATGTTAAAATAGTTTCTTTGGCAGTATTTGGAGAATATTAAAACGAGGCTTGGACTCTGCGAGAGCTGGAAGAGGAGGAAGAAGTTAAATGGCTGATGTAAGGCATGGTGTGTCAGTGTCGCTTTAGGGCGAATCTGCGCAACAGAGTGACAGGATGTGGACTTTACAGACTCCTATCTTGCCCCGTACGTGGCTCGTGGGAATATCATGTCTCCTGTGCACCCGCGGCACACGCCTCTGTAGTTTGGAGGCTAAACCCAACTATCTGTCTGGGATGCTATGCAATTAAGGGCCCTCCTGACAGTTCTCCTGGTCCTTGAATGGCACTTCCTTCCAAAGTTGCTCTGTCATCCTCTCAACCTGTCTTGGATGAAAGGATGAAAACCACATGTTTCTGTCCAAGATATGCTGAACGCATCCAGTTTCTCCAAATGAGAACTTCCAAGATTATGTTACCGGTATGTTTATTCTAATTAAGGATGCATCAAAAGTAGCACTGGGACAATGACAGACTATAGTGTCAGAGAATCTCCTAAGTGTTCAGATACATAAATGTAAATTCAATGTACACGGAAATATGTCCAGTAAATGTCTCTAATCTCTATTGGCAAAGGTTAAAATCTTCTAAATCAAAAAATGTATCTCTAAGTGATGTTGGTCCAAAGTTACATTTCATCATTAAACAATAGCAGTGGCTGCCTTATAAGTAAACGAGACAACGATTATCATAGTGGTACATTAATGTGCTTTTGAGAGACCCTCGCTGGTGCCTGCAGTGTCCGCCTGCACAGCTTTGGTAGTGTTGACACAGCTGGTTTGTGGTTTTTCAGCAGATCTGGGTGAGGACTTTTGCCCTCTTGAGCTTATCCACTGCAGGCTGGCAGGCCTTAGTATAATGTTGCAGTCCCTCTGAGCATGTTCTTCGTCTGTCCCCTGGTGACCGTTTCAAAGGCTGCCGTAGTAATTGCTTTAAATCCTCCAGTTTTGCAAGATCTTATGTCCAATTTGGGACGCTCACTCTCTCCGTGGCGAAGTGCTTTCGTCCAGGTAATGACTCAGCACTATCAGGCTCCAGGTTTTTCAGATAGGTCTTTGTTTCAAATATGCCATTACACCATTTTAATATCAGTATATTACACCTATGAGGCTCCATGAAGTCATACTTAACAAAACCAGTTAAAAACTTGACAATAGCCTTGACAGTATACAGTTACACAGAGGCCCAACTTGTTTAAATGCCACAAAACGAGGTCTGTCAGCCATAATTGCAGCCTGCGGTCAAACCTAAATTCTAAGTTGTAGCTAAATTGTATATATTATAGCTGTCGAGTGTGAAACAAGTAGCACTACAAAGGTTATGGTGGCTGACAAGGGGCAGCAATGTGGCTTCAGTTATGTTTCCATCCTTAACGTGTTGGACAGCTGATTGACTTAATGGTGAGACACCTTGTAAGCAGCACGCTGAAGTGCCTTAGGGCGGGTTAAGTCCAGGTGGTCTACTTCAAGCAGATGACTTTAGTGACATGATGACTGCATTGTTTCACTCCACTCATAATTGGAATGTTTAATAGTATGTATTTTATATGCTTTATATCTTTATTTCATTATATCGGGCATACAGTAAAAGGAGTTTGTCCAAACGGAGCATACTGTACTTCTTGAATAATGTCCTACTACCATGTGTTGTTTGTGCATGACGCCTGTACTGACTTGGACCACATGCCTCTGAATACCTTGGACCAGTGCCAAGTGCTTGGATTCCTTCTCTTGGGTGTTTGATGGTTTTGTGTCGTTTCACTTGAACTCACAGAAAAAGAAATATGTTGTACAGTGATGTACAGTTATTTCCCCCTAGTACAACCAATGGCCGTTCTCCAAAGAAGTTCGTGTTCTTGAAGAACAATTTTGGTTCCCTCAAAGTGAGCTTCAACACATGCAGTGCTGGAGTCTTCACGGCGCAACGCCGCCAGATTTTAGCGGAGGGTATGACGCCACGCTCGTTGAAACGTCCCCCACAATTAATCTCGCACAGTGTGCAGAGCAGATACATTTCAGCCGAGGCGCAGTCATATGTTACAGAGTGCTTTGAAGCATCCAGCAAACCAAATGTGTAGAAAAAGTGTAGGACTGTGGCTCAGGCCTTGGCATGTTGCTCCACAGTGAAATGATCTGATTTGACTGTGTGTGGCTGAAACAGAGGGACAGAAAATGTCATATACTGTATGCTTTGAAATTTAAACTTTTAGTTTTCTGAGGAACGTAACTCAAGGAAATGGATGGGTGACAGTTTGTTTGATCAATGTAGCATGTGAGAGAGGGCCACATGATGTGAGAGAAATTCAAATACAGATCAGCATAAAAACGTTTTTCATTGGTTGCATAGTAGGGTTAGTCAACAGTCAATCTAACGAATCAATTTAATCGATTATAAAATATAATTGGTATTTGGTCATTTAATAAAAATAATCGATTGATAATAAATCCCTATTTTGGGCTAGTTATTATTATATTATTAGTATTATTATTATATATTTCTTTACTTTAAAAATAGTGAAAATAGCTTTTTTTCCACAACACAGTTGTGCGACGAGGTATAAAATAGTGCTTAAGTGGTTAATCGATACAGTGAACTACACGTTTTATACAAATTTTGACTAATCGAAATAGTAGGCTAATCAATTGAATAATCGCTAAGGAAATAATTTATAGTTGCAGTACCATGTACTTTGTTGTACATATGGCAAAAATAGCAACAAACTCAGCTTGTGGATCGGCTATGTTCACAGAATGATCGCCGAAAGTTCATGAGTTCATGGGTTCATGTGGTTAATTGATGGACTATAACATGTCCGGTATGGAAATGAGTTCCTCAGCAGAGAGAGAGAAGGGTGCATTGATTCCTTCGACACAATTACGACTCTGTGCCCGTCTCCTACCGCTGTGCGCAACGTCCAGTCAACGTTCCCTAACAAACACGTCTCACAGTAGACCAGGCCAATGGGATGTGGAAATGTCTGCATGTTTTCAGTGAGTCATGTCTACTGTCTGTCTGATGATTTCACCAAATGGGGAAGTTGCTACAGGGTGTGCTGAGGGGAGAGGGGCACTGGTCAAATGAACTACTGCCATTAACTACTTAAACCCTACAGTAAATATTTCACTGACCGGAGTCTCCCAGGGTACTATATATTAGGCCCTGTTTTTATTTTACTCACCAGATCACCCCAGAATAGGGATGCTAGGTTTCAAGTAGTTAACTGCCACAAATATATATATATTTTTTCAGGCATCATGATTTAAAGTTTGGTTTCAAGGTAGATTCGTCAAATAAAAGTATTCCTGAATCAAAGGCCCACAACCTGCCAGTGGTACTTTAATTGTGCTCATTGCTTTGCTACTGCACATGACATCGCTAGCAAAGAATGTTAAGGACTCTGAAAGTCTGAAGGAAAATGTCAAACTTTTGCAAACACAAGATGTTTACAAAGTTGTTCATGGTCTGCTTGTCCATAACATGGTTAGAACTGAATATAAACTCTTTGTTTTTCCTAGCGACATATACACTGGGATTAAAGCAGAGCCATATGGTTTATTTTGCTGAAGAAACAATAGTCTGCTGAATTACCTTCTAATTGTTGCGGTGGGGTATACACAAACTATTTAGATGTTCTGCATGGGCTTAACTCAGCCATGCCAGGATCAAGCCAACAACAAAACATCTCAGGCCATAGCAAAAACTTGCACTGGGCTGTGCAGAAGACCTCGGGTCCCATGCCTCTGTCTTGCATTTAAAGTGGACTAAAGCAGATCTCTTAAGCCTGATTGTGTCCTAATCTCACATCCCCTTTTTAGTTTTGAAGTAATCCACCGGCAGGCTTTGGGGAAGAGGGTCGAAAAGCAAATAATAGGGTAGGGTGATGAGGAAAATGCTAACTCCATTACATCTCATATTCCATTACATAGGGCATTAGTCTAGTCTAGTAATGATCAAGGGAACCAGAGATTTAGGAGGGCACTGGTGCTTGTGTGTGCATGTGTGCATGTGTGTGTGTGTGTGTGTGTGTGTGTGTGTGTAGCCCATATCTCTGCGTCATCAAGAGCCAATGATTCTCTCTCTCTCGCTCCCTCTCTCTCCCCCCTCAGCCTCTACCCCCCTGTACATCCCAACAGACTGGTCTATCTCCCAACACAGGAAGTTCTGTCAAACTGGAATTTCCTCTGGGAGAGCACGTGTTTGGGCTTGGCGTTGTGACTTTCTTTTAATGTCCAGGGTGATTATTGTGATTGGGCAAAAACCTCACAGACAGGGGAAGACGTTAAAGTTTGTCTCTCCTGTTCTGAAGGTGCATGCGCTTGGCAGGGTGCTCTGTGCAAACATCTCGGGGGCATGTCGAGCAGAAGTGGTGAAAACGTGCGAATGATTTGCAACGGAGGTCTGCAGCCTCTTGCCTCTTTGTTTAGCTGAAGATAATCGAGAGCACATCTAGTTTTGACAATGTGGTGTTATCTGTGCCTGGGCTTCCCTCATCAAAACATGCGGTCATGCTTCTGTGTTTACGGATATCAAAAAGCCACAGTAAAATCCTGAGTGTTAATTTAACCCTGAGAGAGTACAGCTGTAAAAATATGGATCCACGGGGACCCTCATGGGTCCATCCAGGGGTCCCCAGGTAAATGATTTGACAGGAACCAAATGGACATGTATGGGTCTGTAAATCAGAGAGTATACATATGGGATCCATGTTGGTGTCATAAGAACTAGTTCTTTGCCATGAATGTGAACGGTTCGGTCATTTCCTTAAAATGTTCACGCTTTCGTTCACCCCTCCCCTCCGCCTCCCTGAGTCCCCGCACACACTGTATACTGTATACTCTACATTATGTTGTTATGTATGTATCTATGTGTATGTACATAATGGGCTAATGCTCCATTAGCCAGTAAATGAGCAGATTCCATTTGTCTCTGAAAACAAAAAAGCCAGTGCTGAAAGTATTACCCCCAGTGATGTCACTGGAGTCAAATCCAGGAATGTCTTAAGGGGTGCACACACCGGCTGCGGACGGCGCAGAGACATTTTTCACCCCACAGCAACGCCTGGAAAATAGAACAGTGGCGTATCGGAGCGGCGGGCGAGGCTTGAACGCACGCCTGCGCACATCTGACACCGGCGGTGTGAAGAAGAGTGGGTGCATGGGCCCGGTGGGGTCTATGGTCTGGATCCACGTCTCTCTCCCTGAATGTTCACCTACTGTATCATGACATGATGATGTCCAGATTAAGGACGGTATACTGTAGGGTTCAAGTAGTGGTGGAAAAGTATATAGATGGTCTTGGTCAAATATTACTCAACTGCAAGTGAAAGTTGATCTGTCAAATCTGTACTTGACAAACATTTCAAAACAAATTCCGATTTTCCAGACATTTTCAAAAAATATCAGTGAAAATAGTAGATCTACAAGCTCACGTGTTGTGTCGCGGCATGTGAGCTGTGAGCTTGTAGATCTGCTGTTTTCAGTATATTTGAAATATGGCTTACAGTAAGTGGTTAAAACAAAAACACATTGGCAAATGCAGGTGTATCACTGAAATAGGGTCAGTTATTTAATAGGTCAGTGTTTGCTTCGACTCAAGATTCTGTCCTTCGACAGGATTTTGTTTCCGGCTCCCACAGCTGTCCATGTCTTGTCAAAAAACTATGCAATGGCTGCTGATAAAGTAGAAAGACAGGCTTTCAGCAAACAATCCCGCAAACAAATCTGCCAAGAAATGTTCCTATTCACTTGGCAGTGGAAGACCAATGCAAGAAGGCGATCCAGAGGGAGAATCATACTGTGTAAGGGAGTGCACCGTAGTGTTTTAGATTTGTGCAGTTAAAACATTTGGAGAATGTTAATATTCCCATTCTCTGTGGTGGTTTTCTATCGAGAGAAAAGCTTACTTGGAACAAAGTGCAGTTTCGTATCAAAATGTCATAAGGCTCTCATTCCACTTCATGTCACACGTGTGTGTGTGTGTGTGTGTGTGTGTGTGTGTGTGTGTGTGTGTGTGTGTGTGTGTGCAACATGTGATTTGATATCTTAAATTATATTAAAACTGCATTTGCTCCAAAAACATGAAATTTGATCAAGTGATTTGGGCATTTATGCACTTCCCTCAGATAACTGTGCAACTCCAGTCTGCGTTTGAGTATTTCGCTAAATATTCACCAAGCACTCAAGTTAAAAAAAGTACAAACTAAATGCCTGTCTATCCTATCTCTAGGCTACACACAATGGAAATAAGCACTCGAGTTTCATTGTGTTTTATCCTTTTCACGGATACAAAATACGTTTAATACGTATGAACTCTATAGCCTCACTTTTGTGGGCATGTCATACTAGGTAAACATTTGATGAAAATAGGCAAACATTCCGCAACATTAGGCAAACATTCGGCAAGAATAGGCAAAAACACAGCAAAAAATTGCAGATTTCTGGTGAAAAGATGGTTTGGTGTAGAGGGGAAAAGGAGGGGGACAAGTATAGACCCCTGGGGGACCCCGGTCAACATAGGGTATGAGTGGCTAAGTATGCATTTTGTCAAATAAATATGTCACCCCACCACTAATGTCCAATTATCATTATGTCCAATGAAGTACAGTGTGAAAAGTCCATCACAGTAGTGTCCTTTTGACCCTGATCAACTCACTCTCTCCTCTCTCACTCTGTGTGTCTGTCTCCAGCTTTGACAAAGATGTAGGGGAGCTGTAAACTTCAAGGGCCGCATTCAGCAAAGAGAAAGTGATAAATCCTGTCAGTTCCCTCAGGGGCCTAAAGGCTCAGAGTGATGTCACCGCGGGGAAGGGGCCCCACGGTCTGCTCTCTGTTCTCACATGTCCCGTCTGTCAGGAGTAGGTCCCGTACGCGTCTATCTATTCTGCATCTAGCATTTTGCAATACCCACATTTTAACTAAAATATTTGCTTCTGGGGGTCCCTGGAACCAAATATTTTGAGATGGGGGGGTCCGCGGCCAAATACATATCAATTTGGGGGTCCTTGACATGACAAAGTTTGTGAACTACTGATACAAATCTTTGCTTCTGGAGGTCCCTGGAACAAAATATTTTTAGATGGGGGTCCTTGACATCACAAATTGCCTATATCAGTGGTTCTCAAACTTTGGCCGCGGACCCCTATCTCAAAATATTTTGTTCCTCGGACCCCCAGAAGCAAAGATTTTAAATATTCACTCTGAATTTGGGTCTTGCCAAATGCTAGACGCAAAATAGATACATGTGTCCCATACTCATATCCATGCTTATATTCATTGTTGATAGTCTTGTTATCAGTCAACAATGAATACTATGAATTCATACATACGGCATTTAAGATTTATTATGAATTCATACTGATAATTATACTTGACGATTGACTGAGCAAAATGTACATTACTTTACTTTGGACGGGACAGTGCATATTAATGAACAATGAACAATGTAGTTGCGACTGTCAGGTCGCAGTTACTATCAAAACCTCCATCGGCTGTCAGTCTGTCTGTCTGTCTGTCTGTCTGTCTGTCTGTCTGTCTGTCTGTCCGTCACACGTCACACTTTTGTCCTACTCATATCTCCGCCACTGTTGCCCCTATCCATGCCAAACTTTGCACACACACTCCTTGGCTGCCAAACCACAACCTCCACCCCTTCTCACATGGCCCTCTTCTAGCGCCACCATGAGGCCGATTCTTGAAAAAAACATTTTTGGACACTGCTCCTACAGATTTTTTCCTAAAAATCACGCAAAGCTGTACACAGTATCTCTAAAGTCATGTCATCAACATGGATCTGTCCCATTTCCAAAATTCCCTCCCGATTGCCTACCATTGCCTTCTAAAGTTTGTGTATCTCCCGATTAGGGAGTCTTACTGAACACAGGGATTTAGCAAGGATGTTGATTTCCATCTGTAGTCCCTGCCTACATACTGTGAACTCATTCATTCATATAATTCACTGTACAGTACATATTTATTGGTAGACACCAAGATAAGCAAGATAAGTGCTTTGTTTGTATTTGTATTCTTATTTATCTTGGTGACTGCATCGCATCTGAATTTCCCTCTCGGGATCAATAAAGGTTTGTCTTATCTTGGTGGTGGAGTTTAATCACAGCATGTAGCATAGCAAAGGTACAGTAGTAACGCAGTTATGCTGTGTTGTGTGCGCTTTATACCAGGAGAGGATAAGGAAATTATTCATCACCATGTGCAGGATACTGCTTTATCCATGCATCAAAGTTAGAATGATGAAAGAACTCCTGGACGTGTACAGTAGATGATAGCTTGACCATCTGGGCTGCAGTCCAAGCGTAATGATATATACAGTGTGTTGCAGCAAAGTACCTGGGAAGAATAAAACTCTCGGAGAATACATAATACTTTGGGGACCATGATGTATGGAGCTCTTCTGGCAATAGGTCACGGTTTCCATTGCTTTGAGATGGTTCTATGGCAGTGAAAACGTTGAATGAAGATTTTCTTTTTTCCTTCCCAAACAAGATCCTGCTGTCTTCCAAGCAACTCTGCAAAAATATCGCATTGGCCCTGTTTCTAATAGCCTATTTTTGGAACCCAGGACATTTTGTACTGTACTCCAGTATTCTAAATGCAGTCACGTGACATGAATTGAACAGGGGAATCCCTCACTGTTCTGGCTATATGAGCTGAGATAGAACCACCACTCCCAGGTTATTATATTATTTTCAAAAAATATTCCACGGACACAAATATTTGTTACACTCTTTGCATTCACAATTAGTTGTTTCTAGTGACCTTGTTGTACAGTGAATCATGAAAATAGCCTCACAATGCACCACATTATGATTTTGAGTTTGTAGTATTGTAGTTTTATATTTCTGAAAATCTTTGACAACTTTCACCTATGTTGACCAAAATGGCGAGGCCAGGTTGTGGTTGGCTCCTAAACTGCAAAATGCCAAGTGAATGAGTGTGAATTGAAGGATGTATCAAGTGAATTGTGGCTCCACAATCTGTGGTCCAGTGGAAGATGTAAATATTTATGGCACACATCCGTTGCTCTGCCTGAGGCAGGCAGTGCCGTTACATGATGCAATGCAACGCCACGGCCTCAACAGCTGCATGGACTCTGCAAGCTTTTAGAATAAGCACAACAAAGAGAAGGAAGAACACGATCCAGTAATTGACTGTAATTTACATTTATAGTGGGGGGAGAAAGACAGAGAGAGTGACAGAGATGAGAGTGAGAGAGAAAAAACATAGGAAAGGAGAGAGGGAGATAAAGATAAAAAATCACACTTGTGTGAACTGAGCGGTGGAGGCTGCGTGTGTGTGTGTGTGTGTGCGTGCGTGCGTGCGTGCGTGTGTGTGTGTGAATGTGAGTCTGAACAACAGCGCCCCTCCCTTAACATGTGTGGTCAGAAAAGGTACTGCAGGCTACATACAGACACGGACGGACGCATACATACATACATACATACATACATACATACCCACACACACGGCCACGTATAGGAGCGTTGTGACCACCGCTCAAAAATGGAGCAATGAAAAATAGAAAATCAGGTGGTAGACATGAGACAAAAGTACAGAAACTGAAATCTGAGAGTTAGAGAGAGAGTAAGGAGGCTGGAGAGAGAGAAAGAGAGAGAGAGAGAGAGAGAGAGAGAGAGAGAGAGAGAGCGAGCGAGAGAGAGCAAAAGAAGAATTTTGAGGGCAGAAAGGTCACAGTATATACAGTTTAGACAGTTTAGAGTTAGAGAGAGAGAGAGAGAGAGAGAGTGTGTGTGTGTGTGTGTGTGTGTGTGTGTGTGTGTGTGCGTGTGTGTGTGTGTGTGTGTGTGTGTGTGTGTGTGTGTGTGTGTGTGTGTGTGTGTGTGTGTGTCTGTGTGTGTGTGTGTGTGTGTGTGTGTGTGCCTGCCTATGTGCGTGTGTGTGTGTGCGTGCGTGCGTGCACACCATAGTCTGTAAAGAAATATGGACAAAGTTATGCCATTGGTTTCATCAGACCCGAGAGTTTGTAGATCTGCTATTTTAGTGGACATGAACAACAACTCTCACGCTCGTGCCTGTGTGAGCCACCGGAGTGCGACCCAGGATTTAGGTATAGGAGATAAAAATGGCATATTTATGTATATAATTTTAATGGCAGTTATAGCTTCCCAGTATTGTAATACCAATGTGTGTGTGTGTGTGTGTGTGTGTGTGTGTGTGTGTGTGTGTGTGTGTGTGTGTGTGTGTGTGTGTGTGTGTGTGTGTGCATACAGTACATGCACTGCGTGATTGCGTGACTGTGTGCGTGCGAAAGACGCAGAGAGGCTGTGGCATCCTTTGGTTCCTGTAGCAAGCAGGTCAAACGAAATGTGTTGGCAGTAAATCTCATTTGCCTAGAGGTGGGGGTGGGGGGTGGGGTGCTCCTCCTCTCAACTTATATACTGTATAAATCGCCTCATAAAAAAAACCTCGAACCCCCTCCTTTCGGAAAGAACGATAATGATCCAACATGTGCGTTTCATCTCATGGCTTTAGTGAGTCAGCTCCATGACTGCATGCTCTCCAGTGGAAATGGTCACTCAGCCTTCTTGAGAGGTGTTCCCCAGGTCATGCTATTAAGTACCGTTACGATTCGGTAGTAACGGCAGATCTGTGCAACTTATAATTGTGTAGACTTGAACACTATAGTGTCCCTATTCTGGAGCAAACATTTGTTGAAATTAGCCAAACTACGATCTCACAACGTGTCGCGTCATTTACGACAAGGAGATTTGGTGAAAAAAGGAGTGAACCCTGGTCAATAGAGCTTAAGTGGTTAAGTGTTGGGCTCTTTGGCCTTTGGGTGAGCCTCACGTTGTAGTAGTCCAGAATGGCTGTGTTCCAAACACCACGAATGAAGAGTTCTCATTAAGAAATCATTCTGACAAGCGATGGTCAATGAGGAAAATCTGCAGAACTTTGTCGTTTGGTACAGACTACAAAGAGGTTGCGTCAAAAGACCAACAGGTGTTTATAATCAAGACATAACCTTGTCTAATAAGAAAATAAGAAACAGACTCCTTTGATTGCTTTGATAATCTAAAACCTCATTTGAATGTTACAAACCATCTGGCTGCCATTTTAAGCTGATGTAGCGGGCAAGGCACAAGGCATTATGGGAAAAGCCTGTGCCACTCGAAAACACAGACTCTATGCACTCTAGCGTTTAAGAAATGTCTTTAAATGTCTGACGTTCATGTATGAACACTGAGTAAACATGAATTCTCGGCTAGCCCTCTATACCCAGCCAGTGGTCTAGACTCTAGGGTGTAGTCTACCTGTTGCCCTGTGCATGTCACTGGTTCGAATCTCACCAAGGACACTAACTGTCATAAAAACTGTCATGGATCGGCCTATACCATATGTCATGTTGGATGTTCTGTCATCATGCTATACTTTGTTTGTAAACCTTATCATCATTCATGACTTTTAACTGTGAAAAGTCTATTTCCTGCTCAGGCATTGAACATTCCTTAGAGGGGTGGAGACAGGTATTTTGTCCCTGTGATTGGAGTAGGGTTCTATGCTCTTTCTGACTCCCAGGAGGTATATATCATCATTAGACAATGATTTTGGTGTGTGCACACACACACACACACACACACACACACACACATAAATATTAAATATATATACACAATTATTACTCCATATTGCGTTCCTCTGTTAAGAGTATAATCAAAGCGAGAGTAAAGAGGAAGAGACAAACAGACAGACAGACAGAAATAGATATAGAAATAGAAAGCAGGCCAACACATACTGTAGGCCTGCACTTTAAAAGGCAAGCAGATGTGTTCAGCACTGCTGCGAGGTGCAGCCAACATGCCGGACAACACAGGCCTTGGATTCTTGTCCTGCAGTTTGTCCTACTCTGTCTAACATCAAGCCTTAGAGTTCAGCTTGTGAGTTTGACCATTTTCTGACTGACATTGTGGATATGCTTTTCGCCCATTGCCCTACCTAAAGCTAACCTGTTATTGGCTTTTGTGGCATACAGTATAAAGGCATAGGCATAGTTTGTCCCCAATAGTTTCTATCGATTACTCTTGAATCCATGGATATTCATAGTGTGTTTTGGTCGCACTCCTAAGCCAATAATTTGAGGAACTCCATAGGGAACCACTGCTGGTGGTCATCAAATGATTTTCTTAGGGATGCGACAAAAATAAAAATAAATCCATGAATTCAAGTTGAGTTGAGTAATCAATGGGAAAATCTAAATATATTACACATATTGATGATGCCTGCCAGATATCGCTATAGTCGTCAGTGTACCGTTTGTGATATAGGTTGGTTCTCGTTTTCTGGGGCACAGCAGCAAACCCCTGGTACTATTTATAGTCATGTTCATGTTCTGTAACAGAGTTAAAGGAAGTTGTCAACTCATCAGGTTGAATTATTATCTGCCAGAGTGGTTTTGCTGTCATCTGACTGTAATATGCCTGGCGGACATTAGACTTGTGTGTGCAGGACTAAGGGAGGGCTCACCCTGTGGTCCTTGCTTGCATGAATAACACATTTTAGATCAATCAATTCATGATCAATTATGAGGGTCATGGAATAGAATCCATAGCTTCAACTGGAATGGATAATGAGCACCTGTTGCTCCTTACGAATGCATAGCAGGGGACGTTAATCAGAAATTTGGACGTGGATAAAATAAGTCGCTCTGATATTGCACAGCATCGCATTTGGACCAAAGCCAAAAAATGCCAAAACTGAAATTAAAGAACAAGTACGAACGCAGTCATCTGAGCACCCTTTCAGTCTAGTTAGATCTGTCTTGCTCTGGGCTATAATGTTCTCTCTTGTCACAATGAAAGGCTGTAATCTGATTGTGTATGAATCATGGTGCATGGCAGCATGTTCAGCCTCACTACCGTATTCATGACAAATGCACAGGCCTGAAATAATAGCTCTCTAACCCTGAGTGTGTGCATGGTGTAAAGTAACGTTGTACTTTACTTGAGTATTTCCCATGTCCAATGCTTTTACTTCTACTAGACTACATCTCAGATCCAAACATATGCTTTTACTCCACTATTATATTAACATACATTTGTAGATTTGTATTATCATTATAAAACATACATTAACCACTTCAGCCCTATGTACATATCAAGCTCACAATGCGTCGCGGCGCGACGCATTGTGTGCTTGTAGATCTGCTATTTTCCATAGATCCTTATACATTTGAACACTTGAAATGCGACATTCTGCATAATGACTACTTTCTACTTTTAGTACGTTAAGTACATTTTGATTTGAATACTTTTGTACTTTTACAAAAATGTAGTAAAAAGTAAAAGTACTTTTTCCACCACTGAGTGAGTGCACAATGCAGTGGAAACAGCTTTGCTCTTTTCCCTGCGTGGCGACTCCAGAGTTTATTCTTTCACATCTGGCGCTGTGCTTAGTTGATGTAAAACGCTGGGGCGCCATGACCCTTGTATATGTTACCGCTCAGCTCTGCCTAACTGGAATGTTTGACGTCAACCATTTTCCTTCCCTTCACGCGTTGATTTTACATACAGATTTAGATTTATATAGGGGGTGGATGCAGATGAGAAATGGTGCATTAAATCAAAATCAATCAATAGTCTATATCGTCATTGACGGGTGGAAAATGGAAACCTTGTACTCAAAACTCGTTCGTTTTTATCATTTAAAAAAATGAACTAAACTAGTGGAAAGAGCCGATCTACAAGCACACAACGCCTCGCAACGTGAGGCGTTGTGTGCTTGTAGATCTACTGTTTTCACTACTTTTGTGCGACGGCCTCGTCTGATGAAGCAGGGCTTTACTTCACGAAAAAACATACAAATTTGAAACTTGGAGATACGAGGTTTCTGCCCGACAGTGACGATATATTGATCAACATGGATGGGACATGCATGTTTGATTGGAAGATGTTTAATGCGATTATCGAGATAAATGTATCAAATATTACAGGATGACTTTTGATTTTCATGGTACGTATTAGGTAGGCCTATATCATGCTAGCAATAAAAAAAGGCATTGATTCATCCTCTGGATGTTTACGTGCGTAAATGCCAGATTATACAAGTTCACAGGGAGAAAATAGCCCTTTAAACTGAATGATTTATGAGGGGGCCACTTTTGTTGCAGGTATACCTTGCAGACATTGACTTTGAGGTGACGGGAGGGAGTGCATGGGAGTGCAAAGTGCGTCAACATGTTTTGCTTGGGCAGATCACTGAGTTCTGGACCCAACCTGAGAGGATATGAATTCCACATGTTTGCTGTTCAGCCAGAACGCGCTGTGTTGCGATATGGTCGCAAATCAAACAAGACGCACTGGAGAACGCTGAATAGCAATTTTTCACACTCCTGTCCTGTACCTGCAATTAGGTTTCACAAGAATGGAAGTGTAAGCAATCAGATTTGTAGCAAATTCAATTATAACCGTTCACGCCTGCCACTTCAGTCACCGCACGCTTACATTGGATGACAAATTACATAATTTACACATGGTGAAACAGTGATTTGTGGGTTCTAGCCCAATAGTAGTTATCTAGTGGTTTCCAAACAGTGTGACGAGGTACAGTCACTGGTGTGCTGTGAGACAGGTGTGCCTTGGGATGTTGTGACAGCCACTCAATATTATTGCATTGTACGCGATTATACAAAACGATAGGCATGTGTCATTATTATTACTTAAGTACAGTACTTATGTACTGTAAATGTACCTAGTTACTTTACCTTTACTAGTGCACAATGCAGTGGAAACAACTTGTCCTATTTTCCCTGTGTGGAGACTGCAGTGTTTATTCGAAGTTTAACAGAATGTATAGCTTCTTCGTCTCTGTACTAGCCTGGAAGTGTTTCCAGTATGGAAACCAGTATGTTTCCAATATGCCACTTTCAAAGCGTATTATGTTTATAGTGCGATATTGCATCACATGCTCAGCTTGCCAACTTGAAAAGTCACGTTACGTACAGTCCCTTGCATTTCTGGGTTTAAATAATAAACAGTGTGAAAGTACACCATTAAGGCTTCTTTCAGTTAAATGAAACTGATTATAGTCTTGGGAATGTAAAGTGTACCGCAGTGGGTTAAGGATTAAGGATTCTAACATGAAGATGGATGATGCACTTTGATCTTGACCCTCCCCCTCTCCGAGTGTTTAGAGTAGAGTGCGCTATGATAGCATGAAATGACATGTTACATAGCCAACGTGGCTGTCTTTTGTGGTCTGTAGGTTGTAATTTATTGAAAGTCGAGAAAACCCAGCGAAGGAAAACAAAAACCATGAAGCTAGCCAGAGTGGTTGCAGAGTAACCTATGTGTGACCATTATGTGTACCACATGTACCATACAGCGTTGGTTCTCAACATGGGGCACAGGGACTCACTGGGGTCCTTGTGTGGGTTCCAGTGGCTCCCCAGCTAAACTACTGTTAGAATCCAAAATGGACAATTGATATCCTTTTTTTTTACCAGACATAATCTGTTAAATTCTTAATGCACTCCCCCCTCATTTTGTTGAATTAGATTTTTTTTACTTTACTCATATATATACATTAGGAATATTAAAGGAGCTATAGTCAACTTTTTCATTGTAGGTGTACATCCTAGTCTACAGACTAGGATGTAAACAAAGTACGGGCCCTGTAAATGTAAACAAAGGGCCAAAATGATTATTTTATCATTATGTTACGCTTTTTGTGGTCATTTTTTAATTGAAACACATATATGAAGCTTATTTTTTTATAAAATATTTTCGAAACATTATTTTTATTTTAGCATCCGTTTTTCAAGAAAAAGTTGACTATAGCTCCTTTAAGACATAATACTTATGGAAAGTGGAAAAACAGTATATCTCCAACAGTTTGTGGAACAACAGTATAAGTCCATACAAGCAATATTCAGCAGACAAAGGGAGCAGATAATATTAAAACAAACAATTGAACAAAATGAGGGCATTAACAATTTAACAATGAGTTTCATGTTTTGATGCTAGATGGCGCTGTTGCTAGCCTATGGTTCACCAATTATTTTCTATCTTGGAGATTGAGAACGATTGCAATTACAGTGCCACAGAATCTTTCTTTATTATTTCTTTATTATTTTACCTTTATTTAACAAGTCAAGGCAATATTGAAAGTGTTTCTATATAGTGTTCCTCTTTGTCATCAAACTTTGATAGATGTCGTGTGCTCTCCAGGGAATCTTTAGCAATGGCACATGGCATTCCCAAACAAGGAACAAATGGTTGCTCCCATGTCGAACCTCTGGGTTCTGGTGCGGTGCCAGGGCCAGCTAAGTGAGAACTCAGAGTTTAGTTGTTCTAATGTTGTTGTTGTTGTATCGAGTTTCGTCACTGTGAAGTTCTGAGTGAAGAATCAACTGTAGATATGACGACTAAAATCTTATGACAGGGATCTTCAACAGGGGGTCCGGAACCCTAGGGGTTCTCCTTTTTTATGTTAACCACTTGAACCCTAGCATCCATAGTCTGAGAACTTTAGCCAAAAATAGCAGATCTACAAGCTCACAACGCCTCGCCTACTTTTGGCAAAGAGCTTTGGTGTAGAGGGGAAAAAGAGCAGACTGAGTACAGAGTGAAAGGTCAAGTTTATTAAGTATTGACGGTTCAAGTGGTTAAATATCTGAAAACACAAATTGACATGAATCCAAAATACACTGATGATTGTGCTGTCAAACAATGAAACTATAGGGAATCTATGAAAAGGTTGTGGGGGTCCCTGCTTCATCTATCTCTCAAAGAAAACGTTGAAGACCCCTGTCTTATGATATTTAGTAAACTAAAACTAGACTAAAACAAAGATTCCAGATGACGAAAATATGACTAAAACAAAATGGAATTTTATTCAAAAGACTATGACTAAAACTAAATGTTTTACTAAACAAACAGAAGTAAGGAAGTATTTCGCAGTGAACGATGATTATCTGTGTACGGCAGCCTCATTACTGCAGCGTTCCGTCGGCGCTTGTGGTTTGGAAATGATACTGATCTATTCACTTCAGAAGCTCCCCAGAATGCCTGTTTTGTCTTGTAGTCCACAATGAGACTATAATAGTGCTGGGAAGAACATTTTCCATTATGACATAATGACATGAAGGTTGTTTGATCAGACCAAGAAACAAGTGGGATCTTTCACTTACTCATTACAGGCTGAATCACAATCATTTAAGTCCTGTATGTCTGTCAATTATGTCTAATGGCACATAGACGTAAGCCTGCCTATTCTATGTAATTCTGACAAACTCGCAAAACTCCTGATTGTTAACTTAATCACTTAAAGGAGTAGTTCACCCCCAAAATGACTTTCTTTCTATCGATTACCCATCCCATGGAGACTTGAATTCAATAATAGTTTTGTGTTTTTGTCGCAAGACAATAATTTGATTATAATGTACCCCCATTGATTCCGGATGGAGACCTAAATGCATTTGCGCCTACAAAGAGTCTCCTCAAATGAATGCTTTCGGAATGCGACAAAAACTAAAAAATACTATTGAACTCAAGTCTCCATGGGGTGAGTAATCGATAGAAAAAATGACATTTTGGGGTGAACTACTCCTTTAAGCCATATTTACTACTTAAAAAAAAGTCCACATTGATGCCGCGACACGCTGTGAGCTTGTGCATCTGCTATTATTTGTGAAAACTTTGTTAGAGTTAAACAATTAAATAAATATCTTGTTATAACCTACAGTGTATACACAAGAGGCAATACATGTATCTTTGTAACATTTTGGACTGACTGTATATCTGTATTTTTTTATGTTGTGCTGCACTGTACCATAGCCACATTCTGTACTAAGAAAAATAAAACATTTTAATTACCCCAAAAAAACGGAAAGCTGTCTAAGTCAGGCAGCAGAAGAGAGAGAGACAGATAGAAGATTAAGACAGAGGGATTTGGGGAAAGGGGGGGGGGGGGGGGGGTGATGTGCAATTTTGGACAGCCACAAGCCTCCCACGGGTGAACATGGGATAGGAACAGATCATGACTGTGGTCGTTTCTCTTGGAGGAAGCCCCCCTCGCCTCGGCGGAGACGGACAGGGGGAGAAGCCTAGACATGTAGTCAGCAACGCTACTTATTCATTTCAACTTTTCCTGGCCAGAGCTTCCTACCGCATCCCCTGGAGGGATGCATGGCTTTATTTATGGAAGCCAAGGTGAGGAACGTACAACCCGCTCCGACACACGCACGCACACGGGCGCGCGCACACACAAAGCTGTTACAGATAATTCCCGACGCTTTGTCTATGAGGTCAGAATATTAAAGAGACAGGACTCGGTGAATCGTCGTGGGTTCTCCCAAGGGGTCCTTGGGGGGGTTCCAGCCAAGGGGTCCCCGGCTAAATGATTGATAGGAACCACATGGGTCTGTATAACTCCAAGAGAGAACAAATGGACACGGCCCATTTGATTCCATGTATAATACTCTCAGAGTTAAACAACCACTGACGATGTTACAGCATAGGCTGGGGTCCCAGAGAGAAACAGAAAGAAGGATTAAATATGTAAGTGTCTGTGGCCTAATGCATATCAAACTAGAAGCACTGAGCACAGGTCTCCACCAGGTCAGGTAGTTATTGTGGCCTCCTGGTGGTGCTAAATGTGAAAAGGGTGCCATGTCTTCTTTGGCCTTTAACGGTGACACAGCATGCATGATTTGAGGCATTTTGATCCAAAAATGAGTTTGGCAAAAGTTGACCTGCTGGTGGTGCATCAACAGGCCAATATGAAAAAGAGTGTAATTTGTTCCTTCCTAGTGGGAATGTGCGTGCAGAATTTCTCTGTAATCACAAGCTGCGTTCATGATATAAGTGATTTTGTTCAAAATGGACCAATACTGCAATGTTTGGAAGCCAATGTTAGCCATTTAGGATGGGATATGAAATATCGGACAGATCCGTCTTGATCACATGACTATTGAGATACTGCGTACTGATTTGCATTATTTTGGGATAAAATCTAAAGGAATAATAGGGAAAAAATGGTTTTACATAGGTCGGCCTTCTGGTGGCGCTATAAAAGGCAGATATGAAAAATGCAGGGCAAAGGTTTTTCCTTGGCCTCTAGGGAGTGCACATACAAAGTTGTACATTGATGAGTTATAGGTAAAAACACAAATCGGGCTGTTATACCATGAGGCTGATTGGATTTTTTTAAGTGGCATTTATTCCTCTGCCTATTGGGAATGTGCATGCACAATTTCACCAAAATCGCACACTGCAGTCATGATTCAGGCATTTTATTCAAAACTGACCAATCCTGCACATTTTGGAAGCCAGTTTTAGCCACTCAGGGTGGAATATGGAAAATCAGACAGATCTGTGTCGATCACATGACTGTAGAGATACTGTCTACCAATTTGTGTGATTTTTGGACAAAATCTGTTGGGAGTACTGGCACATGGTTAGTTTTGCAAAAATCGGCCTCCTGGTGGCGCTAGAACAGGCCCATGTGAAAAATGTGGGGCAGAAGTTCTGAATTGGCATCCAGGGAGTGTGTGTGCACAGTTTAGCAGCCGGAGATTAGCTGGTAACAAACTGGATGGACGGACGGACGCACGGACGGACACACGCGCACAGACGGCGACGGACAGAGGCGAAAACATAGTCTCTCCCCATGCCTTTCGGCTGGTGGAGACAACCAGGGGTCCCAGGTTGAGAATTAGCTCAGAATCACCGTTTTTTAGTCCTTTACCCCCCAAGGGAGTCAAGTCTTTAGGTCAATCATTAAAAGCAAAGCGCACAGTATGACAGATAATCATAGGTCGTTGAGTCACCTTTGAAGTGCTATACTGTGCTGACGAGAAGGCCAATAAGGGGGCTCTCGTCGTTGTCCTTGTGTTTGACCCTTTGGAACGCTGTGCACTGGGACTGAGAGATGGCAAAGGTCTCGACAGTTGTTTTGCGAGAGAACAGGGCCTTGTCAATTGCTTCATCAGTGAACCAATTACAGGTTGGGTCAGAGGTGAGGCGAAGATTTACGTCTGGCCGTGTCACCCAGGGGATTTGGGAGCAGGAACGCACAGCTGCCTCAAAGTCACCCGTCCGTCAGCAGCTGTAACTCATCTGTATCTTGGGCTCAGAAACCAGCCTGTGTTCCTTGTGGAATTAGCCGTGTCAGCCGGGCCGGGGCAAGCCGGTCTCAGTGGAATGGCGCGCTGCTCTGGACTAGGGATGGGACGATATATACGCGATATTATCGTTTATCATGACAAAAAACACTCACGATAATCGCATCGTGGAGATTACATTTTTAGTGATATCGTCCTCCATCAATGCACTGGGATCAATTCACCTTTTATTTGCCGAGCAGCATATTATCCGGTACCACTTAAACCCTTTATGAAATTGGTAAAAGGAACTTAATAATATACCTACTTGATACAGTATTTTTTTCACTCAATTTTTTCAAATGTTTTTTCAAATGTCTTTGCCAAAAAATAGCCAATCTACAAGCACACAACGTGTCGCAGTGCGACGCGTTGTGAGCTTGTAGATCGGCTATTTTTTGGCCAATGTTCCGCCCCGGGATAATGGATTTTAATTATCGTGCTAATATCGCAAATCGCGAAATTTCGTTTGTCACAATAATCGTGATATGACATTTTCATATCGTCCCATCCCTACTCTGGACGAGGACGGAGACCAAATGGATTCACATGTGATATTATTTAATAAAACAACGCATCCCGTGGGCGCTGTTTTTCCTGGGCATCTTATAAACATTCTGAGAAAAATGGTTTGTCTCTCAGTTGAGGGGGTCTCTCAGTTTGGGGGGGATATGTAGCCTAGCCACAGTTTTTTGTTTAGTTTTTTCCCTTTTTTTTATGGCAAGCTTTAGCTAAAATGAGTCATAGTTTCCATAAGGTCATTTTCTAACCCCTCGACTTCTGGCTACAACTGCTACTCCCCAAACACAGTATGTTATGAGTATTTCCATACAAGCCAGGGAAAAATCCATAAACTATCCTCTTTTCTTTTCCTTTTTTCTTTTCTGCATCTGCCAGATCGAGATAATCCCATGCTAGTTTTTTTTTCCCTCCCCCCTTTCTTTCTTTTCCCCTCCCCTCCCCCCCTGGTCTTTCCACGCTGTTTGCGTCTCAGATGTGTGCGTGATGCGGTTCGGGTGTTATCTCGCGGGTGTCTGGCGAGCCAGCGGGGCTGCGCTGAATGAGAACAACAGGAGGAGAGCCTCCTCGGTTGAGTCATGGCGGAGAGTACCAGACTCCCGTGTTTTAAAACCGAGGAGAGGAAACTGTCTGTCTGCCCCTGTTAGCTGACTAGTGGAAACTCCGGCTCAGGGCCGTCGCCCACAGAAAGGGGAGCATGCCTTTTGGTCGCTGTCACGATTAAACGCACGTCTGCAGAAAAAGCATGGAACCTTAGCTGAAAGGAGGGGGAAAAAGTGAACAACGTGAACCCCCCCCCCCCCCCCTCCCCACAGACACACACTCCTCCTGCACTGTCAAACCCCGAGTGCTCATTTAACTCACGTGTCCATTTGGTTCTGTTTGGACACTTTCAGAGCTACTCATCCATAATAGTCGGGGGATATCTTCAGAAATAGTGTCATATCCTGGAATAAATTCCTTACCAAAAAATGTCTTCACTAATGTTTTGTAAAGGTGTCTAGTAACACATCATGAATTCTGAATCAAACTAGGGTTTTTTCATGATTCTGAATCCATTGCAAGCATTTGTTTTGCATGAAAAACATTCCTTGGGCTAAAAACTGACCCCCAAAACTATGGTTTAGTGATGAGTCATCACTTTTCACAGTTTTGTGGGAGCCGCCTTTACCCCAAGGAATGTTTTTAGTGCCAAACAAATGATTGCAATGGATTCAGAATCATGAAAAACCCCTGGTTTGACCCCTCACATGCTAATTAAAGCATATTTATTTTGGTGTGTTTTTTCCTGTATAGTTAATTTAATGGGACCCCAACTTTCATCAGCTGTCACGGATGTCACGGAAACTGAATTTCAGTCTTTGTGATGTGTGTTACTAGAGACCTTTACAAACACATTGGTGAAGAAATGTTTTGGTAAGGAATTTATTCCAGGACCTTTTTTAAGATATCCCCAGCATAAAGGTCCATTTGGTTCAGTTTGTACCGAGTCAACACTGAGCATTTTACTGTGGGCTCACTGATTCCGTGGTGGATTTCTTTCTGTGGGTTTTCCTTCTTCTCGTAAAGACTGTTCCGCGAACCACACTTCTCTACCAGTAAATTTCAAACCCTGCCTAAATCACTCAAACCCCCAAATAGGACACAAAAAAGGAAAAAGCAGAAGTGACTTTCCAGTGGTGTAAAGTAACTAAGTACATTTACTTAAGTACTGTTACTTAAGTACAATTTGGATGTATGTGTACTTTACTTGAGTATTTCCAATCCTCTACTCCACTATACATCTCGGATCCAAATATTGTACTTTTACTCCACTACAATTAGTTGAAAACATTAGTTACTAGTAGTTACTTTGCAGATATAAATCATTATTATAAAACATACATTAATCCACTTTAGCCCTATTTTATTCCTAGGCTATTTGAACATAGCCGATCTACAAGCTCACAACACGGCGCGATTTGACACGTTGTGAGCTTTTAGACCTGCTATTTTCAAATATAACTTTTGGTACTTTAAATACATTTTGATACTTTTTTACTTTTACTCAAGTACATTTTTAATTCTCGACTTTTACTTGTAAGGGTGCACACACACCGAAATACCTATGAGAGTGGAATCCGCATTCCGCCAATGCATTTCAATGAGAATGGAGCAGTTTCATGCCAGTAGAGGATTTCTGCAAAAACTGCTCCATTCTCTTTGAAATGCATTGGCGGAACGCGGATTCCACTCTCAGGGTGCCCACACACCAAAATACCTAGAGTGGAATCCGCCAATGCATTTCAATGAGAATGGAGTGTTTTTTGCAGAAATCCTCTACTGGCAAAAAAAACCGCTCCATTCTCATTGAAATGCATTGGCGGATTCCACTCTATGTATTTTGGTGTGAGGACACCCTCACAGGTATTTTGGTGTGTGGCACCCTAAGGGTGCCCTCACACCAAAATACCTATGAGAGTGGAATCCGCGTTCCGCCAATGCATTTCAATGAGAGTGAAGCGGTTTCATGCCAGCAGAGGATTTCTGCAAAAAACCCTCCCTTGGGGTGCCCTCACACCAAAGTACCTATGATAGTGGAATCTGTGTTCCACCAATGCATTTCAATGAGAAGGGAGCGTTTTTTGCAGAAATCCTCTGCTGGCATGAAACCGCTTCACTCTCATTGAAATGCATTGACGGAACGCGGATTCCACTCTCATAGGTATTTTGGTGTGAGGGCACCTGATCATTGAAATGCATTGGCGGAACGCGGATTCCACTCTCATAGGTATTTTGGTGTGAGGGCACCCTAACAGAATATTTCTACATTGCAGGATTGGTACTTTTACTTAAGTAAAACATGTGCATACTTTTACCGCCACTGTGACTTTCCAGCTTTGCGGCTTACAGCTCAGCTCAAACACTAGCTGATGTGATGTTTTGTGTTGTCAGATAGGAGTATACAGGCAGAGTCAAACCTTGACATGCCTGGATGAACTTTGCCTTGCACATAATTATCCAGAATGCAACAGAAACAAAGAGAGGACACGCTGTCAGGAAGTCAAACCCTGCTATTATTCATTCGGCATAAGTAGACTCACAGTGTATCTTCTGAGACAGAAGAGCTTAATGTTTGCGAAGCCAGGCTATTATGTGTTTGAACTTGGTTTATTTCATCATCATTACATCGTTAAAATGGCCTTCTCAGCATTATCTCACTGATCTGGGTCTTGTTTAAGACGAATGGGCAGCAAACCATATTGCTAGTGTCTGTGGCAGGGGTCTTCAACGTTTTCAGGCCAAGGACCCCTAGCAGAGAGAGAGAGATGACGCAGGGACCCCCTCAACATATTGCATAAAAGTGTGATGGAGATTCTCATCAATTTCATAGATAGATTCATAGACTTGTTTGACACTTAACCACTTACAATCTTAAATCGTCGATACTTAGTAAACTTGACCTTTCACTCTGTACTTGATCTGCTCTTTTTTACCTCTACATCAAACCTATTTGTCAAAAAATAGCTGATCTACAAGCTCTCAACGCCTTGCAGCGCGAGGCGTTGAGAGCTTGTAGATTTGCTATTTTTGGCTAAAGTTCTCCTCAAGAGTATATGGATGCGAGGGTTCAAGTTATTCAAGCATTTAAAATAATGATCCTATCACACAAGGATTTGGCGGCCCCCCTCTAGTAACTCTGAGGACCCCCTAGGGGTTCCGGATCCCCTGTTGAAGACCCCTGGTCTATAGGGCTGTCACAATCTTTTACAAGACAATTTTACTTCTAATTGACCATTAATTGTCATACAAATTATTGCTGACCATTTTTGGCATTGAACATTGGAACTGGAACATACGACAAAAAATATAATTTCCTTTCGGGCTTTGTAAACAATGCAACAACACGTTGTGAGCTTGTACTGTAGATCTGCTATTTCGGGAAAATGTTTCAACATGGAAACGATTGTCCGTAATACTTGCGATTATCTCAAATAATTGCGATTAGGAGATAATATAATGATTGTGACAGGTCTAATTGCTACTTAAGGGGTTCTGTGATATGTACACACAGAAACAGTCTGTACTAGGCCACAGTGTAAAGTAACTACAGTAAGTACATTCATTAAAGGGGCACTCCACCACTTTTCAACCTATGTTCATATAATTGGTCCTGACTCAAAAATAGCTTCTTTTTTTTTTTCTCAGAGGAGGGCTGTGGGCAGGTCAGAAACACATCGTCTTGTGACATCATCGATTGCCAATCCAGCTTATAGAAACTGCAGGCTTTATATTCCTGAAAAGTTGCAATTTTAAAGTGGAATAATATCTTTTTTCAAAAATATTGATACTTTTTTTTTTTTTGGAAAATGATGATGTCACAAGACGATGGATTCTGAACTTTCCACAGCTCTCCTATGAGACTTGGACTGAGTAGAAACAAATTGTGATATTTTATCATGAACATTAGTGAGGACCTATTATATGAAGACAGGTTGAAAAGTGGTGAACTACTCCTTTAAGTACAATTTTGAGGTATTTGTACTTTACTTCTACTCTCCACTACATCTCGGATCCAAATATTGTACTTTTACTCCACTACATTTATTTGAACTTTAGTTACTAGTTACTTTGCAGATATAAATTATAATATTATAAAAACATACATACACCACTTTAGCCCTATTTCATTTATAGCCGATCTACAAGCTCACAACATGTTGCATCGCAACGAATTGTGAGCTTGTAGATCGGCTATTTTCAAACATTTTGTTTGGTACTTCATCCCCAAAATGGCTTTTTGTCTATTGATTACTCATGCCATGCTTGCAAAATCAATAGGGGAAAAAAAGGTACATTTTGATGCCAACACTTTCATACTATTACTCAGGTACATTTTTAATCCCAGACTTTTACACATAACAGAATAATTCTACATTGCAGTGTTGATACTTTTACTTGAGTAAAATATGTGAGTATTTTTTTCCACCACTGCTAATAGGCCACACCAAAATACAGCTGCTTGGGGAGAGATGGTGATGAGCGCTATGGGACAGGAGGTTGTGTTCTGCCACTTCCTATGAGCCACGGTGGAAGGTCAGCGACTCTGGTCAGGAGGACTGGGTGTCCTGCCAACATGTGTGCACATGTTAAAGCGCTCGTGTCCATCTGTTGCCGGAGTCTGTCTGTGTGTGTGTGTGTGTGTGTGTGTGCGTCCGTGCGTGCGTGCGTGCGTGTGTGTGCGTGCATGTGCGCGCACACGTGGATTAGAAACAGCGTGTTTATATTTTGCTTCCACACCACACGCATGTGTTACGTTTTGGGGCACTTTTGTAGCAGGAAACCGGAGACTCAAATCTTTGTTTATGTGTTTGCGCATACGCGCGCGCGTGCGTGTGTGTGTGTGTGTGTGTGTGTGTGTGTGTGTGTGTGTGTGTGTGTGTGTGTGTGTGTGTGTGTACGTACGTACGCATGTTTATGTGCAAGATAGACGTCACGTGGGTCAAATGGCAATAGCAAATCATTCTCAGCCCTTTGTATTAGCCTGCTCTTTTAGGATTCCAGATGGTGTTCAACACTGAAGCAAAGCAAGACAATTCTAGAGGGTAACAAAAGTGCAGACAAATCCCCCCCAAATATGTATTTACAAAACATTAGGTTAATTACATTTGAAAATGGCCGAGCTACAAGCTCACAACTGAACTCACGAGAGCTTGTAGACCTATTTTTAGCTAAGAGATTTGGTGTAGAGGGGAAAGGGTAAAGGGACCAAGTACAGACCCCTCGGGGGCCGCAGTCAACTAAGTATATAGGGTTTTAGTGGTTAAGTAGGGAAACATCCGATTGGTTCCAAGCTTTTAGATTCATTTAATAATCAGCTATATTTTAGAGGGTTGTTAAAACAAGTTAAAACAAAGCTCCAACCCATAACCTTTATGTCCTCCCCGGGATCTGAACTCAGCTCTCCCATGTGAGAGACCAAATGTCTACCACCCAGCCGAGAGGCAGCACCCATGTGTCTAAGGGAGATATTGCTGAGCTTGAGGCAGTACTACTTAGTCGTCAACCAGTAGGGTCTTTTTCTCAATGGAAGGAGACCAGGCCATGTCCAACCACTGCATACTCTACCACACTGGTTTCCAAGCAATGGGTCGGGACTCAGGACCCATTTGTGGGTCGCAGACACATTTTTATGGGTCCCTTAAGCTTTTGTTTCCTACATTTTGTTTCAAAACCTTTTCAAAAAACATTCCCCAAAAACCTAAAAAATGTCATGTATAAGTAATTTCATTAATACAAGAAAAATCTAAGAAATTCCATAAATCAGAAAACAAATGTTTAAGAAGTATAGTGAAAATAGACGATCTACAAGCTCACAATGTGGCGCGAAGCGACTCGTTGTGAGCTTGTAGATCTGCTTTTCACTAGTTTGGGTCCCGGGCAAACGTTTGAGTCTTGACCTAAAAGGTTTGGGAACCACTGCTCTACCATACAGATTGATTCAAATAATATTAATCATTGAAATAAGTTCCAGATTGATTTAAAAGAAGTGAAACATTTTGTAAGCACGCAAATCTTATGGGGATCCCTGACACAAGATGGGGCTCCACAACTCAACACACGAGTGCTTGACATGAAAATGTTTTAGAAACACAGATTGATGGTATTCTGAACATCCGGCCTCTAGCTCGGTATGTAGCAGTAGTACACGTGAGCTCTGGATTGATCCCGTTCCAAGTATGAGTCTTAAGTCGGTCTTATCTATTCCGGCTGGGTCTGCACAGTGAGAGGCTCTCTTGTGCGCGTTATCGTTGAAAATCTGATCCCATCCATTATTATTCCAGATGGTCTTGGGATATTGCTCGCACTGACTGAAGTCTTTGGTCATTAGCCAGCCGTAATTGATAGCAATCTTGAAGGGCAAGCCGCTATTAACCCAAAGAAATGCAAAGAAAAGGGAAGTAGTGGATCACATTCCCATGTGATACATACCGTATTTAGCCTGGGCCTACACTACTATATCGTCGTTGTCGGGTGGAAACCTTGTATGTCCAAAACCGTTCGTTTTTATCATTTAAAAAAACGAAACTAGTGAAAACAGCCGATCTACAAGCACACAACGCCTCGCACCGCGAGGCGTTGTGTGCTTGTAGATCTGCTGTTTTCACTACTTTTGTGCGACGGCCTTGTATGATGAAGCAGTGCTTTACTTTGCGAAAAAACGTACACATTTGAAACTTGGAGATACGAGGTTTCTGCCCGACAGTGACGATATGTCATGATGGTGCGCTTTGGTGTACAGGATGATACAATGGATGCCTGAACATTTAGGAAATCACAGGGAAGGTCAGCCTGGGGAGAGTATTTTTTGCAGGTCTTTCAGTCCGAGTGTATCAAAAAAGCAACTGGGTTAAGCACCGTTGGTCCGACCAGTTTAACATTCACCAGGTTAGCATTCACCAGCGTCGGCAGGTTAGCATTCACCAGCGTTAGTTTTACGGAGGTTAGGGTTAAGGTTAGGTTTAGGTGTATCTCCGTCCCCCAGACTTTCGTCACCTCCGCGCAGCCACTCACAAGCTTCGGATCTGCCTTAACCCAGTTGCCTTTTTGATACACTCGGACTGAACGACCTGCAAAAAAACACTCTCCCGGTCAGCCTGGTTGAGCAGTATGGACTATATGCCAGGGTTTCCCAAAGTGGGTGCCGTGGCACGCTAGGGTGCTGTGATGCCAGTCCAGGGGTGCCTCAGAATACTTATTGATAATGAATCAATATCACTTCAGTAAGTTTAACCACTTAAGAGCCTCTATGCTTAGTAAAACAGACCTGCTGAGTTCTTATTCCATCGACCTCAACTCTCTTCACCAAAAATAGCCGATCTACAAGCTGTGAGCTTGTAGATCGGCTATTTTTGGTGAACCTCCCCCCCAGAATATAGATGCTGGGGTACAAGTGGTTAACCGCGATTATAAAAGTTATTTTCAATCTGTTCTGATGGAAACGGATATTTCTCTGTGACATACCGTATCTCAGGTGGAAACATTTGCATGTTACGTAGCGTAATATGACATAAGATTTTAAAAATGTACAGTGTATTTCAGGGGTGAAAAGGTCATTTACAGGGGTGCCCTGAGTCAAAAAAGAGTTTGAAAACCCCTGCTATATGGTATTGCAGCCTCATTCAACTAATGATCATAATTTATAGCACTCATTTGACGGGGTCTGTTAAACAGATGGTCGTGCCGTGCCAGAGGGTCAACGTCGTGCTTTTGAAGTTCCCTCGTAACACAGCTTTCACGTCGCATTGTGTGCTGTTGATTTAGCTTTTCCCTGCTATTTTTGAAAAAGTCATGAAAATGTGTGCAAATCTTTGAATATATGTATTTTCAAAGCGAACGGTTGTAACTCAAATTTTGCTTCTGGGTGGTCCCTGGAACTAAATATTTTGAGATGCGGGTCTGTGGCCAAATAAATATCATTTTGGGGGTCCTTCACATGAAAAGGTTTGAGAACCTCTGACATTAGTAGTCTCTCAAGAACAGACTAACTGAGCTCCAGTAAAGTGAAAAGGACCTTTTCTTTGACGATGCCTGGCCAGATTGCTGACATAGAAACATAGGTTTTTTCCAAAAATCTTAGGATTCAAAAGACACTTATAGAATCGTCTCAAAATTTTAATTTTCACGATTTTTCAAAAATAGCAGATCTACAAGCTTGCAGCGCGGCACTCGGTGCCGCGCTGTGAGCTTGTATATCTGCTATTTTTTTATATTTAAAGCATAAAATATTGCGTCATAATGTGTTCAGGCCTAAATGGGTTAAACGTTGAGAAGTGACCATCGTACGACAAAAATACAATCCCGAATCTAAGTGCTTAATAAGGAACGCAATGTCACTCATGTGCCAGGCTCATTAAACGCAAATATCCCTGTCACACACGCATGGAGGTGGTCGGCATGCAAATAAAGGCTTTTTAGCTGGAAGCATGTGGCCTTTGGCACCTTGCCGAGCGCAGCCTGCTATGAGGTTTGACATAGACATACATCCTCCTATAGCCTTCCACGTGGTTGGGATCAGATGCCTTTGCCCTGACAAGCGCAGCTACCTCTGAGGCAGCGTAAACACCTCTCTGACACCCCCTCCTCCCATCTCAGTAGCCGAGGATGCAGGGGCGTCGCACCAAATTCTGGGCCCTGGGTAGTACAAGGATTCACTGCGGGCCCCCCATGAATGTTCTTCATATGGGGATAGGGGGGTTTAACCCATTTAGACTGGGAATGCATTATTACGCGTTATTTTGCGCTTTAACTATTGAAAAATAGCAGATATACATGTTCTTCATATGGGGATGGGGGGTTTAACCCATTTAGACTGGGAATGCATTATTACGCGTTATTTTGTGCTTTAACTATTGAAAAATAGCAGATATACAAGCTCACAGCGCGGCACCGAGTGCTGCGCTGCGAGCTTGTAGATCTGCTATTTTTATCGTGAACATTTGTGCAAGTCTTTGACCTGAAATGTCTTATAAATCCTTCTGAGGTTTTTTGAAAAACCTATGTTTCTATGTCAGTGGTGCTCAAACGTTTTCATGTCAAGGACCCACAAAATGATATGTATTTGGCCAGGGACCCCCATCTCAAAATATTTAGTTCCAGGGACCCCCCAGAAGCAAAATTTGAGTTACAAATGTTTGCTTTAAAAACACATATATATTCAAAGATTTGCACACATTTTCACAACTTTTCAAAAATAGCAGATCTACAAGCTTGCAGCGCGGCACTCGGTGCCGTGCTGTGACCTTGTATATCTGCTATTTTTCAATAGCTAAAGTATAAAATGATTAAGGCCCCTCCACCATGGGCCCTAGTAGCTCAGTCCCACTCCCCCCCCCCCCCCCCCCTCCTGTGACGCCCCTGTCTGTCTCTGTACAGCCCTCCTCTCTCCTCTCTGTGGGCTCATCAACCTGGGATACCTGAGGTTTGAAGCGCAGGGGTGCCACCTACTGTTTATAAAAAGGAACAGGTAAAAGCTTGAGGGCCACCAACCAACCACAGATCTGACAGATCTGGACTCAGATTTCGGGGATCTCTAAGCTTGGGGACGTTCTGGCTGTTAAAGCCACCAATAAAACATCCGACCCCCAGAACAGTGGCCAGGGGCATGGCGCTATTGTAAATTCATGTCTTCTATTTCTATGAACACAATGTAGTTTCACAAGTGGAAAACACAAGTCGAAGCATGGGTCTTCAACAGGGGGGGTAACTAGAGTTACTGATCCTCCAAATCTTGGTCCTCCAAATCTTTGAGTGGTAGAAAGTTTTTTTCTCCTTTTTTATATTATATAATTATATATCCATATCCATTGCGTTGTGAGCTTAGAGATCGGCTATTTTTGGCAAAGAGCTTTGGTGTAGAGGGGGAAAAGAGCAAAGGTCAAGTTTATTAAGTATTGATGGTTCAAGTGGTTAAATATCTGAAAACACAAATTGACAGGAATCCAAAATACACTGATGATTGTTCTGTCAAATGATGAAACTACTGTATATGGAATCTATGAAAAGGTTGTGGGGGTCCCTGTTTCATCTCTCTCTCAACTAAGGGATCCTTGGCCTGAAAACGTTGAAGACCCCCGAGTTAAAGCGTTGATGGATCAGGGCCATGTCTGCCATGTCTGCCCATCCCCATTTCTCTTTTGTCCAGAACGCGTCTCAAACGTGTTTGTTGCAAACACAGTTTTCTATAAGCTCCACTTCACGGTGCACCCCTGCTGACCTATGTGCTCTCTACGCCGCGAGTTATTTGTTTTGTTAATATTTTAAACCCTTGGTTGTTACACAAAATTAACCACGTTTCAAAGTGAACGTGAGTCGGGGTTATTTGAAACGCTGCCTTTCGGAGGAAATTAGCTCATGTCTCACAGTGGGGGGAACTTTACAACAACCAAGAGTCACCTTTTCCACAACCTTCGCAGCCTGACACATCGTCTAGAGCAGAATGGAAGCACATGTTTCGCGTTAAAGAATAAGATAAACAGCACTGTATACATATCAGTTAAACCACATGAACCCGAGCATCCCTATTTTGGGGCCAAAAAAAAAAAAGGGAAAAAAGAAATAACTCAATGCGGTGCACTGCGACTGCTGCAAGCTTGGCTGTAGAGCAGGGGTCTTCAACAGGGGGTCCGGGGCCCCTAGGGGGTCCTCAGAGTTACTACAGGGGGTCCTCCAAATCTTTGTGTGATAGAAACATTTGTTTTCTCCTTTTTTATATTAACCACTTGAACCCTAAGCGTCCATATTCGGAGAACTTTAGCAAAAAATAGCAGATCTACAAGCTCACAACGCCTCGCAGAACTTGTAGATCGGCTATTTTTGTTGTAGAGGGAGAAAAGAGCAGACTAAGTACAGATTGAAAGGTCAGGTTGATCAACTACTGACAGTTCAAGCGGTTAAATATCTGAAAACACAAATTGACATGAATCCAAAATACACTGATGATCGTGCTGTCAAACGATGAAACTATATGATAAGGTTGAGGGGGTCCCTGCTTCATCTCTCACTGAAGGTAACTAAGGGGTCCCTGGCCTGAAAACATTGAAGACCCATGCTGTAGAGGGAGAAAAAGGAGGGTACCAAGTAAAGACCCTGGGGGAAAACAGTCAACTCAGTATAAACTAGGGTTTGTAACTTGTAAGTGGTTAAATAGAGAAAGATCTGATTTGTTGCTACAGTAGTATAGACCCCTGGAGACTCTGAGCAATGAAATAATAGGGTTTTTGTGGGTAAGATACTTGAGATACTTGACACTTGAGAAACTGCTGACATTGCATTGCTGTGCTGGGTTTCATTCTGTGCATGGCATTACACTCCTCGCATATTTATCTGATATATGAAGGCTGTGTGAAAACAGAAGAAAAGAAAAACACTCCAAAACATGAGTAATGAAGTAAAGTCTGCAATGCCATTTACAATTATTCACTTTTGGCATTGTGTTGGCTGTAATAAGCTTGTAATCTGGCAGCAGAGTTTCTCCTCAAGGCAGCTGCTGTAAGTGAAGAATGTATTCATTTACTTGCCTGGCTGAAGTGATTAGCAAACAGGATGAGAACTTTTTTTTTTTTTTTTTGCCAAGATCTTGCAATCTTACCTTTTTGAAATAGCTTCTGATTAGGCCAGTATGGTGTGAAGTCACCCGTTCTCCCAGGGATTCCTCGTAAAAGACCTGGATAAAGGTTAAATAAATGTATAATTTAAAACTAATTCAGAAAATCAAACACATGGATTTGTTGGGAGGGTGGAATATTTTCTTAACCACTTTTATACATCTTTTGTACAACAAATAGCCAAAATACAGCAGCCGAACTACAACAAGCTCACAATGCACCGCGACAGGTTGTGAGGTTGTAGCTCGGCTATGTTACGCTATTTTTGAATTATAATTTGTATCTCGACACATTTTGACACATTTGGCCAAAATGCCCAGGGTTAATACATTTACATACATAAACATATCAAACGCTATACATTCCCAAAAGCAGATGTGTGTGTTTCCGTCTGACTTGAAGCAGGGATAAAACATATCCCCACCAGTGATTAAAATAATAATACTAATGACAAGAAGGTGGGTTATGAAAAGCATGGAGTCACCCCTCCTCATCCAACCAGGGACGTGCTGGCCATTGGGAAAAGCGGGACAACTCCCGAACGGCCGGTTCATTCCAGGCCGGCCATTAGGAAATAAATGTCGGGCAGAAACCTTGTATCTCCAAGTTTCAAATTTGTAAAATGTTTTGCAAAGCAAAGCCCTGCTTCATCATACAAGGCTGTCGTGTTGTGTGCTTGTAGATCGGTTGTTTTCACTATAGTTTAAATCATTTTTAAAATGATAAATACAAAACAAACTGTTTTGGACATAAAAGGTTTCCACCCGACAACGACGTAAATATAACTTATGTAATTGGCCCACTGGCTTGTCACTTTGTCACAAATCTTTGAGTAGCAGCAGCAGCGCTATAGAGAGAGATCTCTCTCTATAGCGCGCAATGAGGGCCTCCCCAACTCTTTTTCCCGGGCTGAATCAGGGGCCCAGCATGTCCCTGCATCCAACCCTGAGCAAACAGCAACAGACACACTGTGTGCAGTACCTCTCTATACCTCGCCCCTGGCTATGGCTGAGTGAGATAATGTTGCTTCAGAATTCAGTGGAGTCAGCAGCTATCTCATTACACAGAACTTGGCTTTATTGCGGCTAAAACCTTTGTCCCGTCTTGCCTCCGAACCTCATCAACTAGATGCACGTCAAAATGAACTTCTCCACTGTGCTTTCCCAGCTGTGAAGTTGTCTTCGCTTGCGCATGACAGACTATTCTCCGCAGGGCATTGTTTTTAGGTGTGTGTGTGTGTGTGTGTGTGTGTGTGTGTGTGTGTGTGTGTGTGTGTGTGTGTGTGTGTGTGTGTGTGTGTGTGTGTGTGTGTGTGCGCGCGCGTGTGTGTGTGCCGTGTACAAAGTGGAATAAAACAAACACAGTGTGTGCCAACGATAACCAAGGTTAGCCAAAGTGCACTGGTGACTGCAAGGATGCAAAGCTCAATGCACTTTACCACTTACAGTAAATCCTATACACTTATAGTTGACCAGGGTCCTCGGGGCTCTATACTTGGTCTGATCTTTTCTTTCTTGTCTCTACACCAAAACTCATTGAATATTTGACCCAGAATAGGGATGCTAGGGTTTTTGGGGGCAGCCATAGCTGAGTATGTAGAGATGCTGAGGGGTTTTCAGAAGGTCACCGGTTCGACTCCTGGTCATGGTTGGTGTGTCCCTGAGCAAGACGCTTAACCCATAACTGCTGGGTGAAGCTGACATTTGATTTCCCCAGCGGGATTATCAAAAGGTCTCTACAAATTGTGGGGGAAAAAAAGAAAAAAAAAATGTAAGTCTGTTTTAAGAAATCTGCTGACATGCTGGTCCTCCTGCTGAGAGTGGGAGCGCCCCTAATAAATTGTGATTGTGTTACAACACTTCTTAAGCCTTTCTTTCTCTACGGAATTCAGATACCTGTGGTGACACTCTCAGGTGTGAGTTTGTCTACCAACGTGCGAGAGAATGTACACTCACCAAACTCGAATAAAAGTGAAAAGAAACAAATCATGCCGCGTGTAAACATTCGCCTTTTGCTTCAAACTCGACCCTCACTACTATGCTGCAGCTATCATTATTTCTCACCTGCGACGTGGCTTCTCTGTGCGTTTCAGGAGATGACTTGGGCTGCACGGCCGACGGCCAGACGTACACCAACAGGGACATCTGGAAGCCGGAGCCATGCCGGATCTGTGTGTGTGACAACGGCCAGGTCCTCTGCGATGAGATCCAGTGCGACGAGCTCAGCAACTGTGAGAAGGTGTACATCCCCGAAGGAGAGTGCTGCCCTGTGTGCCAGGTGGATACGTCCGGCGGCACTGGAGGAGGAGGAGGAGGAGGGGACCAGAGACCTGGTGAGTGAACCCAAAAGTACAAGTTAACAGTTCTGCTGCCGTTGAAGATCCTCACCGGCATTTAAAGGGTTAAAATCATGGTGCCGTTGACGGTGAGCACCGTCAATCTTACTGTATTTACAGTAAATTAATAATAAATTAAAGCTGCAAGCAGCAATGACCGGGCCCTCGCAGCTCTACCCACGTCACAAGGCCAGCAGCCAATCAGAAACCAAACAGGAAGTCAACCATTTCGACTAATTAGTGGCGTTTTGGCCCATTTTTGGCCGTTATCACGGGTCGCACTTTAACGATAGTTTAAAGTTTTTCTCAAAAAAAATTTTTGAGAAAAAAAAATTTGAGAAAAAAAATTGTTTGAGAAAAAAAAATTGAGAAAAAAGATTTTTGAGAAAAAAAATTTTTTGAGAAAAAAAAAGTTTTTGAGAAAAAAAAAATTGAGAAAAAAAAAATTTGAGAAAAAAAAAATTTTGAGAAAAAAAAATTTGAGAAAAAAAAATTGAGAAAAAAAAATTTTGAGAAAAAATTTTTTTTGAGAAAAAAAATGTTTTGAGAAAAAAAAAATTATGACACCAGCCGCAAGTCTGTACGACAAACTGTTCATGAGTTATAGAGGCACTTCCTGTTTGGTGAAGGGCACTTCCTGTTTGGCGAAGGAAGCGTCAATTAAGGTTAAGGACTCTTAATCAAGTCATATGATACCAGCCACAACTCTGTACGATAAACGGTTGAAGAGTAACAGCCAAAAAAAGGAACAATCAAGTATGGACCAATCAGAAGAGGGGGCACTTCCTGTTTGGTGAAGGAAGTTTGACCCTTCGCCACGGGCACGCCGTTTTACGAAAACTCACGATTTTGATAACTTTTCATCGTTAAGGTGTCTTGAGTATGCAGAGCGAACTTGAAGTTGATCTGATTAACCCCCTAGGAGGAGTTCGTTAAAGTGCGACCTGTGAAAACGGCCAAAAATGCGCAAAAACGCCACTAATTAGTCAAAATGGCTGACTTCCTATTTGGTTTCGGAAGTGGCGCCAAGAGACTTTTTTGTGAGTCCGGACATGATACAGGTGTGTACCGATTTTCGTACGTGTAGGTGAAACCGTATGGTGGGGCTTGAGGCACGAAGTTTTGTAGGGGGCGCTATTGAGCCATTAGGCCACGCCCCCTTTTGATTATTTTTAAATACGAAATTTTTCGCCACTTGTGATGTGTGTGCAAAGTTGCGCAACTTTTGGAGTACGTTTTGCGGCTCAAAAACACGATTCATTCGGCGGAAGAAGAATAATAATCTTTGCAAATACAATAGGGTCCTCACACACTGTGTGTGCTCGGGCCCTAATGAAGTAAAATTCATATTAAGTGGCAGCATTAGTGTTAACTCCAGCTTAGGGACGGGGCGATAAGCGATATGCACTGGGTTCAATTCACCTTTTATTTTGCAGAGCTGCCTATCCGGTACCATTTAAACCCTATAATTAGTATTTTTTTCACTCTATCAAAATTAATGTCTTGGCCAAAAAATAGCAGATCTACAAGCTCACAACTTTGTTGTGAGCTTGTAGATCTGCTATTTTAGCTTGTAGATCTGCTATTCTTTGGCAAACAGTTCACCCCAGGATAATGGATTTTGATTATTGTGATATTATAAATCGTGATTTCTTTTGTCACAATAATCGTGATAATGAAATGTTCATATCGTCCCCCCCGGGGGGGGCGGGTTCTCGCCATGTTAGTCAAAACAGTGCATTTTTCAATCTGTGATAACTATGGATTACAAATGACTTGTGTTATTAGTTATTAGTGTGTCCGTGATCGATCGGGGGATCGGCCAAAACATTTGAAATATATTCTGTGACTACTTGAAAAGTTAAGGACAAAAACTAAAGACAGGTGGCAGTGGTTAGTAATTTGGTTAAGAATTCTTGGCAGTGAATGAGCTTATCTGTCTGTCATTCAATGTTATACGAGTTTCAAAAAAGGATCTCAATGTAAATAAGCTGTGTGCTTTCCTGAGCATTATCCTTTTAGTTGAACTTGTACCAGCGAACTGTACATTTTCCTATGCAATAAACACTTCAATCAATCAATCAAAGTTAAATGTTCTCCCCAGTTAGCCGTTCTACTTCACTCCCTTTCGCCGCCAACAACAGCTGCTCCACTGCTGTCTGAACACACCATGGTTCTTTAGATCAGTGGTTCTCAAACATTTTCTGACAATGTTTGGTGCCGGGGACCCCCCAGAAGAGAAGATCTGTTCAGAAAGAAATTAAACACTTTCGATATGTTTGTACAATTTTCAGAAATAGCAGATGTACAAGCTAGCAGCGCTTCTATATCTACTATGTTTTTAAATAGCCAACGTTGATAAAGTGGTTAAAATGATTGTGATGTTATATTCGGTACTTTTACTGGGGACCTACTGGAACCCCACCAAGGACCCCTGGGGGTCCCCGGACCCCACTTTGAGAACCAGGTTAATGTGTAGACCTGGCATACTGTGTATAGTTAGTTTAAATGTAGGCCTACAGGTTATAGATACATTTTTATTTTTGTATTATTTTTTTATATATATTATTTGGACTGATGATAGGTTCTTGGTTTACCTATGATGATCCTAGATTACTATGTCTATGCATTTGATGTATTACCTCGTCTCTGGTGTTTACCTTGATTACAGTAAATCGCTTTGGATTAAGAGCTTCTAATGCTAAAATTGTGAGCCATTAAGGTACAGTAGTGCACTGTGAGACAAGTCCAGCTGTGTGACAGCGCACGCGCACACACACGCGCGCCGCGCAAACACGCGCGCCACACACACACACACACACACACACACACACACACACACACACACACACACACACACGCGCACACACACACACACACACACGCACACACACACGCACACACACACACACACACACACACACACACACACACACACAGCTCAGTGAGAACTGTTGCACATTGTTTTTTCTGTTCCGTTTATGCTTTATTATTGCTTTTGTTAATGATTGATTGATTGATTGATTGAAGACTTTATTAGAAGTTTGCATAGGAAAAGGTACAGTTTCATGACGGTACAGTTCACTGGTACAAGGTCTACTAAAAGGAGATCCATGAAAAGACTAAGCTTATTTCCACTGGAAACCATTTAATACCTCAAAATTGTACTTAAGTACACTAGTTGAGTAAATGTACTTAGTTACTTTACACCACTGCTTAACCTGTGTTCTGCCATGGCGTTTCTAGACAGCATCATATTTAAATGTTTTTAATGTTTGCCCTACAAAAGGCAGAGTGCAGTAACTACGTTTTCTGACACACCAACTTATTTGTGTTGCCCAAAGGTCAAGTTAGCCTTCATGATATTGGTGGATGAACATTTACCTCAAGAACAGATATACAATCAGTATAATATCAATTATATGCCTATATCTCATTTGGCTGACCAGTTGTAACACTTTTAAACCAATTTTTTAGTGAAATTCTTGTACGTAGTTACTGCTCTATGCCTTTGTAGGGCAGTTTTTGAGCGGTGGTCACACCGTCTCCATAGCGTGGCCGTGTGTGTAGGTATGTATGTTTGTATGTATGTATGTATGTATGTGGGTGGGTCTGTATGTAGCCTCAAGCCTGTGGTGTAGTACCTTTTATGGCCACACATGTTAAGGGAGGGGCGCTGTTTTCAGGCCATGCCAGGCCAGGCACACACACACGCACACACACACACACACACACACACAGGGGGGAAGGGGGGAGGGGTTGGTGGGTAAGAGGGTGCTGTTGAGACTAGCCTGGGGGGGGGGGGTTGGTGGGTAAACCACCGCTCAGTTCACACGGGTGTGATTTTTTTTTCAATGTCAAGTAATGTTTCTTTATATAATAGTGCTCAAGAGACCAATAGCAACATGTCTATGTTATGTCAATGTTATATGAGATACTTTTTATTTATTTGACAACTTTAGTTACTAGTTACTTTGTAGATTCTGATTATTACTACAAAACATATAAACCACTTCAGCCCTATATTTCGGCCATTTGAAAATAGCAGATCTACAAGCTCACAATGCGTCATGATGCGATGCATTGTGAGCTTGTAGATCTGCTATTTTCAAAAGATGTATTTGTGAAATGGGACATTCAGCATAACGAGTAGCCTATACTTTCTACTTTTGGTACTTTAAGTACATTTAGATACCAATACCTTTGTACTTTTACTCAAGTAAATGTTGAATTTCCAGACTTTTACTTGTAAGCATTCCTATTAATTGCAGTAGGCCAGTAGCCTAAATGTGAGTACTTTTCCACCACTGAGGTTAAGCCAATTAACTCAGCTTCAACAACATCAAACAACAGATTCTAAAAATAGAACTAAATACCTCGTTGGCAGCTTGTAATGAAAAGACGGTTCTTCACAGTCCTTTAAAGTCTTTAGAAAGCGGCTCCGCTTTGCTTTGGCTTCAGATGTAGTCTAAATTCTAAATTCTAACTTTGAAAGAACAACAAAGAGCCTCTTCTAAGGTAAACAGTCCATCAATGAAAAGGGTACGTTGAGTAGCAGCAGGAGAATTTCAGTTCCGCCCTGTATTGATTCATACAGTCTACTAGGCCTACTACACTTTAACCTCACATCAAATAAGTTGTTTGTTTGTTTCTTCCACGAAATTATTCATCTTTTTTTTTTGTATTTCGTTTATGCAACAGCAGCAGCACTAAAGGTAGCTAGGTCTGCCTCAGGTCCCCCACCTGCTGAACACGTGTCCCGTCCAGCCAGTAGGGGTCGCTATAGTGCATCTATAGCACACAGTGGTTCCCCAAACCTTTTCTCTGCAGGCCAAAAAGAGAAATCAGACGTTTGCACGGGACCCAAGCCAAAACTATAGTGAAAACAGCAGATCTACAAGCTTGTAGATCGTCTATTTTCACTAATCACTACTTCTTAATTATATATTTATTTCATTGTGTGGAATTTCTTAGATGTGTTTGTCTGTTTGTTTGTTTTAAAAAGTATTAGTTTTAAAAAGAATCTTCTAAAAACAAAAGATATTTTGAGGAGGGGAAAATTCTTTGAAATACATATATAAAATGTAGGAAAATAAAATGGGATTTTTACTCCAGTCGCGCCCCATAGAAATTGGTCCGTAAGTGGCCCACACATGGGTCCCGACCCACTGTGTGGGAACCACTGATTTATATAATACCAGGATATACAAACCCCTGCCAGCTTCCCCCATTAACACTGCCAAGTGTGTTTGGTATAGCGCCCACCCAAGCCAGAGGCACCGATGCCAGGAATCCCAACCCGGGCCTCTGTGGTGGTGGGAACCCATGCAGAGCTTCTTTAGGTCCATGTTAGACTGATATTTGTCAAACAAAATCACGCGTTTGAGTGGAAAGATGAGGGTGATATGTGTTTATTTAATAAATGGAACAAGCTATTTGCGGTGTGGTGGTCTGAGTCTGGTGCTGTCACAATGCATTTTGGGAACACTGTTGGAAGGAAGACGTTGTAAAGAACTAATATCAAAAAAATGTTTGAAACTGAGAAAGAGCCTGCATGACACTCTGACAAGAAGTTTGACAAGCATTTCTGCAGACATCATCTGGAATTTAATGTACAAAGTGTCAGCTAACAGCCTGACGTCATATAGCCTACTTATAAGCTCATCAGGCTGTTGTGTGTTGACAGATGTGAATAAAGTGTCCATTTGCTGAAAATAGCAGATCTACAAGCTCACAAGCTTGTAAGTCTGTGCTTTGTTTGATCCAGGTTCCCAGACCTTGTCAATAACATGCAATGTTTGGACTCTTGTGGACTGAATACTCATGACACTGACATACAGTAAAATACTATTATGCTTGATGTTTTGTGAATAATCAATGCATGAACTCAACTAACGTGAATATTCGTGTGCTTTCCTCACTGCAGATGGTGGTGGCGGCAAAGTCTATAGGGTAAGCTTACTGGGAAATTGACAGTCAAAACAGCATCATTGATTCACTATGGCCATCGCTATGACATGCAGTGTGAAACATCTAGAAAACTCATCACCAACAAAATTGCTATCATAATAATAACTGTAATTTCATTGCTATCATAACATCTAATTGTTTCTTTAGGGTCAGAAAGGCGAGCCTGGAGATGTGCCAATTGTAAGTGAATGCTATGAATAAACTCAAATAAACAGTCAATATAAAGACAGAATCAGAGAACTAATTCTAAATCTTCGTCTAATTGTGTTTTGACAGGTGACAGGGATTAGGGGCCGTCCTGGAGCAATGGTGAGCCTTTCTTTTGTATTTCCGACCATGTAGCTGTCCCTAAATACAGTTCACTGAAGACAGAACATCCAACTACACGAGTTGACACTAGATGGCATAAGAGCACACTTTCAAACGTATACCTAACTTCACCTAAAAAGGACTCTGGTCTCTGGTGGTGGTTGAAATGTCCACTGAGTATCCAGCAGCATGTAATGCCATTTATATGAATGCTGCCCCGATGGCATGGCTATATGCCTGTGTTAGGAGCGAATGTTTTAATTGGTTACTGTTCCATTCTTTATCACAGGGTCCCCCCGGTGCAGCAGGAATAAGAGGAGACCGTGGACACAAAGGAAGGCCTGTATGTCGCATTCACAAGTCTTTTCTTTTATTTCTTTTATAAAGTGAACCTCCTTGAAGGCCTCAAACAGATAGAACGAGGCGAGGCATGAGAATGCAGTACGTTTACATTGGCACTCTGACAGCATAAAAAAAACAAGCTCTGGATTCAGATCTTAATAACTCTTTCATTGCGGCTCTGACTGAACAGAACCCTTGACTATTTATTGTTGATCCTTGTCAGAAATGCCAAGGATTAATGCCCTACTGCATTATTATTTTTTAGTTTGGGGATTTTTCTTCCTTTTCTTTTTTTTTCTCTTTTTTTTAATGGTGTGTTGATTTGGATAGGGGTCACACAACATGCTGGCATGCAAACTTACATTATGGCTTCTGGGCTTTCAGTATAATCTTCGCTACTGCCTAGCACCAACGCGTGGTGATTATTATTATCTACTACGATCAATACATTTCATAATTTGTTTCTACACCAAAGCCTAACTTTATACTTACATGATGCGGAGAGGTGCCCTGCACTAAAGAATAGGCAACGTGACGCATTTCAATCTAGTAGATCTGCTATTTCCGGTGTGCAACACCAGCACACAACTAAATTAGGCGTACCGTAGGTTTTTAAACTGTCTTGGAGTCTAATGGGCTTTCAGTCAGCAGCCACACCTGCTGTCTGAGAAGCTAATTGCAATGCTGGTGGACCACTGCCTGGTGGCCTGGATACCTGCAATACTGCAGGGTTGCTAGTCCAATGTGCTAGTGTGCAGCACGGATGCACCCCAGGGCACAGTTGGGGCACACCGCCAACTTCCGATTTCATCTCGTGTCACCTCCAGAATTTCTTAAATGACATTGTCAGCCCGGCCGCATTACGGGGGACAACACGGACAAACATGACGCCCTGCACGGTGGAGAGGTTTGTGAGGTGGCGTGACACTATCCACAAGTTTCCAACGTCCCATCGTGCATTGCGCAGAAGGTGTGCAACAGCTTCCGTCGTTGCAGCCAAGTGTGATCTACAAGCTCACAACGGTTGCATCTGCAACGCAACGTGAGCTTGTATGTCAGCTGTTCTCCGGAAGTGTCCCACAGATAATGCTACGGTAAATTCTCGTGTAAACAGGTGGATAGTGACAGTAACCACCTCCGGCTCAACGCAGGCAAGACCAGAGCTGGTGCTGGACTACCAAAATAAGGATTCCCCCCTGGGTCCCAGCACCATGTGCGGAGATCATGGATGCCTACAAGTACCTACAGTATAGGCGTTCAGCTGAACAAGCAACTGAACTGATAATACGTAAGGGTTACCCTATGTTTTAACAGCGGGCAACAGCCAGCGACTCTGGGCTATTTTCATGTTTTTTGGGCGACGTTTTCCACTATGGCCTCATCGCCTGCTCCCGTTGACAAATAACGCACTTCTGGAAAATACTGCCGAAGCTCAGGTTTCGCAATTTGTGCAACAGGATGCTGCAGATGTTCTACCACAGGGGTCTTCAACAGGCCAAGGACCGCTTAGCTGAGAGAGAGATGAAGCAGGGACCCCCTCTACATATTGTATAAATGTGTGATGCAGATTTTCATCGATTTCATAGATAGATGACTTGTTTGATAGCACTGTCATCAGTCTATGTTGGATTCATGTTAGTATTTTCAGGCATTTAACTAGTTAAATTGTCGATGCTTTGTAAACGTGACCTTTCACTCCGTACTTGGTCTGCTCTTTTTTACCTCTACACCAAACCTATTTGCTGAAAATAGAATAAAGAATTATCCGATCACACAGGATTTGGCGGCCCCCCTGTAGTAACTCTAAGGACCCCCTAGGGTTCCCGTACCCCGTCCCCCTGTTGAAGACCCCAGTTCTACCGGTCTAGTGAACTCTTCTTTGCAGTTGCATGCTGGGGGGTTACGGGAACGTTGGGGACTGTTAACAGGCTGGTGAAGGCTCTGTTGTCGGTGCTAAACTGGACGGTGTGAATGAGGTGGCAGAAACGAGAACTAAGGAAAAGCTGGAGGCTGGCCAACCCCTACCACCAAGAAAACAGAACAGTACAACAAAACACTCAGTCAGTCCTTTGTGCCGGTAGCCCTGGGGCTTTTCAGTGCTCTTTTTTGCCCTTTTTTTGCCCTGCTGATGCCTTTTTTGCCTATATCTGTCCTGTATCTTCTTTTACATTTGCTGCTGTTCTGCGATTAACGACTGAATTTCCCCCACAGGATAAATGAAGGCCTATCTAATGATGGGGAAACACATAATGCGCAATCACTTTGTCGGATTCGGACAAATTATTAATAGATCATACAAATTAAGGGTTAGCTTTATAAATGCTGATTTCATGGGAAAGAGATAAACACAGGAACAAAATGAATTATTTAACACGCTGAGATATACCGCGCCCAGCAAACAAAAACAGACCATGAAATGATAAATGAATGTGCTGCCCACAGGATACGTAATGTTGGAGTGTTAATGCAAATGGAACCAGCATTTTGGGGAAGGGAACATTTTCTATCCTGATTTATTAGCACGCCGGCTCAGCTGTGCTCTGCCCCATACACATTTCACGACTCTCAATTAAATTCTTAATAAACACAACACAACGAAAGCTCCAGTGTTTATTTAATCATTTACAAGACGGACACATTCTCGGACTGACTCTGCCAAAACAAAGCACTTGGGGAACTCATTGTGTCAACTTTGAAATAGATTGGGATTGACGTGGTGGTTCTTGTTTCTGATGCGTAGGGACTGCGAGGCTCCGCAGGTTACGATGGAGAGCCCGGTGTTCCAGGTCAGCCCGGAGATTCGGGACCTCCAGGACATCCAGGTCCAGGAGTGAGTTTACATTACGATACACCTAATGCACCCAGGAGTGAGTTATTAAAAAATGTTGATCTACAAGCATCACAACACATTGTGAGCTTGTAGTTGTAATAAACCACTTTCTCTTTTCAGGGTCTTGGAGCCCATATGGCAAGCGGTTTTGATGAGAAGTCAGCGGGACAGATGGCCATGATTCCCGGATCAAGGGTACGTTTTAAACTGACGAGTGTATGTCACGCTTTACGAAGAAAATACCTATTTAAATATAAAGCTATGGACCCTGAACACACGAATAAAAAAAATAAATCATCAATACTTGAACAGGAATGTAAAGTATTTCAAACAGAAGTCACCTTCATCCCCAGTGCTCTATACTTGGTCCTTTCTCCCATCGTTTTTGTGAGGTTAAGGTTAGGACTAAGATTAGGGCATAGTTTGTGTGGTATTAAGATTAGGTTTATGCATAGCTTTTGTGGGGTTAAGTTTAGGGTTAAGGGTGGGGATAGGCATAACATGCGAAACCCTCTGAAAAAAAGAGAGTCCCATATGAGCACAGGCCATTGCCTTCCTACAAAGCGTATTATGGAAAGTGTTGGAACACAGAGAATAGCTGAACATTGCTGAATATTGTATTGATCGATGGGGTGAATGGATGGGTGATTGGAATGAACACTTGGGGGAGGAGTGGGAGACTCACCCCTCGGCCATGGTCCCACAACCACATATACTGTAAACACGCACACTTGATGACCGAATGGAACGACGGATACAGTACCGAACAACCCCACCAATCACAATAAACATGCAAACCATTCTCCAACTCACACAATAAGCACGATCAACACAAAACCCAAACAATGTGTGTCGGCACGTGCCCCAAGGCATGCTGGGAAATACTTCCAAGCTGAATTCATCCTGCACAGTACGCTATTATTGAATCCGTAGGAGACGGTGGGGGAAGGAGCTCTTTTTTTTCCCTTCACCAGCGTCGGCAGGGTATACTCACCAGCATCAGGGTTACTGAGGTTAGGGTTAGGTTTAGGCATAGTTTTCCTGAGGTTAGGGTTAGGTTTAGGCATAGTTTTACCGAGGTTAGGGTTAGGTTTAGGCATAGTTTTACCGAGGTTAGGGTTAGGTTTAGGCATAGTTTTACTGAGGTTAAGGTTAGGGTTTGGGTTAGGTTTAGGCATAGAGGTTAACATTCAAAGTGACCACAGCCGAGCGCTCCAGACCTCCGCTCCAGCCAATCACAAGCCACGCCTTCTAATTTATTCAACCCCGTCTCCTACGGATTCCATTATCAGGCACAGTACGCCACTAAAATAAAACATTTGGCTACAATACATACGTGTTATGTCCGTTGTCTCCCTCTCCTGACAGAGAGAGGTAATTACAACATTGAAATAAAAACTCACCCCAGTCACTGACTGTGTGCACATGGTTGAAACTTGAAAGGCAATTAATCATTTGAATAATAAGGACTGCAATCCATAATTGCAACTATGTTAAAACCACATTACAGTCCAGAGGATGAATCTCGTTCCATCTATGCCCACGTGTTTCAAATAACGTTATTGCCATTGTCAACCACTAGGTGTCTTCCTACTTGAGTCGACACCGGAGTCAAAATGTAACAAACTAAGATATGGTAATAATTGTAATACATTTTATTAAAGCTACAGCTTTAATAACATGTATTTTTTTTTACTGGGCTTTGATATAAACCACCATTTTGGCACCGTATACACACAGTACCCTAAGATTGGGCATATACACTACAGGCTTGCCTGTATTTCATACATGACATTTTCACCTTAAAAAATGCATCTGATGTACAATGATTATATCTGGCTTAGTATGTGTATTTTGTTGAATTACAGCCCAATGATACCATATTCTAATTTATTGTGTATGCGAATTAAATGAATGACATCTTTTTTAAAACATGCCTAGACGTTTAAAACCATGCTCTTATGTTCTTCAGGGTGAGGCCGGAACGCGAGGACCTCCCGGACCAAATGGCTCACCTGTAAGTTCATCATTCTGGACACCTACGCTGATTACAAATCACCGATAAGATCAGACGCTAAAGATTTCTACACACAATTTCTTTTTTTATTTTCATTTTTCCCTATATCCCTTCTTATGTTGTCTACTTTACTCTTGTCAGGGACATGCCGGACCACAAGGACCTCCTGGAGATGTTGGTGATAATGGACAGATGGTATAAAAACATTCCTGTGCATGTTTTTCTATGAATCTCAACCTCTTATTCTAATATTCATTCATGCCAATCTGCTTATACACTTGGTGTGCTTGCCATGTGCTGGTATCACCTGTAAACCCATAACATTAACTGCATTGTTTTGTTTTCCCCGTGCACATTCAGTAAAGGCTTTATCATAGTCCGAGGTGAAGAGCTATCACCTCAACTTTTAGGTGATAAGCTATCACCTAAAATTGTGTTAACAAGTGGAGGCCATCATAGTCACGGACTCACGGTGAAGTCCTATCACCACGCCTCTGTGCCTCTGAAACCAGGGTGCACACTGATTGGTCAAGATCGACCAATCAGTGAACGGGGTAATGGGGAGATGTCTGAAGGTAAAAACAGAGGAGAGATGTCAGGGTTCGCGGTGATAGCCCTTCACCGTAGCGAATGACGTAATGTTGTAATATTCTGACTTTAAAAGACTACACCGCGGTGATAGCTTGTTATCACCCCAGACTTTTCTGTGATAGGGCCTTAAGATACTAACATCCTACTTTTGAGTACATTGGCAGTGTTCATAGAACGTACTGTAGGCCAAACATCCTTCCAGTAGGCCAAACATCCTTCCATAGCTGCGATAAAATGAATGCATCTGCATTTGCAGACACACAATGCTAATTAAACGTTCAGTTATCATGTTGATTACATTCTTCTGTTCGGTGGTTTCTTTGCTTGTCATTGTGATTTATTTGGTTTCTTTTCCGATGGTTTTGCCTCTTGTGCTTCGTCATTGTGCAAATAGATGACACTAACGTAACAACAACCTAACCGTGTGTGTTGTAGGGTCCAGCTGGCCAGAGGGGCCCTGAGGGTCCACCGGGGAAACCAGGCGAAGACGTGAGTTAGTTCTGCTCCGCTGTTAATGTGATCAATATTCTGTGACTGTACATTATGTAATATATACACAGTATAACTTACATACACAAATTGCCCATGTTTGACTTTGAAATCAGTTAAGAACGGAAATAATTTTCCTACTACTTCTGCTTTTTTTGTTCAGGTCAAAGAGGGCAAATCAGCATTTGCTCAAATTTCACCCGCATTTTAAGCCTTTAGTCAACGATCACAGCCAGAACAATAGTATGAAGTCAAACGTTCTCCTCAATGTACATTTTAATCAGTTCAGCATAGATTAATAGATTAATCTGGTCATTTAATTAATGATAAAAGCTATTTGGAGGAAGCATAGGTTTTGTGTCTAGTATTTACTTCACTTCAGTGCAGTGCATGTCAACATTTAAGGACACTGTGTATCTTCAGAGTGTTTTTTAAATAGTAAGCGCTGCCAGGGCCAGATAACAGCATGATGTGTCAAGGAACAAGGAGCCAAATAAAATGGGCGATTTGGCAGCGTATACTAAAAACACATAAGATTTCTACCGGAACCTTGCTGCCAGAGAACAGTTTGTGATGCACACAATTGTCTTCTTGTCTTCACACAGGGAGAAGCAGGCACATCAGGAAATTCAGGGGAGATGGGGTTCCCTGGCTCTGCCGTAAGGACATCTATAGCCGTATAGTTGAATCATGCATGTACAGCCACTAAAATATCGCTAAATAATACAGAAATATGGAATACAATGTGGTTCTTATGCTCTCCTAACACGGGTTGTGAGCAGCAATATTGCTTCAATGCATGTACGATAATTAACAATTTAACCCATTTAGAACAGGTACACATTATCATTATTTATCATTATGGTATCATTATTTTATGCTTTAACTATTGAAAAATAGCAGATATACAAGCTCACAGTGCAGCACCGAGTGCCGCACTGCAAGCTTGTAGATCTGCTATTTTTGAAAAATCGTGAAAATTAGAATTTTGACCCGATTCTATAAGTGTCTGTTGAATCCTTCTAAGATTTTTTTGAAAAACTCTATGTTTCTATGTCAGCAATCTGGCTCGCCAGAGAAAAAGGTCCTTTTCACTTCACTGGAGCTCAGTTAGTCTGTTCTTGAGAGACTACTATGTCAGTGGTTCTCAAACCTTTTCATGTGAAGGACCCCCAAACTGACATGTATTTGGCCACAGACCCCCATCTCAAAATATTTAGTTCCAGGGACCACCCAGAAGCAAAATTACAATCGTTTGCTTTGAAAATGCATATATTCAAAGATTTGCACACATTTTCACGACTTTTTCAAAAATAGCAAATCTACAAGCTCACAGTGAGCTTGTATATCTGCTATTTGTCACTGGTTAAAGCATTCAATAATTCTAGGCCTAAATTTATTAAAACCCATGAGTCCCCCAGGGGTCTATATTAGACCCTCTCCTTTCTTCACAGAATCTCTTTGCTGAAATTGCCGATCCACAAGCTCACACTGCGTTGTGCTGCGACACATTGTGAGCTATTAGATCCGCATATGTTCGCAGAATGTTCTAACCTTCTATGAAACGTGTTTCAGGGAGCTAGAGGATTTCCAGGGACACCCGGACCCCCAGGATTGAAAGGTCACAGAGTGAGTATAAAGTATTACCAGACTCAAATATTTATTTTAGATTAACTTTTTGCTTTCTTGTGCTTAGGCGAGGCGGGAAGAAATGAAACCTCTTATGGTATACAGTTTCAGAACCTCAAATAAATTCCAGATGGAATGGGTCTTTCTGATTGCAGGGTCATACCGGTCCTGGTGGACAAAAAGGAGAAACGGGAACAGTCGGATCCAAGGTAAGTACAGTAGGAATCACAAACGCATGCCATGACACCTTCTTAGTGTAGGTTTTTGGTGAGCTATTATCACTGGTTCCCAAACAGTGGGTCGGGACCCATTTGTGGGTCATGGACACATTTTTATGGATCCCTTCATAATTTGTTTCCTACATTTAGTTTTACCTTTTTTTTTTTTTTTTTGAAAAAATAAATAAATAAAAAATCTAAAAAAACAGTCAAAAGGATTTTCATGAATTAAAAAATAAATAATAATAAAAATAATAATTTCATTAATATTTAATGAATAGCCCACAAGAAAAATCTAATAAATTCCATAAATTAGAAAACAAATATTTAAAAAGTAGTGAAAACAGCCCATCTGTTTTCTCTAAATTTGGGTCCCGGGCAAAAATGTCTCTTTTGGGTTTCGTGTTAAAAGGTTTGGGAACCACTGAGCTATATGACCTGTTATGATGCCATCCTCTCATGGCTCACTGCCAGCATGGTATAGGCTAATCACATTATGAAGTGTCATTATTGTGGTCCATTTGCTGTATTTATAAATGTGGTTTATGTGATTTTATAGGGTGCCAATGGCCCCACTGGCCCAATGGGAGGACCTGGCCCAATGGTGAGTCTTTTTTAAACAACTTTCGTAACCCCCCAGTTCCCGGGGGATATTTTACACTTCATTGTATGGCGGTGATGCACAAAAAAGGGGGATTGAGGCCCTGCCCTTTTATCTGTCTGTAAAAAAACAGTTTTTACTATGGTGAAAGAAATGCGAATGCCCCTCTTTCCATGCCTTAACCGAAGGTAGCATTCAAGGGAATTGACTTGTCCCAACTCCCCTGAACTTAAATGCAGCATCTTATGTCGAAAGAATTGCACTCACTGTCCAAAAATCCACACCACATCTCCAGTATTGCCTTCTTTATGCTTAGTTTAGTGTGTTATGAAGTACCGAAAATAGCCGACCTCCAAGCTCACAGCGCGTTGTGCTGCAACGCGTTGTGAACTTGGAGGTCTGCTATTTTCAATATGTTTAGGGAGGGGTCGTTTTTTATTGAGGGGTGTTACTGGAGAAAATGTATAAGCCCCTTTATAAAATGCCATGACCCTCCCTCTCAATTGGGGGAAAAATCAATGACCCTCCCCAAGCATTAAAATAAAAAAGATTGACCCTCCCCTACAACATGATATTTACAACAGTAAAATTATGCCTAAAACCTAAACTTGGGTGGGCATTGCAAATTTTATTTTCTTTCTTTCTTTTTTTACTGTAAATAATTAGGATTTTTTTTAGGGTTCAAAACGGGTGCGGGCGGCAGCAGCAAAGAACAATAATGAATAGGCTAATATGATGCATTGAGATCCCAGCTGCACTTCATCCCAAAAACACATTTCCAAATATAAACTAACACACCCTCCAAACTAAAGTAACATACAGTGAGTAGCCTACTGCTGCTAGTGTAAAAGTCAACGTGGACATCACAACAAAGGTGAGAAGTTCTCACAGGTTGAGAACAGGTTATTTGACATCTAGGTTACAGATAAAACAATTGACACATGTGCACAACAAAGAGAAGGCTTGTAACAGCTGCCATTCATTTTGTGCTGTTGATTGCCTGTGATCAAATCTGGGTCAAATGCGCATTTTCAACGAGCGGTCGTTAATTTTCTTTTTTTAGCACCATTTCACTTTTTACTTTAGGGAGGGGGGATACAGTTCTGACAACCATTGTTGCTGCCTTAAACAGCTCTCCATTGTTTTAGGAAAATACATTGTAGTATAAACACAGCCATAATATTATTGAAAGGAACGCTGTAGTAAAATATATATAGGCCTATAAAAACCCAGACTATTTTTTTATTCAAAATCGCATGACCCTCCCTGACACTCAAATTAAAATAGCATCACCCTCCCCGAGATTAAAATCAAAATAGCATGACCCTCCCCTAAAATCCTCCTTGGGAGGGGGGGTCATTATTAATAACCCCTCCCTTACCAAAGTTTGTTTAGATGTTTAGAAATTTCAGCCCCTGCCTCTTTAACATTCTCTGCACGTCCCTGTCGTAATGTGCCGCTGGCTTGTATATAGACTATTTTTTGCAATTAAAATAAATCATACATTTGGAGGTTAAGCGAATAACTTGTGCCACTGGTTTTGTGAAATGAAATAAAGGAAGCTTCATGCTGTAATAGATCATAACATTGATCATGTCCAGTATTGTGCTTCTTGTCTCCGCCAGCCCGAAAGGCATGGCCGAGAGTATGTATTCGTCCCTGTCCGTCCGTCCGTCCGTCCGTCCGTGCGTCCGTCCGTCCGTGCGTGCGTGCGTCTGTCCGTCTGTTAGCAGCTAATCTCCGGCACTGTTGGCCCGGTCGTGGCCAAACTCTGCACACACACTCCCTGGATGCCAATTCAGAACCTCTACCCCACATTTTTCACATGGGCCTGTTCTAGCGGGAAAACCTTAATGCATTTAAGGTTCATTGAAAACAGCAAACAAAAACAACACATAACCATACAACATAAAACAACATATTACCGGTAAGACTCCCTAATCGGGAGATAAGCGACCGCCAGGTCTCATACACAAACGTTAGAAGGCAATGGCAGCCAATCAGGAGGGAATATAGGAAATTGGGACAGATCCATGTTGATGACATTACTTTAGAGATATTGTGTACCGCTTTGATTGATTTTAGGGCAAAATCTGTAGGAGCAGTGTCCAAATATGTGTTTTGCAAGAATCGGCCTCATGGTACCGCTAGAAGAGGGGAGGGCCATGTGAGAAATGAGGGCTGGAGGAAACATGAGGTCCCCACTGTACACAGAAACCCATCCTATCGACGAGGCAGTTTCTTTAGTGCCGCAATGGCTGAGTGCGGAGGATTATGAAAGTCTGACGTCTCCATTACTCCGACTATGTGGCTACGCATGTGGTTAGGGTTAGAGATAGGGTTAGTAATGGGGAGAGTAGGACGAACGCAATTACGGAGTAATGCGGCGGCGAAAGTGCTAAGCGCGTGATAGCCTTATTAACGAAGTATAAATCAGGCGTAAACATACACAGGGACGTGCTGGGCCCCTGATTCAGCCCGGGAAAAAGAGTTGGAGAGGCCCTAATTTTTTTTAATATATATATATTTTGTCGTTGTCGGGTGGAAACCTTATACGTCCAAAACCGTTTGTTTTGTATTTATCATTTAAAAATGATTTAAACTAGTGAAAACAGCCGCGGTGCGAGGCATTGTGTGCTTGTAGATCTGCTGTTTTCACTACTTTTGTGCAACGGCCTTGTATGATGAAGCAGGGCTTTGCTTTGCGAAAAACTTGGAGATACAAGGTTTCTGCCCGACAATGACGATTTACTTTGTTGGCCGCCCAGCCCCCCAATTTTTTTCCCAATGGCCGGCCTGGACCGGCCGGGAATGAACCGGCCGTTCGGGAGTTGTCCCACTATTCCCAATGGCCAGCACGTCCCTGAACATACATGTATACTGTATTACTGCTTGGTTTCTGTGAAGGTATCTGACTTTTGGGATCATTCTAGGGTCCTCTTGGGATGCCAGGAGAGAGGGGTCGCTCGGGACCCGGCGGTACACCTGTAAGGATCAAAGCCCAATGTTTTCTTTTTATGATAATACATTTACTTGATATCACACTGACATGAACATGAAGACTGAACTGGTTTTGTCTTTTAGGGTCAACGTGGCCCACCTGGAAACCTTGGCAAACCAGGTCCAATGGTAAGTCTGTCACGGTGTTAGGCATGGCAATCCTTTATGTGTCTTGTTTGACACCAGACGGCAATGACAACAATCACTACTACAATCATACGACATGAACTATGTTAGATTGTATAGATCTGCTATTATTACAATATTTTAATTGTTTTTAAATTAAACAAATCTTTTACATTTGTTTTGTTTACTCATTCCACCTATGCCCAAATTGGGATGCTGGGTTGAAAATATCTCGTAATTAACGGGATGGCCCGAGGTGCTCAATCCTCATTCATCAGATTATGCCACCTTAACATTGTTTCTGTGACCTGACAGGGTCCCTTGGGTATCACTGGACCACCTGGCTATCCAGGAACACCAGGAATGAAGGCAAGTGCATTATGACCAATCTATACACCTATCTATCTATTAACCTACAGTATCTGTTAACCTATCTATCTACGTATCTACCTATCTATCTATTTATCTACCTATCAACCTATCTACCTATTTACCTATCTATCTAATCTGATACGGTATAGAAATTACATAGTGACAGCTTTTCCTGCAAACAGTATCCAATATGCATCATATAATACTGCTAAAAGCCTTTCAATTCCCTCTAAGTCTGCACTAATGTCACCAGGTCATATTCCTGTACAACGGCTACTGTGGAAGCACTTTAGACATGATTCTATCAATACGAAGAGGTGTGACGATGGCTTCTGTCTCCCACAGGGACAAGCAGGCTCCACAGGAGTCCGTGGCCCTGAAGGCCAACAGGGACAGAGAGGAGAGACCGGTCACCAGGGAAGACCTGGATCAACTGGCATTCGAGTTAGTCGCTTACTTCATCTATGCTTACACCTTAGATATACTACATACAAACTCACCCAGTAGTTAGTTACACCATCATACAGTATACTGCAGACTTTTGCTTTCACACAGTGCTCTAAAGTAACCAAGTACATTTACAAGTACAATTTTGAGTCATTTGTACTTTTCTTGAGTATTTCCAATATTCAATACTTTTTCTTCTACTCCCACTACATCTTGGATCCAAATATTGGACATTTACTCCACTGCATTTATTTTAAAACAAGTTACTTTGTAGATTTTGATAATCATTACAAAACCTACATTAACAACTTCAGACAATCTACAACTTCACAATGTGTCGTGATGTGTCACATTGTGAGCTTGTAGATCTGCAATATCTGCAAAAGATGTTTGTACATTTGAAAACATGAAATGGGACATTCTGCGTACTTTTTACTTTTGGTACTTTAAGTACATTTTGATGCCAATATTTTTAATAGAGTATTTCTACATTATTGACACTTTTACTCAAGTAAAACATTACCACCACTGGCTTTCAGGTCATCAGACGTTTTTTACTAGCATTGCCTATGTGTTGCATGGCTCACCATACTCAACAGCGCCATAAAGGTTTTGTGGATCTAACTAGACATTATGTTCTGTTCATAGGGTCCCTTTGGGACAGACGGTGGCACGGGTTCAAAAGGCCCAGTGGTAAGTTAAAAATCACTCCCTGTCCATGACATACATGATACATGTATACTCATCATATCTGACATGTGCTCACACACAGCCTTAATGTAACATGGCTGCACGGTTCTCCTTTGCAGGGCAATGTGGGCCCAGGAGGACCAGGAGGCCATCTTGGACCGTTGGGCCCTCCAGGACCCCAGGGAAGCACTGGCCAGCCTGGTATTAAAGGACAACTTGTAAGTTGGCTCCTACTGACACATTATTGTCTCTCTCACCAACCTCACGCCTTTATCCACAAACAAAACAGATCAGGCCATGTGCCCGTTTACTCCAAAAATGTACTGTATACATTAGTCTCATATAGGTCACTAGAGAGGACTCATAGTAAATACCATTTGTTGATAAGGTCACAATGTGCTGTTTACTTATAATGGGTCAAGTGACATGTATGCCTTTATTGACATGGCAGTAGACTGACAGGAAATGTGGAGAGAGATGGGGAGTGGCATGCAGCGAAGGTCGTGACTCGCGGGGAACGGGATTCGAACCCGCGACATGCTGTCAGGCTAGGCTATTGCAGCTTAGGGTGCTCGGACCGCCACGCCGGCGGCCCAGGCAAGTACAGTAGCTGTTGTTCATCAGTGCTGACGCTCCGTCATGTTTGTGTTCTAGGGAGACGTTGGCGTGGCAGGATTCAAAGGAGAAGCCGGACCCAAAGGAGAAATCGTAAGTTCCAATAATGCTATACAATACACACTCAAATTGCAGTGTTTTACAAGACCTATTTTTTTTACACTTACAGGAGAGCAACAATTAGAAGGAAACGCAGTAAGGTTGGCTAATTCAGGGGTCTTCAACGTTTTCAGGCCAAGGACCCCTTAGTTGAGAGAGAGATGAAGCAGGGACCCCCACAACCTTGTCATAGATTCCATATTGTTTAATTGTTTGACAGCACAATCATCAGTGTATTTTGGATTCATGTCAATTTGTGTTTTTTAACCACTTGAACCGTCAATACGTCTCCCCTCTACACCAAATGTCTTTGCCGAAAATAGCCGATCTACAAGCTCACAGCGCCTCGCAACACGAGGCGTTGTGAGCTTGTAGATCTGCTATTTTTTGGCTAAAGTTCTCAGAATCTGGTTAAGAATCTGGCTAAAAAGGAGATTTTCTTTTTCTTTCTTTATCACACAAAGATTTGGAGGACCCCCTGTAGTAACTCTGAGGACCACCTAGGGGTCCCGGACCCCCTGTTGAAGACCCTTGGGCTAATTGCTTTCTGTCTGTCACGTTGTGTCCTAGGGTTCCCCGGGCTCTCAGGGAGTGATCGGACCCCAGGGAGAGGAAGGGAAGCGAGGACAGAGGGGAGACTCCGGCTCTGTCGGAGTCGGTGGTCCCGTTGGCGAAAGGGTGAGTCAGCGTTCTGCCTCAAAGTGCAGCATCCATCAGTCACTACAGGACCGGGTCATTTCCATTAGGACCTCAATTTAGAAAATTAATCATTTTTGGAACAGATCGCCAACACAATAAATCACTTTCAGCTAATTCCTCATTATAGCATGGGAAATTGGATATGTGCCCGTTTATGCAGAAAATATATGGTTGGTTATATGTGATTTATGCAAGGCAGCAAAGTGGTTTTAGTTGTTCTGTTTTGTGGCGTTGTTTCGTCCAACAGTATGAGAATTATGCTGCATTCAACCATATCAACTTTGCCTTAGCAATGAAGATGCCATCAAATTCTCTTTGCCTTAGCAATGAAGATGTCATCAAATTCACTGTTTTGCCCTAAACATTGTTGTACAACAATAGACAATGTTCAAGCTTGAAGATCTGCAATTCTTTGCTTTTTTTTTTTTTTTTTTTTCAGGGAACCCCTGGTAACAGAGGATTCCCCGGAGCTGATGGACTACCAGGACCTAAGGTATAATGTAGCATGTAGCCCGTTGTTTGATGGACTAATATACCGATTTTATTCCAGAGAGAATCATAATGATAATGATAGCATCATGGGACCAGGGTAGATTCTAGAAATGATAACACAAGATTGGAACAAGATATAGCTCCCAGTGACGAGCGTCTGTTGGCGTAACGACATATTCTTTGCTCTCTGTTGTTTCGCCACAACACGTTTCGTTTGGCGTCGAGAGGCACAGTATGGTAAATCCTCTAAGCCTGTATCATCTGATCTCTGAAGGGTGCCCAAGGAGATCGAGGAACTTCTGGACCGGGTGGGCCAAAGGGTTCTGGAGGTGATCCTGGACGCACTGGGGAACCTGGACTTCCAGGTGCAAGGGTACGACTCACTTCCCACGGTCCCCTATTACGCAATCGTAATCTTTTTTTCCACTTAATTGCCTGGTGTTCATTCACGCATCTTTTTCTTTTTCTCTAAAGGGTCTGACTGGTACCCCTGGAGTCCAAGGGGCAGAGGGCAAGCCAGGACCATTGGTAGGTCCTATTCCACAAACTCACAAACTACACGTTGGCTACACAGTGTATTTTCAGTAGCATAACGTCATCGTCGGGTGGAAACCTCGTATCTCCAAGTTTCAAATTTGTACGTTCTTTCGCAAAGTAAAGCCCTGCTTCAGCATACAAAGCCGTCGCACAAAAGTAGTGAAAACAGCAGATCTACAAGCACACAACGCCTCGCACCGCGAGGCGTTGTGTGCTTGTAGATCGGCTGTTTTCACTAGTTTCAATCATTTTTTAAATGATAAATGTAAAACAAACGGTTTTGGACATACAAGGTTTTCACCCGACAACGACGATAATGAATAACTTTGCTAATAGTGACTCCATGATCATAATGTGAGTGTGGTTGGTTTCTTGTCCAGGGGGGTCCCGGTGAAGACGGGCGCCCAGGTCCCACTGGTTCGCAAGGAAACAGGGGTCCTGCAGGAACTATGGGACTTCCAGGCCCGAAAGGCTTTAATGTAAGGACTCCCGCAATGTAGCAGCAATAATGATAACGGATCTATACTAAATGCATATCTAATTAATAAACAACAACAACAACGATTGTGTTTTGAATCCATAAGGGTGACCCAGGAAAGTCAGGAGAACAAGGATCAGCAGGAGTGTCTGGTCAAAGAGTGAGTATTTTGTTCATCTAAAACATAATTTTGTGGCGTACCGTCATTATTAGTTGAAAATAAGAGAGCAGATAAATCATAAATAAATGTGCATCTCTCCATAATAAAGAACAAAAATATTTCCTTCTGATGTGAAGGAATAGACTATAGCGCATACTGACAGCAGCATATTGTTCTTTCATTCATACTCGCCCCACCCAAGTATGAAGTAAGAGCAAAATGGCTGCCCTTTGAATATGGTCAAACATAGCGATAGTACTGCGTGGTTGACTGTGTTTCTTGTTTGTAGGGCCCGCCTGGGAAAGACGGAGAAGTCGGCCCCGCCGGCCCACCTGGACCAGCTGTAAGTCTCTGCTTTTTTAATTAAAATAAAATGAATTCCATTAGGCAATTCCCACAGACGCCACTAATGACACGTACATGTCTCGTTTTCAAGGGCGTTGCAGGAGAAAGGGGAGAGCAAGGCCCACCGGGCGTCAATGGATTCCAGGTGGGTTGTTTTGACTCTCGGATTGATGGGAAATGCAGGCAAGACATGGGGAAAAAGAAAGAAAAAGAAAAGGGGGAAACAAAAAACATATAAAGGCGTGGATAGCTACAAAATATTTATAGGGAAACGGGGGATAATTAGACCCTGTTGTCTGCTCTTACATGTTGGTGTCTGACTGTTTTTGTGTTGTTAGGGTTTGCCTGGCAACCAAGGGCCACCTGGAGAGTCAGGAAAACCAGGTGATCTGGTGAGTGCGATTAAAACAACACATTTTTATGTACACATATAATATGTTTTACTGTATACTAAACGTACGGGTACATCGGAGGCAGAAAGAAATAGGCGTGGCAAAAAATAATACCACTTAAGCCCCATTTCTAAAATAGCGACAATAGTGGATCTACAAGCTCTTGGCGACGCGTTGAGAGCTTGTAGATCCACTATTTTCACTATTTGTTTGGGACCGAAAACGTTTGAAAATGTTTGCCTCTAATGACATTCCCAAAATAGGGATGCCACCTTCAAAGTGGCTAATAAATGAATGGTACAATATGAATGTGAGGTTAAATGTGAACACTAGGGGGTGGCGATTGCCCCAAATGACGCCCCTGGGGTACATACACTGATACACATAAGGACAGATGTAACCACAATTACATGTTGCTATAGCTATTATTCATGATGAAATTAAATAATGTGCCGTTGTCTGCTTTTTGTAGGGTATTCCTGGAGAAGGCGGAGCTGTGGGTCAGATTGGACCAAGGGTATGTAAACTAAAACAGTGGATCCAAAACTTTATTAGCTCAAGACCCAAAAGACAAATACCATGTTTTGTGAGATCGTAGATCTCCTATTGTCACTACTTCTCGAATGTGTTTTATTTTTACTTTTTAAATGATTCGATTTTTCAAATGTTATGTCTGAAATACTTTTGAAATGATGAAAAGTTTTGTTTTTGTATAAAAATGTCGAAATCTTTTGAAAAAATATATAATCGTCGTTGTCAGGTGGAAACCTTGTATGTCCAAAACCGTTCATTCTTTATGATTATTTAAAAAAAAAAAAAAATAGTGAAAATAGACGATCTACAAGCTTGTAGATCTGCTATTTTCACTACTTTTGTGCAACGTTCTTGTATGATGAAGTAGGGCTTTAATTTAGGGAAAAAAACATACACATTTGAAACTTGGAGATACAAGGTTTCTGCCTGACAATGACGATATATTTAAATGCAGGAAACGAAAAGAGGATAGTTACACGCAAAACACATAGAAATTGGTCCACGGGAAACGGTGAACTAAGATACAGTACATGACACCTTGAAGATGACTAAACATCTAAACCAGTTGAAATGGAAACTCACCAAAAGAATGTGACGTGGAATGATCACGGATTTGTTTCACCCACAGGGAGAGCGAGGCATTCCCGGAGAGAGAGGAGAACTCGGTTCATCTGGTCTGCCAGGATCCAAGGGAATCCCCGGAGCACCAGGTCCAGACGGGCCGAAGGTATGCAATTGTGTCCAAGAACTTTTTTTTTTTTTTTTTTGTATACCCCAGCAATTCTGAAGAAAAAACATGTACAAAAAAGTTACGTTTCTCAGGATAATGCTCGGGTTACATTTGCATTGTTCATTGGCATCCAATCCATGTAGTGAGATGAGAGCCATGATCACTGACAGTGGCATCTGCAACTTTACTCTCATTACTTGTCATGACGGCACCAACAACTCAGGACACCAACGTGAGCATGAAATAGATATCACCCACACTACCACTATCACCAGGGGTTTAGATAATTCTGGGAGGTAGATTGTCTATTTTCATTCCTTAAAGGACAACTTTGTTTTTTTTACAACAAGGGTTCATATTTTAGATGGTCATTAGAGAAAAGAAAATATGAGTGTTAATGTTTTCATTTACTTCTTTCTGTCATTTTAGTGATTTCAACGATAATGATTTGCATACATGCCCCCAGGTTGGGGGCATGCATGCAAGTGGCTAAATATGTATTTTTAGACACAACAAGCCCTTTCCCAAGATGCACCGCAATCTTTCATGCTCAGATGTCACTTATGGGGGCTGGTGTAAATAGTAACAAAGAAATTGCTGGCTTATTGTGTCTAAAAAGACATATTTAGCCACTTGTACCGTACGCATGCCCCAACCACTGAAATCAAAATAGTAAAATCGCTAAAACAATAGAAAGAAGTAAATGAAAACATTTTAACACTCATCTTTTCTTTTCTCTAATGACTATCTAAAATATGAACCCTTGTTGTAAAAAACCAAAGTTGTCCTTTAACAAGATAAGAGATGAGGTTTCTGCCCGACTGATTATTGCAAAACCACCCAGCTTCTTTAGGGTGCTTTTGTTGAAGCGTGATTACACTTTTCTCTCCACGGCGCAAGATAAAATATTGCAACTCTATTGCAGTGCATATGAATATTTATTGTTTGTATCCATCCCAAATATATATTTTATCATCCCCAAATGCTTAGTCTCACATATGCTTATAGTCACATATCACGTATGATGTACTGCTCTTCAATTCACACAAAGTACCTGGCAGTAAAACAGCAGTTGATGAGAATCCAATGGATTTCTATTACTTTTGGCTAATATTCATTCAGGTATATGCAACACAGTTGTGCCTATTACGGCCGGGCTACACCAAGCCGTTTTGCGTGCATATGCGGGTCGTGCGCGCGTATGCACGTTTTGGATGGATCCAATGTATATCAATTCAGCCGGCTACACCAGGCGTACGGATAGCGCGAACCACGGATACGCATTCCCTAAAAATAGGATCGGTTCTATTTTTTATGCACGCGTATGCGTTTTGTACACAGACTATCTGGTCTTCCTCATATACTCCCTCCTTGGTGTAGCCTGGAGCGTTTACGCATACGCAAGCGTCTTCACGGACAGTACGCGCGTATGCGCGCATTTTTTGGTGTAGTCCGGCCGTTAGGGCACCAAATAAGCCTACTTGGTTTGTGGCATATGGACATTTAATTTGAGCAAATGAAGAGCAAGTCCAGACGAAACAAACACTACCATTTAATGGTCACACGACTGCCTTCTACTGAGCCTGCAGGACAGATTTGAGTCATTTTACTGCACATGTGCAGTAGTCCTGGCAGAAAGTTGTGGCACGCTCCAGTAAATGTTTGTACTGGTACTGGAGTGAAGACCCACCCTCCAGACCGATAGAATTAATTGATTCATTTCCGTTTTCATTTCTGGAGCGGATATAGAATGCTTCATTTACAGTCTGTACCAGGTAGGATTGCAGGTCTTCATCAGGCGAATGTTTTCAGATTAAAAAAAGGAACACATTTATACATAAGTCATTGGCTAAAGAGTAATGACAACGTATGGCACTTGAGTCAGAAGAAGCAACCTAGCTGATAAACCAATCACAGGGTCTCTAAACCCCTCAGAGGAGTGGTCAATTACCAGGAAGAAAATAGATTACATAATTAATGACACATAATCAATTCAAGATAAGTGCATTATGGAAAATCAATAATAAAAACAACAATACAACATAAAGAAAACACATCCAACATAGGCCGTAAACAAAAGGCCTATCAGGGTTTGATGTTGTTATGTTGTCTGGTGAGATTCAATAAAGTCTACAACACTGGTATATTTATCCGCTACACTTGTTTATTGCTTTTGTTAAAGCAATAAACAAGTGGGGCGGAGAAATATACCAGTGTTGCAGACTTTAATGTCCAGCACCTGGGTGCCTTTATCTGAGATTCAAAGCAGCCATCCTCTGCACAGTAACATGTGGACCAAACCCCTAGAGTAGACTACTGAGGTACAGAGGGCCAACCCAGAATCAATCTATGTCCCTGAGGGAATAAAAGTAATTGACAACGTTTTTTTTTATCTGTTAAAATATTTGTATTGCTATTGTATTTTTCAGAAATTGTTGCTGACACACACATACTGAAACATGACCTAGTACAAGCTATATTGGTGCTGAAACCCTGTGCTAAGTTTAAATCAAAATCAAACCCCAAATGAAGATTTTCTATTTATAGTAACATTGACCACTACATTGACATTGCCCATTATACGAGTCGAATGCTCAGCAAACTTTGGTATGCTTTAGAGGAACATTACATTGTTCAAGCTATGTTGGTGCTGAACCCACATTTTTAAATTTTTATGCTTTGATTTAGTTCCCGACATAGTCTTCATGCCAAATCCCAATTCCTGCCACCTCGCCCCGTGTCACTGTTGAGTGCTGACCCAGTTGGTCAGCAGTTTGGGAGGATGTCTAGACAACCACGTCTCCGCTGTTAAACAGCTGCCATCTGCCTTCACCTGGCAGTGCAGGGTCTTCACCAGGAGAACATAATGTGTACAGAGAAACATGCTATGCCTCCCAGCTCCACTCCCTCTGAACACATGGCATGACCAGCATGTAGGAGTCACTATTTACTCACTCACCCCTGTAAATAACTTTCTCATCCAAGGCACGCCTGAATTACACAGTATTTTTTTTTTTATATTACGTCATATTACACGACGTAAATACACACATCTTTCCACCTGAGATATGGTAGGCTATGTCACTATTCATGAGAAATATCCGTTTCCATCAGAACTGGCTGAAAATAACTTTATACTTGACATTATTTAACCGCAAAAATTGCCAATCTTCAAGCTTACAGCGCTTCAAAATGTGCTGCGTAGTGAGCTTGTAGATCTGCTATTTTTGGTGAAGAGAGTTGGCCATAGATGCAAAAAGAACTCCTCAAGTACAGTGCAAATCATGTCTGTTTTACTAAGCATAGTGAAGTGATATTGATGTAGTGATATTGATGAATTCCAAATATTATCCGATTATTCTGCGGCACCCTTGGACTGGCATCCCACTTTACTATTGCACCGCCCTCCCCTGCCAGCCTCCCACCCGTGGGATTGCGTTAATTTGAGCACCCAGCCAGGCCAGTACAAGCCAGAGGCATCTGGAGGATTCGAACCAGGGCTTAATTAATGCCCATTTAGGCCTGAACACATTATGACGTAATATTTTATGCTTTAAATATAAAAAAATAGCAGATATACAAGCTCACAGCGCGGCACCGAGTGCCGCGCTGCGAGCTTGTAGATCTGCTATTTTTGAAAAATCGTGAAAATTAGAATTTTGACCCGATTCTATAAGTGTCTTTTGAATCCCTATGTTTCTATGTCAGCAATCTGGCCAGCCATCGTCAAAGAAAAGGTCCTTTTCACTTGACTGGAGCTCAGTTAGTCTGTTCTTGAGAGACTACTATGTCAGTGGTTCTCAAACCTTTTTATGTGAAGGACCTCCAAAATGATATGTATTTGGCCACGGACCCCCATCTCAAAATATTTAGTTCCAGGGACCACCCAGAAGCAAAATATGAGTTACAAACGTTCGCTTTGAAAACATATATTCAAAGATTTGCACACATTTTCACAACGTTTTCAAAAATAGCAGATCTACAAGCTCGCAGCGCGGCACTCGGTGCTGCGCTGTGAGCTTGTATATCTGCAATTTTTCACTGGTTAAAGCATTCAATAATTCTAGGCCTAAATGGGTTAATGGCAGGGCTTGGCGGAGCTCTCCCCCGGAAGCTGCCTCCTGCGCTCCAGTGCCTCTAAAACGTGTTGCGTCACCTCAAAAGGCTATTAATTCAGCTTTCACATTTTCCCCTTTAACACCTTTATTGTGTTGTGGTAGGAAGAGGCTTTAAACGCCTTTATAGAATTTAGAGTGTAAAGAAAGTAAAATCAATGATGTTGTTTAGCTATGTTAGCTATGATGGATTAGCTATGAGGTTTATAGCTACCTGTTAAACATCTAACCTAGCCTCTGACTCAACAACATGCTATCTAAAAAACATGCATGAACGGTTAATCAACAACATTTAGTACATGTTGTGCATTCTACACTCATCACTGTCTACCAAACCCTGATACTAGTTTAGCCCCTTTGAGATGTGTAACTACATAAATGCAGCGCTAGCAAGACATACCGTAGCTATATAAAGAATCCTTGCTACTACAGTAACTGATTCAATTAGTGAAATAACTGTATAGTATTGCTTGTTTGTCTCCGTAGGGTAGCCCTGGTCCAACTGGCGCAGTAGGTGACCTGGGACCACCAGGTCTTCAGGGAATGCCAGGAGAGAGGGGCATCTCTGGCCCATCTGGGCCTAAAGGGGACAGAGTAAGTAACCTTGTACCAGGCACGTGCAGACATAGACATCAAAGGGGGCTTGAGCCCCTGCCCTTTTATCCATCTGTAAAAAGTGCCCTCTCCAGACCATGAATGCAGTTTTTACTATGGTGATGCAAATGCCCTCTTTCCATGCCACACCTGAAGGCAGCATTCAAGAGAATTGCCTCGTCCAAACTCTCCTGAACTTGAATGCAGCATCTTATGTTGAAAGATTGTCCCTCTTTGTGTAGAAATCCATGCCGTTACGGCACATCTCCAGTATAGACGATTGTGCTTAGTTTAGTGTGGTATCACACACTGAACATATTTTTTGATATTTCCGCCAAAAGGCCCTTTTAGAAATGTCAGCCCCTGCCTCTATAACATTCTCTGCACGTCCCTGACCTACACGTCATCATATTTCTGTTGTTTTGTATATATTGAAATTTCAAATACATAAATAAATATGGTGTTTTTAAGCGTCATTCCCACCGGGCACGATAAAGATAACGATATGTCGGCGTTCACATCAGTTATGTCAGTGTTATCATTGTGGTGTGGACTCCATGCCATTCACTTGAGTTGAGAACGATTATTAAAACGATATCTTTATCATGCCCGGTCTGACGACAAAATGTGTGCAGTTATGCAAACGTAATATGACCCGACTTCACAATGTAGGCTTCTTAATTTCACCTTTGAACAAGGTTTGTTCTGTCAACTGCCTTTGTGTCTTTCAACTCTGTGAATCTGACACTGACAAATGAGCCCCTACATATTTCAGGGTTTGTTACAACTCGCATGTTGGACTTAACCAGACACGTGTCTGGATAGTTTTGCATCCAGGAACGCTTCACAGTGTAATGTCTAATGTGTGTTTCTCTTGTCTCGGTAGGGGGCACTTGGAGAGAAAGGCTCAGAGGGTACAGCTGGAAATGACGGCGCAAGGGTAAGCATGGATGGTTCTCAACCTGTGGGTCAGGACCCCCAGGGGGGTCCCCAAATTATTTTGGGGGGTCCCCAGATGATTAGCTTAAAGTGCAACATTGTTTTCTCTCTCAACAGTAAACAAACCAACATAAAGTTTAAGTGTATATGCACATTTCTACAATTTAAGGACTGTTTAATACCTCTAAAATAACAAATTGTCAAATATTAGAGGCAGAAATTGTGGAAATAGCCGATCTACATGATCACTACGCCTCGCGTTGCGAGGCGTTGTGAGCATGTAGATGAGCATGTAGATATAGTTCAATCCATTGCGAACACATTTGATCATTTTGATTTGATTGATGGAATCCTTTATTAACAGTTTGTAAACAGTATAGCGGTAGGATTTTATAACGATTGTTAAAAGGATGACACAAAAAGCCCTAGGGCTTTGTTTCCATTGTGGAACAACTTACTTAAAGTGGGCGCGTCACGAAAAAACAAGGAAAGTCTTTGGGAATTTCTGGCTAAAATTGTTGATGACGTCACGGCGCGCCCGTACTGTACCATAGAGTTATAATGTACTGTACCTACAATGTACATTCTCTTCCCATCGCCCGCAGGGTCGCACTCGCAGCCCACAGGAAGCAACTTCCTCTGCTCGCACAGGGCTACTGGGCTAGCACTAAAGCTAAAGCTAAAGACACTAAAATGTATATACTGTAAAATCTTTGCATATAAAAATTATATTTCCACACAAATCTGGTTGTTACATTCCCATTGTTCATGAGAATATGTTTGTTTATGTTTATTTGTTGAAATGGCGGATTCGCTAAAATTCACCCAGAGGGGACGTTGCCTCTCCCCGCGTAGCGGGAACCTAAATGCGGGGGGCTTGCCACCTTTTTCTACGCCGCTCCCCGTAGCGGGGCGTGTCAGCGGCACTTTGACTATACTTCTAAGACTGCTAAAAACGATTTGAATGGATATGTTATCCAGTGGAGAGCGTGCCTTAAAAGGCACACTCTTACTGGACACAAGCTGCTGGACACTGGACACAAGTGTCATGGTAACATGGAGGTGTGCACGGATATCCCTAACGACTTTCTTCTCACATCCCAGGGTGCTCCAGGTCCCGTTGGCCCGACAGGATCCGCAGGGCCCAGTGGTGAAAAGGTACATTTTCCATGACCTGGTAATCATTTTTACGACATGAGTTGGTTTAGAAACATGCTTCAGCATTGCTACTACAGCTTAATCAGAGCGTTCGGCAGTTTCTTGTTGGGACAAGTTCACTTCACATGGGACTACACAGCTTCTAGTTGCAACTGGCAGTCCGTCAAGGCCAATTCTTGTATTTGTTTTTGCCTACAGTATGAAAGACAATGTGATTATTATTATAAATGTGATCTCTTCACAGGGAGAGCCTGGACCCAAAGGACCAGGTGGCCCTCCAGGATCCAGAGGAACCACTGTAAGTAGTCGATAACTACTAGGTTCTGAAGTGTTTAGTGCCTTTATAGACTTCTTAATGAAGGCTATTACATCGCTGAGGTCACACCAAGTGTAGCATGAATACCTTCATACAATACACGTTGGTTTGTTTTTCGGATTTTACTTGATGCCTTAAATTGTACATTTATTGTACACCATTTTAGGGAGCTCGTGGTGACCCTGGTCCCATCGGTGCTGTTGGATTTGCCGGACCACCTGTAAGTATTCGCTGATTGTTTTGTGATGCCCTTAAACACTGATATTAATTCATATGATTGCTGTGGCAAAAACTATGAGAGAGAGAGAGAGAGAGAGAGAGAGCATATTGTCGTTGTCGGGTGGAAACCTTGTATGTCCAAAACAGTTTGTTTTGTATTTATCATTTGAAAATTGATCTAAACTAGTGAAAATAGCTGATCTACAAGCACACAACGCCTCGTGATGCGAGGCGTTGTGTGCTTGTAGATCTGCTATTTTCACTAGTCCTGTGCGACAGCCTTGTGTGATGAAGCAGGGCTTTACTTTACGAAAAAAGCGTACCAATTTGAAACTTGGAGATACGACGATATAGAGATCGCATGTAACTGAGCTACCATTCTAAATCTACATAACCATTTCAGGGCCCTGATGGTCAACCTGGAGTCAAAGGGGAGCCTGGAGAGCCAGGTCAGAAGGGAGACGCTGGGTCTCCAGGACCTCAGGGATTGGCTGGTGCCCACGGACCTCCCGTGAGTCAGAGACATACGTATATGTTGTACACCGTACACTAACAGCAGGCCTAGGCCTACATGTAGCTGATGTGATTATGCGTTTTATGCTAACATGCATGGGGGAGGAACGGAAATAAGGCACTACTGGCCTTATTTCATCATCCGTTTGGCCGTAATGCCCACAAAACAGACTTTATAGGACATCATTTATACTGAATAGTGAATACATATGGTATGTGCTACTGATGGCCTCTAATAAGGTATTGCTGTTCTAGGGACCAACTGGTGTTGCTGGACTGAAGGGTGGAAGAGGAACGCAGGGTGCCCCGGTAAGACATTGCCCCTCCTTTTCACCCTGAATCATCATTGCAAAATCTTTATATTTTCTATATATATTTTGTAACCAAATGGCTGAACCTAACTTTGTCTTCATCATTGTAGCAAGCTGTCTTTCTGTATGAGTTTGACTTTGCCAAATATGGACATATTATTCTAGAATGAAAGCATAGTAGCCTATAAAATAAGCACTAAGCACTGTAGAATCCTAACCGTGGTGTCGTTTGTTCCTAGGGTCCTACTGGTTTCCCAGGCTCAGCGGGAAGGGTTGGCCCGCCAGGCTCAACTGTAAGTACTGTCTTGGGGGGGAAAAAATTAAAGACTTTTCAGGCTGATATGACTCATTTTCCTTATGACCAATGGGCTTTAAATGCGTAGAGAGACACAGATGTTCACTCTCAACGCTAACGTGATTTAATTAATTGACTTGAAAAGCCCAGCTGCAACATGTTCATTTGGCTGTCCTCAATTGACATTAAAAAGCTACTAGGCTCTATAGTAGGTTCACCTACTGCATAAAAAACTATCTCATGGCCTAAAACAGGGGTCTTCAACATTTTCAGGCCAATTGGGACCCCTTAGTTGAGAGTGAGACGAAGCAGGGACCCCCAGAAACTTTTCATAGATTACATATAGTTTTATCGTTTGACAGCACAATCGTCAGTGTATTTTGGATTTATGTCAATGTGTGTTTTCAGATATTTAACCACTTGAACCGGCTATACTTAATAAAGTTTCACTCTATACACTTATGCCTCATTCACATACAGAAAAGCCAAGCTAATGGTTTGCTTGGTAATTCAATGTATTCTCTATGCAAACCAGCTTTTAAAATTCCCAAGCTGGAAAAAAAGCTTGGAAATTTTTAAAGCTGGTTTGCATAGAGAATACATTGAATTACCAAGCAAACCATTAGCTTGGCTTCTCTCAGTGTGAATGCAGCATAACTCTGCTCTTTTTCCCCTCTACACCAAACCTCTTTGCCGAAAATAGCCGATCTGAAATTTTTGGCCAAAGTTCTCAGAATATGGACGCTAGGGTTCAAGTGGTTATTATAAAAAAGGAGAAAAAAATGTTTCTGTCACTCAAAGATTTGGAGGAACCCCTGTAGTAACTCTGAGGACCCCCTAGGGGTCCCAGACCCCCTGTTGAAGACCCATGGCCTAAAAAAAAAACAACAACATCTTTCCCTGCAGGGTCCCGTCGGAGAGCCAGGAGCTCTGGGTGCCCCTGGGAAAGAGGGGCCCGCCGGCCTCCGCGGAGACCACGGATCCCCGGGGAGAATCGGAGAACGAGGCCCCGCGGGACCACCTGGCAGTTCAGGTGACAAAGGAGACTCCGGAGAGGACGGCCCTACGGTAAACATTGTCACCGTCCAATTTGAATGGCTTATAATTGCGCATTCCCACAATGACATCATAAAAATATTGACTCATATTTTAAGATGACTTTTTAAAGTGACACTACCCCTTTAGGTGACAGTACCCCTTTAAAGAGGTGGTGCCATAGTTTTGTACTTTTTCTGTTTTTCATGTGTCTAGGAGGTTGAAAGTACTTCATTAGACCCCCTGATGTGTTTTTTTTTTTTGAGAAATTATGTATTCTTTTAGTATTTGTTTGTTTTCTCTTGGAGGCTGCCACCTTGTGGTCAAAAGTGTCAGTTAAAAAACACAGATACTAAGTGTGTCACAGTATAAACTCCTCCCCAATTGCCATTCACCCAACACTGTGGGGTGTGGCTATATCAGCTGGGTCACCACCCACCATGCCATCCATGCATACTTAATGAACTGGGGGTGTGGCCACATAAAAACCCAATTTTAACTCTTTCTATATACTTTTTTTGGAAAAAATCTTCCTCCTAGTATAATCATAATACCTGATAATCATGTTTTAGAGGGGGGGGGGGGGGGGGGGGGGGAATCATGGCACCACCTCTTTAAGTAAAAGTATCAATACTGCAATCTTGCGAGTGAAAGTCTGGAATTCAAATTTGACCTGAGTAAAAGTGCTAAAGTATTGACATCAAAATGTACTTAAAGTACCGAAAGTGAAAGTACTCATTATGCAGAATGTCCAATTTCAAGTTTTCGAATGTATACACATCTTTTGAAAAGAGCAGATAACCCTAACCCTAACCCAGAAGCTCACAATGCGTCAAATCGCGACTTATTGTGAGTAAAAGTGGACTAAAAAAGGTAGAGTAAAAGTACAATATTTTAATTTAAAAAAATCCAGTAAAGTAAAAGTAGCTCAAAATTGTACTTAAGTAAGAAAACAGCCGATCTACAAGCTCACAACGCCTCGCACCGCGAGGCGTTGTGAGCTTGTAGATCAGCTGTTTTCACTGCTGGTTGATTCTCCTGTATTATTGATTCTTCTTTCTTGTTTGTTTTTGTCGCTGTACACAACAGTCCTTTTTTCTTTTTCTTACATTCCTGTAACTTGTAACCTTAACTGCTGTGCCGCCTCTGGGCGACTGAATTTCCCCCTTGGGATGATAAAGGTATCTTATCTATCTATATAACTTGGGCGAAAATAGGAGAACTACAAACTCACAACGCATCGTGTTGTAATGCTTATAAATCGACTATTTCCGCCTAATGTTCTCCCTGTGAATAGTGTTTAGGTGGTTAATGGTCTTTTATATCTGTTTTTTTCCCCCCCGCCAGGGACCTGATGGTCCTCCAGGTCCAGCAGGAACTACAGGACAGAGAGGCATTGTGGGTCTTCCTGGTCAGAGAGGGGAGCGAGGCATGCCAGGCCTGCCCGGCCCAGGGGTACGTTCCATTGGATGTTGTTTTATTTCCTCATTGCAAGCTGCCCATTTGTATCATGAAGCACAAACACTTTGTCTTGCTGTGGGCCTGTGGCACAGGCTGCTTTGTAGACAATAGACTAGAGCAGGGTTCCCCAATTAGTATTCCCCAATGGACCGAATTATGTCTAGGGTACCAAGCCGAGGGCCACAACATTGCGGGGGGGCGACGGTGGCGTTCCCGCTACTCCAGCGACAGTTCAGATATCGTCGTTGTCGGGTGAAAATCTTGTATGTCCAAAACCGTTCGTTTTGCATTTATCATTTTAAAAATGATTTAAACTAATGAAAACAGCCGATCTACAAGCATGTAGATCTGCTGTTTTCATTACTTTTGTGCGACGGCCTTGTATGATGAAGCAGGGCTTTACTTTGTGAAAGAACCTACCAATTTGGAGATACAAGGTTTCTAGATAATACTAGTGTTGTTGCTGCCAGACAGTAGCCCCCCGCGGGCCGCAAATGGTCCGCGGGCCGTCTATTGGGGAACCCTGGACTAGAGTGTATGCACGTGACATCAATATACCCGGAAGTTATGCAGGAAGTAGGAATGTCTACTGAGTGGCAAAAAAAGAGTCAGTAAGAGTCATGAGGAGTCACTAGGAGTGAGGAGTTTTCCAACGAGCACTTGAGTGGCATATGATGGCTTGAGTGGCACCGAGTGGCATATGATGCATGCCCTCTATTGTGTGTAGCAATTAGCAAAAGACAAAGAAAAACAACAGCTTTCGTTTATTTGGTTTGGTTGATTTTGTGGTTGCAGTCAATGCGGTCTAAATGATTGGAAGAGTTCATATTTTTGCCTCTTTTCAACAGGTAAGGGAATGGGATTTGGATTGCATATCAATGCTTCATAGTGCTCTGTTGTGAGGTATCTGCATCTGGTTTTCAGGGAGCACCAGGAAAGCAGGGAACCGCAGGACCGTCTGGAGAGAAAGGCCCCCCTGGCCCACTCGGAGTGGCTGGCGCCAACGGACCTCGTGGCGATCCTGGCCCTGATGTATGTTGTTCTTTTTATTGACAATTCTTTCAGTGATTTCGGTGGTTTCGGTTGTTTATGTTGTTTTGTCTACTGAGAAACGTGTGCGTGCAAATCACTGTTTTTGCTTTTGCTCAGGGGCCTTCTGGTTCCGATGGACCCCCAGGAAAGGACGGCAATATGGGACAGAGGGTAAGGGCACAGTTCCATTTTGCTTTGACTCATGTGTTGTTTAGGGATGGGACGATATGAAAATGTCATATCACGATTGTTGTGAAAAAAGAAATCACGATTTACGATATTATCACGATAATCAAAATCCATTATTCTGGGGTGTAACATTCGCCAAAAAATTGCAGATTTACAAGCTCACAACGCGCCGCAACGCGACGCGTTGTGAGCTTGTAGATCGGCTATTTTTTTGGCAAAGACATTTGAAAGAGATTGAAAAAAAGATTATTTATCCATTATTTAGATTATTAGAATTATAGAGGGTTTAAGTGGTACCGGATATGCAGCTCGGCAAATAAAAGGTGAATTGATCCCAGTGCATGACGGAGGACGATATCACGATAAATTAAATCTTCACGACACGATTATCGTGAGTGTTTTTTATCACGATAAACGATAATATCGCTAATCGTCCCATCCCTAGTGTTGTTGCGCACACTGCCTCGTCTAACGCTCATGTGGTTCCTGGCCCCCAGGGAGACCGTGGAGACCCCGGTCCAGAGGGTATGACCGGTGCCTCGGGACTTGCCGGTTCTCCAGGACCTGTCGGTTCTCAGGGCACTGCGGGAAGGAGAGGAGATGCTGTAGGTGGAACTATTCGCGTCATTTTACGCCCGATTTATCCGCGGTCGCGCATCGTGCTTTGCAGCCATGTATAAATCAGGACTTGGCCATCTATCACTTTCTCACATCAACACAATATCTATCACATGATGGATACATTAAACCCAGTGTTGATTTTTGACAGCAAATTTGGGTTCAGTTTTAGTCATGGTATCTTGAATGAAATTCCATTTAGTTTTATTCATATTTTAGTAATCTGAAATGTACTTCTGGTCTAGTTTTAGTCGACTAAATACCATGCGGTTTTAGCCAAAAAAAAACATTTTAGTCAAAATCAACTGTAGACTTAGGCGACTAAAATGTATTTTTGGCGGGCCTTGATGGCGTCGTAGTGGCCTATTTTACCCTTGGTTGCATGTTGAAAATAGCCGATCTACAAGCTCATTTTTCGTCATAGTTTTTAGTCAACTAAATCAACACGGCTCCTGACATCTCATCATGTATCCATCATACAGGGCTCAAGGGGACCTAACGGACCACCGGGATCTGCCGGAAAGAGAGGATTCACGGTGAGTAGGCTACCTTACAGTTGACTGCAGGGACGTGCTGGACCCCTGATTCAGCCCGGGAAAAAGAGTTGGAGAGGCCCTCATTGCGCGCTATAGAGAGAGATCTCTCTATAGCGCTGCTGCTACTCAAAGATTTGCCATTTCAGATCATGACAAGTGACAAGCCAGTGGGCCAATTACATGAGTTAAATTTTGTCGTTGTCGGGTGGAAACCTTGTATGTCCAAAACCGTTTGTTTTGTATTTATCATTTTAAAAATGATTTAAACTAGTGAAAACAGCCGATCTACAAGCACACAACGCCTCGCACCGCGAGGCGTTGTGTGCTTGTAGATCTGCTGTTTTCACTACTTTTGTGCAACAGCCTTGTATGATGAAGCAGGGCTTTGCTTTGCGATAAAATGTATAAATTTGAAACTTGGAGATACAAGGTTTCTGCCCGACAGTGACGATTTACTTTGTTGGCCGCACAGCCCCCAAAATGGAACGAAGGCTGACATTTTATTTAATTTCTTTTCCAAATGGCCGGCCTGGACCGGCCTGGAATGAACCGGCCGTTCGGGAGTAGTCCAGCTTTTCCCAATGGCCAGCACGTCCCTGCTCACCACAAACGCGAAGGACAGCCACAGTGAACACTGCACTACCTCCCTCATCGTGGCGTTCATCGTGAAATGTTTTGTGTCTTTAAAAAAAAAAAAAGGGACCACAAGGACCAAGAGGAGATAAAGGTGACCTGGGAGACCATGGAGAGAGAGGTCAGAAGGGCCACCGCGGCTTCACTGGGCTGCAGGGTCTTCCTGGACCCCCTGTGAGTGAAACTTACGTCTAACACCACTGTGGTGATACTACTGTATCAGTGTTGTTTTTGACAGCAAATGTCGATTTAGTTTTAGTCATAGTCTTTTGAATAAAATGTCATTTAGTTTTAGTCACAATTTAGTCACCTGAAAAGTTTTTGTTTTAGTCTAGTTTTAGTCGACTATATAAGATTTTAGGCAACTAAATTTACAGTTGATTTAGTCAACTAAAATGTATTTTGTCAGGCCTTGATGGCATCGTAATGACTGATTTTACACTTGGTTACGTGCTGAAAATAGCCGATCTACAAGCTCACAACGCGCCACAGCAGCGCGACACGTTGTGAGCTTGTAGATCTGCTATTTTCAGCACACAACATCTGAGAGCAACCAAATGACTCTCTTCTCCACTAGTCCCTCCCTAACGTTTTAGTTTAGTTTTTATTTTGTTGACGAAATTGTCAATATATTTAGTCTTAATTTCAGTCATCACAGCTTATTTTTTATTTAGTTTTTATTTGGTTTTCGTCAGTGAAAAAACACAGTCGACAAACATTTTTCGTCATAGTTTTAGTCGACGAACTCAACACTACTCTATCACCACCTATCACCAATTAACAGCATACCACTGTGGTGATACCACTGTATCACCACCTATTAGGGCATTCACCGAATATTCAAATATCAAAGTCACTATTCGACGTTGTTCACCGAAGTCGAATATTTGGTTATTTTTTTATTTGTATTTTTTCTCTTTTTTAAAAAATATTATTTCTTCATGGTTTATACTGGCTAGATAGGAATTCATAAGAATGAGTTGTCAATGCCCCTGGTGGATGAATTTGTTAATGCTCTATACTGATGTCATGCGTCACGTTTCGTCTCCCGGAACCAATTACCAGTGGGAAAAAACAGTGGCCAGCCGGCAAACTCGATGTCATGATGAAGGAAGAGCCAGCTAATGCACCTGTCACTACTAAAATATTTTTTACTGGATGAAAAATATATTTCCTGTCCAATATTCGACTTTTCGAATACTTTGAGGTATTCAAATTCAAATACAAAAAAATCACTATTCGTGAATGCCCTACCACCTATCACCACACGATTTAACAGTGAAACTTACACCTAACACCACTGTGGTGATACTATTGTATCACCACCTAACACTTAACACCATTTAACAGCATCTGACAAACACCACCTAACACCATCTGACACATCTACCGTACATGCAGTAGAATGGTTTAACGGGTAATCCATCTGCCTCGTGAGGTAAAAAGCATAATGGAAACATGCGGAATGATCTAATTTATATTTTATATAGATGGATGTTTTGATTAAAAATGTACTTTTTGTTTTGTTTTGTTTAGAGACCTATAAAGACATTAAGCTAGTAAGAATGTATAGAGCAAGCTGAGTTTGTAAACAATATTCTAAGGTGCTTTAGATGTTTAGGAGGATACGACTCTGAAGCTCAGCATACAATAGATGTCCAATTCTATTCCAATAATATCTCTCCTTACTTTTAGGGCACAGCGGGTGAGCAAGGAACATCGGGTATCACTGGACCAAGTGGCCAAAGGGTAAGTAGTACAAATATTCACATTAACAATGTAATTTTGTTACATAGAAAAACAACTATTGATCACTTCATCCCTCATGAAGTTGTGAGACCATTGATTCCAGATCAGTATCCTCCCCAGTGTGCTCCTGATCCCCACAAGCAGGGGTTTTCAAAGTGGGTGACGGGGCACCCTGGGGTGCCGTGACGGCGGTCCAGGGGTGCCGCGAGATAATTTGATAATATTTGGGATTTATTTGAAAAAAATATTTAGTATCATTTTAAACTTGAAAGTACTAAGTTATTTTCAGTCAGTCCTAACCAAAATGGCTATTATCCCAACGTTTTCCTTGCAACATAATCACTAAAATATCGTCACTGTCGGGCAGAAACCTTGTATCTCCAAGTTTCAAATGTGTACGTCTTTTGGTAAAGCAAAGCCCTGCTTCATCATACAAGACTGTCTCACAAAACTAGTGAAAACAGCCGATCTACAAGTGTGTGCTTGTAGATCGGCTGTTTTCACTAGTTTAGTACATTTTATAGATGATAAATACAAAATGAATGGTTTTGGACAAGGTTTCCACCCGACAACAACGATATGCTTTAAATATAAAGTGCTGGGAGTGAAAATTATAATGTAGGGGTGCCTTGGATTAAAAAAAAATCAAACCTCGGTTCGAAGTGGAGTGGTGAATCTGTGCAGCTATACCCTGTGTGTGTTGCTAAATGCCTAAACTGTAAACTGTAAACTGTGCCTGTGAGTGAGTGGTGAGTGTGCCTGGCCTGCACAAAACAGCGCCCCTCCTTTAACTAGTGTGTTGTGTGTGGCCACTCAAGGTATTGCCAGGCTACGGACACGGCCAGCCACCCACCCACCCACCCAGGGACATACCCACGGACATACCTGTCTATTGGGAGCGCTTTCACCGCTCCAAAAATATATATTCATGGGGTGCCCTGAGACAAAAAGGTTTGGGAACCCCTGCCCAAAAGCATCCAGCTTTGGGAGGGAAGCTGGTCAGGGAGGGTGATATCACTGCCCGTAATCCTACGGGCCGGGGCGGCACCTGTCAGTAGGGAGTTTTGGGTGGGAGGAGTATGTCAGGGGTCTTCAATGTGTTCGGGCTAACCGTGTTTTTCTGTGATGTTGCATAGGGGCCCCCGGGGCCAATTGGACCTCCAGGAAAGGAAGGCTATTTGGGGTCACCAGGACCTATGGGACCGCCCGGTACACGCGGACTCAGTGGAGACATCGGACCAGAGGTACTGAACAGTGGTGGAAAAAGTACTCACATTTTGTACTTGAGTAAAAGTATCAATACTGCAATGTAGATGTACTCCGTTACAAATAAATGTCTGGAATTCAAAATGTACTTGAGTAAAAGTACTTAAGTACCGGCATCAAAATGTACTTAAAGTACCAAAAGTAAAAGTACAAAATGTTTGAAAATAGCAGATCTACAAGCTCACAATGCATCGCATCGCAACGTGTTGTGAGCTTGTAGATCGGCTATTTTCAAACAGCCAAGGTATAGAATAGGGCTATAGTGCATTAATATATGTTTAATAATATAATAATTTAACTAGTAACTAAAGTTTTTGAATAATTGTAGTGGAGTAAAAGTACACTATTTGGATCCGAGATGAAGTGGAGTAGAAGTAAAAGTACTGAAAACTGGAAATACTCAAGTAAAGTACAAATACCTCAAAACTGTACTTAATTACAGTACTTAATAAATGTACTTAGTTACTTTACACCACTGGTACTGAACCATCAACATGAGGAGAGGAAACAAGCACTGTCATCAGCAAAAATAAATCACCATCCAATAGAGCTGAGGCAAACATAAAGTGCCATAAAGTGCAAGAACAAAGACGTTTCAGTTCAGATAGCATGATTATTTTGGTCCCAGAGGTAATGAATGTCCTGCAATAGCAATTTTGGAGCACTTTAGACATTACATTGGATTGCACAGCTGACACTGGGTTTGTACAAATAACAGAAACACAGACTTACTAGCGTGTTAGATTGACTGTGGTTGGAAAAATACATCTGCGCCTACAGTATGAATTGTTTCTGCCATATTTACAATAAGGACAGGATATCTACTGCCACACATTAACACATTCTTAAAGGAAAAAAGCCTAACCTTGCCATTTAAAAGATAGATGTCCTCGGCGCGACAGAGGAGGTTGTAAGGAGAAAAAAACGACAACACAACAACATAACAAACTACTTCCCCGCTTATCCACAAGGGCCCGCCAGGAGAGCCCGGCCCCTCGGGGCCCCCCGGCCCTCCCGGACCCCCCACCGCCGCCATGGACGACCTGTTCGGCGGCTCCCACGACTACGACTCGGGCCCCCCGCCGCCCGAGTTCAACGAGGACGAGGCGCTCCCCAACAGCAACTCCTCGGGCGCGGCGGCGGTGGACCCCGGGGTCCAGGCCACCCTGAAGGCCCTCAGCAGCCAGATCCAGAGCATGAAGAGCCCGGACGGCAGCAGGAAGCACCCTGCCCGGACCTGCGAGGACCTGAAGCAGTGCTACCCCGGAAAGAAGAGCGGTGAGTTGAGGAAACTTTTGCCATCGCGGCGGAGAGAAAGTGGGAACAAAGTATTGATTCTCAGTCTGTCATTTCAAGGGCTGCCAGTTTGATATGTGTAAGGTCACGCAACCTTTTATAGCACTTTGGGGTTGTTGTTGTTTTTTTTTACTCTGGGGATTTCGATCTAAACTGTAAAATCCTGTAAAAATGTTAATCAAATTGTTGTCTTAGGAATGCGACAAAAAACGAAAAATATTATTGAACTCAAGTCTCCATGGCATGACTAATCAATGGAAGAAAAGTCATTTTGGGGGTGAACTACTCCTTTAAGTAAATGTACTTAGTTACTTTCCACCACTGCGTGGAGACAAAGTGGGAATAAAGCAGTGATTCTCAGTCAGTATCATTTCAAGGGCCGCCAGTTTGATATGCGTAAGGTCACGGACCCTTTGATAGCACTCTGGGGACTTTGATCTAAACTGTAAAATCCTTAGTGTTCATTTAACTGCAACAGGTTCATTTGGTTCCATTTGTACACCGTCAGACCTGACATTGAGAAACAGTGGCCTAAAGTTTGATCTCCTGAGGGAAACATAGAGGAAGCGAATTAGCAATCTTACCTCTTAAGCCCTGTATGCGTTGTTGTACAATGAATAGCAAAAAAATAGCAGATGTACAAGCTCACATCACAGCGCAATGCAACGTGTTGAGTACTTGTAGATCAGCTATTTTCTCTATTTTTGAAAAAGAAATATATGCCACCCCAACTCCGATGGACTGTTCAGAGTACTGTGGTTGCACTGGGCATAAATTGCACTTTTATTAGAACTTTTAAAGTATGCTGACAGTGAGAGTGCAGAAACAGCTTTCTTTGACTTTAGGCCAAAAACATGGTGAACGTTACGACTTCCATCCATTTTAAGAACTATTGATTGAATTTGACCGGAGGTAAAATCCCCCCCAAAAAACTGGTGGGTGGCAAAAACAAGAAAGAAGAAAAGTTACAGTCTTAATGAATTTATGGTGCAGACAATACGAGTTGTCTACTCTAGAACAGACATCGCTAGCTGCAGTACATGTGGAATGTGCATACCCTGAACAACACGCTACCGCATTATGTAACGACTTGTGATTTTTTGGAAGTCGACTCGACTCAGTAAAAAGTTGAGTTGACTTTATCGTTTGATGACGTCATCACACCACACACAACCCCCCAATTGTTTTGGGGGGGTCCCCAGATGATTAACTTAATGTGAAACATTGTTTTCTCACTCAACTGTAAACAAACCAATATGAAGTTTAAGTGTATAGAGGGTATCTTCACATTTCTAAAGTGCCAATTTAAGGACTAAAGTGCCAATTTAAGGACTAAAATGACAAATTAAACATTGGCCAAATTGTCAAATAGAGAGGCAGAAATTGTGAAAATAGCAGATCTACATGCATGTAGATCGGCTATTTTTACAATAGAAAGTTTTTTTTTTTCTTTTTTTTTACTTCGACTTTCGACTTTCTCTGGTGGGAGTCGACTTGTGTAACTGAGTCGGCTTGTCGACTTTTTCGTTAATGCCCTAGCGCACACTATACCTTAAGTAAATGTACTTAGTGTCTTCACACCCCTGGCTGACGGCCCCCTATATAATGTGGCTCCTGCAGGTGAGTTCTGGGTGGATCCCAACCAGGGCAGCGCGGAGGACGCCATCCTGGTGCACTGCAACATGGACACGGGAGAGACCTGCATCAACGCCAACCCGGCCAGCGTGCCCCGCAAAGTGTGGTGGACCTCTTCCAGAAACAAACCTGTGTGGTTCGGAGCCGACATCAACGGCGGAACACATGTGAGAACCTGGGAGATGATGTACTCTGTGCGTGTGTGTGTGTGTGTGTGTGTGTGTGTGTGTGTGTGTGTGTGTGTATTGTGGGGATGGGGGGATGTGGGGGAAGGGACCAAAAGCATTTGCACGCGGTGGTATTATTTGACTATCAGTCTCCACACATCAAATGATTGAATATGTACTTATTAATAAAAAAAAAATGTAACACACTTTTATATTTGAAGCAAATCTCAAAGTGCTACTAAGGGGAAAAAAAAAACATTAAAAAGGGTTAAGATAATAAACAATGAACACAACGAAATGAATAAATTCAGATCAGTGGTCACCTGTACACAGCTAAGAAAAACTTTAAAAGCACACAAGGCGTCCATCAGTCCATCTAGGCAAATGCCTTGTTAAAAAGAAAGGTCTTTAGTCCTCGCTTTTTCTCAAGAAAGTTGACATACAGTAAATGATCTACTGTACGTAATGCCAGAAATGAATTCACTTTCCTTCCTTTTTTTGTGGTTTCAGTTCACATACGGCAACAAAGATCAGCCGGCGAACTCGGTGGCCGTCCAGATGACATTCATCCGACTGCTGTCCAAGGAGGCGTCCCAGACCCTCACCTACCACTGCAAGAACTCTGTGGCCTACAAGGACGAGAGGACCGGCAACCTCAAGAAGGCCGTCGTCCTCAAAGGTTCCAACGACCTGGACCTCAAAGCAGAGGGCAACAACCGCTTCAGATATACGGTGGTGCAGGACAGTTGCACGGTAAGCTGAGACACTTCGTCCCTTGCTAGAGTCTTTCCTGCATACAGTACATTCGTTCTTTGAGCGAGGCAAATCGAGCCAGTTCCTGCATGGTCATTCCATAGCTGCTACAACCCATCTTTTTGTTTGTGCGACTTCTGCATTATGGTTTAAGGCAGGGTTGCCCAAAAGGTAGATTGTGATCTACCAGTAGATCACAAAGGCTGTGCACGTAGACCATTTGACATGCCCCTAGAAATATGAAATTAAAATGAAACTACTTATGAACAAAAATCACAAAACCCCTATTTTTGTCAATTGAATTAAGGTGACTTGATTGATTGACATAAAGGGCCTGCCAGCTCCCTTCATGGCTTCTGAAGTAAGCAATGCGATGCTTTGTTTTCAAGAGTCAGTAGCATTACAAAGAACCCGAAAACGTCCATACAGAATGGGATGAAGACTTTTCCCCCACTATTTCCCATGTCAAGTGTGTTTCTCATATGTAACGCCAGTGAAGCTATTCCAAAGCTCCCACATGTAATTGTTTTGGGAGGTGATCATGTGGAGCTGGTCATTTATTTTATTTTTTTAAGTAGCTCTCAATCAAAAAGGTGTGGGCACCCCTGGTTTAAGGCATATGTCATTTAGTACTGTATATCAATATCATAATTCTATTGTTGGTTGTAATAATCATGCAATAACTTTACCATTTTGTTCTTTTTGTCTCTCGTCGTAATCAGCAACCGAACGGCAACTGGGGCAAGACAGTGTTTGAGTACAGGACACAGAAAACTGCAAGACTTCCCATTGTGGATATTGCCCCTGTGGACATTGGTGGCCCAGATCAAGAGTTTGGTGTCGATATTGGGCCTGTGTGCTTCTTGTAAATCCAGCAGCAGGGACGTCCTGAGACTATTGAACTGACAGCTGACACGATCAGCCACATTGTACATACAAGTACTGAGGACTATTGTGGCCCTGTGGCGAGATATTTATTGTGCCTTTCAAACAAAGTTGAAGACATCCAAGATTTGTTTGTAAGTCAGATGAATGTTTGGGAGAAATTTACATAAAAGAATTGGTAAAAAAATTCAGAATCATTCCTTTGTCTCTTTTGTTTCCCGCGAGTTGAAGCTAAATATGCCACACTTTGGTCCAAAGACCTGATCCACTGATGCAAGCTTTCATTTTTGCAAAACAGGTAAAAAAAAAAAAGACCTTACAAAAGATTTATGAATATGAATGCTTTACATGTTTAATTATAACTGCTGTTTGTAGGCTAAGGGCAATTCCACAGAATGTTAGTCGACTGATTTTATTCCACCAGTATGATTTCATTGACTTGTTTATTTTTTTTTTTTTTTATACCAAGTGTTTGAATATAAACTGAAAATTGTGGTGCTATTGAATACAGCCAAAGATGCCTTCATTGGCACTGGTGTTTTCTCTTTTTCTAAAGACAGCTTTGATAAAGACTCATTCCTGTATCCAGTTCTTTCCACTCTGTACTGACCACATACAGTAGAACAGGGGTCTTCAACAGGGGGTCCGGGACCCCTAGGGGGTCCCTCAGAGTTACTACAGGGGGTCCTCCAAATCTTCCAATCCTAGTGTCCATATTCTGGGAACTGTAGCCAAAAATAGCAGATCTACAAGCTCACAACGCGTCGCAGCGCTATTTTCGGCAAAGAGGTTTGGTGTAGAGGGGAAAAAAAGCAGACTAAGTACAGAGTAAAAGTAGTGAAGTGTATTAGGTAATGACGGCTCAAGTGGTTAAACATCTGAAAACACAAATTGACATGAATACAAAATACACTGATAATTGTGATGTCAAACGATGAAACTATATGGAATCTATGAAAAGGTTGTGGGGGTCCCTGCTTCGTCTCTCTCAACTAAGGGGTCCTTGGCCTGAAAACGTTGAAGACCCCTGCAGTAGAACATTAAAGAAACATTGAGACTGTCGTTTCCTCAGTGTTAGCTACCTCGTCTCCAAAAAACTGGGATGCGATGCGATCACATGTCGATCTTTTCACAGGTGCTGTTTCTTTATAAGCCGTGTGATCCTCACTGCTCCCGGCTAATGGTACAGGGCAGGGTTTGGGAATGCCAATAAAGATCTTTCTGTCAATGATGGAGAGGAGAAATCAGTGTTGTGTGATCGGTGTGTGGTGATTTTGTATCATTTCTCTCTCTTGTTTTCTTCGATCACAAAAGTAATCCTATAGCGCAGAATGTTATGTACTTTTGCATGTCATGTCGGTTCCCCCCTTTTCAGTATCCTGGACTTATATGCTCCTGAGATTTCTTTATAACAGCTTTTGAAAATAAGGTGGCTTTGAGCGGCTGTTTGCTTCATGTATTTCTTGCTATGCAACAAATTAAACAAAATGCTTGGTTATCCCCAACACTCTCGTCAAATTAATTCAGGTTTAGTTATTACCTGCTTTATTAGATCACCAGACTTTCTTATTTTTCTGCACAATGACTATATATCGCCTCAGGCATACTATTATGGATGTGTGTACGTACAGTAGTTTGGCAATTGTGTTACTTCCTGTGGGCTTTCTGTATTAGTTCAAAATTGTCCTGAATGTGCTTTTCTCAAATAGTTATATTGTTAGTTTGGGCTTTTTTTGGGGCTTTTGTTTTGTTTAGATAAAAATGACTTTATTGAATGCTTATATTTATTATAGATTTTAAACATGTAAATATTCTCTTTACTAGGCTTAAACTGCCTGCTAGCAAGCCAGGGGCAGAGAGAGGAGTGGCACGTTCCATACTGGAAGCAAAATGAAATTTCATCCTTTGAAATAAATATTGAAAATACTTCTCTGCCTGTTCTTATTTAGTCGTGTGTCTCTCAGAGTTCAGTAAAACCCTGAGGACTTCACTGTGGAGATGCCGGGGCTCACACCGGCAGCGTGTCATGGCGAGGCTACACGTGATGGGCATACGAGTGTTTGATCTGATCCAAGGTGTCTTAGTTTAGAATGTATAAATAGTGTTCGATTAATCCTACAATAAAGTGCTCATGTACAGGGCATAGCAGTGGGCGTGTTTTACTGGTCACTAAAAAAATCGTCAATTATTTCTTTTACAAAAGATATTTATATCGATTATTTTATGCCTAGAATCAAGCCATGCAGGATCCTGGTGAATCATGACCAATAAAAACTTTGATTCTGTGAAACACACACACACACACACACACACACACACACACACACACACACACACACAATATATATATATATATAATTATATGATATACTACATTTAACCCATTTACTGCCTATGACTAGTATGACGAGTTATATAAATGTGTCCGTTCCGCATATGACGAGTATGACGAGCTGTCAATATGCTGTAATCGCTATAATACAATTAAAGTATGATCGCCGATCCGCGCACTATACACAGAAACCGGATACGGATGTTCCCCGACCGGAAACAGGGGGCGGGACAACCAACCCCCTGTATCCTGTCTCCGAACGCTATTCACTTCCTTGTTACGCAACATACACGAGGCATGCACACACTGTCGCTATGGACTATGGAGGGCTGTTGTTTTTTGTTGCTTACCATGGCTGGATCGTAGAGCGAACGCGATGTGCACGCACGCGCCCACATTTTTTAGTGGCACCAGTAAACCATGCCCATTGCTATGCCCTATAGCCCTTCAAGTGAACGTTGACCAACCCTGAAACCGGAGCGTGCGACTACCAGAAGTACATCTGCCAGCTTGGACTGAAGCCTAGCCACCTCTAATGCCAACGATCTGATCCCAAGACATTTCACATGAAACTATTCATAACATTTGGGAGTATTTTAATGTCATGTCAATCAAAAATGTCTATTTTAGTAAAGTAAAGAAGAATGGCCGACTCATTTATGCAGTAACATTTTCTTTAATAACTGTAACAGCAAAGTCATATTGCATATAAAGTAAAATAACAAGAATAGTACTGTATATGGACCGACATTTTCAAAAAAGTGCTTTGTGGTGCAAGAAAAGATTATGCTAACATAGGAAGTAATTATATGACGATAAGTAAATACTGAAATGGCAATTCAACCTGCTAAAACATACAGCAAGACAAAATGATATATTGATAGATATGTCAATATGTCAAATCAATCAGCATGGGTTAATTATAATCAACTACATAGAGTATAAAAATAACATTAAGTAAAAGAAAGTTATGCAAAAAATCATGAACAAGCTCAATGTTTGGCATTACAAGTTAATAGGACAGTTTCCATTCACTTTTGACAGGTTGTGTCTGGCGTACAAACAGGAATGTTTTACCAACGTGGAACTAAAACGGTGCATATCACGCAGAAAATGTACCAAATTAAAATTCTCCCACAGAGTGTACCATTGGACATAGTGTACTATATACATCCTTCATTGCCTGTGCAAGCAAAGGGTCTCAAAACTACTCCTTCCATTTATTTATTTTTTTCTTTACAAAAATAGTTTCTTTCTATATCAGATCTGAATTTACCTTGGATTATCGAAAAGAAAAAAATAATCTAAACAAATACATATATAAACCCCAAGATGAGAACCATACAAGTAAAATCCATAATGTAATTTTAACTCCGAAGAGTGTACAAAAGTTCCATTCACTCTTCAGTTTTCCATTTGTTCACTCTCTCGGAATTAAATTAACTCAAGGGATTTTATTGTGCGACATCTTGACTCGACTGTGGACTGGATTTTGGCACTTTTTTTTTCAAATACAAATGAATTCAAAGTTACGTCACAGAACAAAGATGGTCCTCTTGGCATCAGCAGCGGCTGTCTAGGGGGTCAAGAGAAAAGACAGTGCCCTCTAAGGTTAGTCCCATTTTGAACCCCTCCTGAAAGGCAAGGAGAACATCTAGTGAGTTAATAGTGACCCCACAGACCAAGCTGCTCTCTGCATGAGAACACATCATGCCAACATGTCATGTCATGGGAGATGCTGAAACAGAAACAAAAAAAACAATGCTGGTTCTCTCCCATTCTGTGCAATGCGCTAAAGCTGTAATCCATCACTGTTATGCCCTACCCAGAATTCATACACAGGTACTCCTAAGAAGCCACAGTTGGATTCCACTCACTTTCTATGTCCCACCTCCCTCTACAAGGCTTTCCAGACTGTGAGATGCGGAGAGACAAAACAAATCGCGGAACGGAGCAAGCAGGCTGGCACCCAGGCTAGCTGAAATCAGCCATTCCCAACATCCCAAACTCTACCGTACCGATTGCTTAAAACAATGTTTTATTCACCAAAATAAATTACAGGTGGCAGAATTAACTATAACATTCGCGTTGACATAAACCACAAGGCATGCATTAACATACTCTACCATGCAGATTAGTTAAAATAACGTTGTATTGCGACCGTTAGAAAAGCTCCACCGTCAGTCTGTCCGTCACGTCACACTTTTGGCTCTACTCTTATCTCCTGCACCGTTGCTCCTATCCATGCCAAACTTTGCGCACACACTCCTTGGCCAGCTGTTTCTGCCGTTATCATCCCATCTTTTGAGCGATTATCACTTGATATCAGCCCATTGTAATGCGCCAGGATAGCCATGCTCTGCCGACTGAGATGGCAGAGTGTTAGTGTGCATGCGCCGACGCATTTTTACTCGAATATGTATCTCCCCTCCACGGGAGACGAACCCGGACCGTATTGATCGCAGCCACATTACTCAACTCACTGAGCTACCCAGCAGCTGACCAAACCCCCTTTTTTGTGTTTTTATCTTTGACAATATGTGTCTTATGCCTAAACCTAACCCAAACCCTAAGCCTAACCTCAGTAAAGCTATGACTAAACCTAACCCAAACCCTAAGCCTAACCTCAGTAAAGCTATGCCTAAACCTAACCCAAACCCTAAGCCTAACCTCAGTAATACTATGCCTAAACCTAACCAAAACCCTAACCCTAACTTCTGTTGTGTACCAGTAGCGTGAGCTGTTACGTCGGTTGGCTAGGAAATACAACCTATTGGGTTCGAATCCTGCTGGATACCCTTCTTTTCTTTGACCACTAGATGGTGCAATTGCATTACTTGTGAATGGGCTGATGACATTCTTCTCTAATGGGCTGATAATCGGATGATAATGGGCTGATGACAGCATTCTGAGTCGGCAGGCGGCAGAGCATGACCCTTCTGGCACATGACAATGGGATGATAATAGGTGATAATGGGCCATTATATAGCATGGTAACACCCGAAACGGGTGCCTTGGCTGGCAAACCACAACCTCCACCCTGATTTCTCAAATGCCCCTCTTCTAGCGCCACCATGAGGTTGCTTTTTGCAGACAACCTTATTGTGTATACATGCAACCTGACTTACCGATTAGGGAGTCTTACTGTTCATTAGAATAAGTTCCGGATTGCAGCTTTAACCATTTTGACATACACATCAACATAGCCCACAAGTCATGTGTATTTAATGGGGACACCGATATCAAAGCACTGTTCTGCTTCATACTCTCAGTAGCCCAACTCTTTTAAAGAAATACAGTTGAAGGACAAACTAAATGCAGAACCAAAATGCACTGAAAATAATGGAAATGTGAACATATTTCTATGTATGAATTATTTTTCTCATCACTCTCCCAATTAGCTGCTGATGTCCATTAAACCCAATAAGAAAGTTACTGCTGAGCCAGGGAGAAAAGTAATTTAGAGAGGTTTGAAGTGCTGTCTTTAGTTGGCACTGGTGACCAAAGACCCGTGTCTGGTCTTTGTCCCAAACAACAGCATGCAGCAGCGTACAAAACACACACACAGGACCACAGACAACACTATCACAGCAACAACAGAGAGGGGGTAGTTTGGGGTCAAAGGAAAGGCAGAGTAAAGGTACAAACCATCTCTGACGCTGCAGGGGGAAAAAGGCAAGAAAAGATAAGGACAGGGAATGTTAAAACAGAGATAGATGAAGGACTGGAAGTTTGTACTGTATATGAGTGGTTTTCAACCAGTGGTCCCTGAGGGGGTTCCAGGTGGTCCCCGGCTAAATGATGGAGTGTAAAATGAAAACCAAGAGAGCGTAACATTTTTTTTAATTTTCATTTTACGCTCTCAAGAGGTAAATTATTGTTAAACCTCTGCATTACTTCATTTACAATAAGTCTACACAATTACACAACTAGCTCTGTAGAATAATTTGAACTTTGATCAACCTTTGCTTGTTTTATTTCTCCTATGGTACCACAGACTGAGAGGCTAAATCCCATCAAATGGTGGTCCGTGGCTCAAATGCCAAGTAGATAATAGTCCTTGATATGAAAAAGGTTGAAAACCACTGTCGCTGTATTGATGCAATGTTGCCTCCTGTTGGCAGCAACTTGCAATGCAACTCCAAACCATTTAGCAAAAAGAGCCAGGCAATTACAGACGTTAGAAGTTAGCTGTCATTTGAAAATGTCAGCTGGATGTTAAGTTCCCAATGAGTTCATAATTGCACACGTCTGTTTGACCACCATTTTAAGATAAATAAGGGATGAGTGACATCTGCATTAAAACCCATTTAGGCCTAGAATTATTGAATGCTTTAGCTATTGAAAAATAGCAGATCTACAAGCTCACAGCGCGGCACCAGGTGCCGCGCTGCGAGCTTGTAGATCTGCTATTTTTTTGAAAAAGTCGTGAAAATGTGTGCAAATCTTTGAATATATGTATTTTCAAAGCGAACGTTTGTAAATCAAATTTTGCTTCTGGGTGGTCCCTGGAACTAAATATTTTGAGATGGGGTCCGTGGCCAAATAAATATCAGTTTGGGGGTCCTTCACATGAAAAGGTTTGAGAACCACTGACATAGTAGTCTCTCAAGAACAGACTAACTGAGCTCCAGCTATGGGCAGATCTACAAGCTTGCAGCGCTGTGAGCTTGTATATCTGCTATTTTTCAATAGTTAAAGCATACACAAAAAATAATACACAATACTGTGTACCCGTTCTAAATGGGTTAAATGCTGGAGGGGGGATGGGGGGGGAAGGAAAGAAGAAGAAGAATTTGAACATAATTCAAATCAAAATACTGCATGTAGTGTATTACACTGAAATCACCTTATGACAGAACATTAAAGTCTAATTGGGAAGCACTGATAAACGTACCCAGACAGAGCCCTTCACTCTGCAACACCTGGTTGCTTTCATTTCCCAATTAAATCCTAAATAATGAAACAATTATAATCTTCTTCAGCAATCTGAAAACACAATCTCATTAAAAGGTACTATACCTTATTCATATCATTTCAGTGTGTTATTTTAAAATAGTCCAAAGGTGGTCCCAAACAAGTTCTACTTTTAACTGTGCCTTCTTTTGTCACGGCACAAATGCTGTGTTGCCAAATGTACAGTTAGTAGTTGTAATTGATGGATGTAATTTGTCGGACAACCCATGGACAAACACATTCAGTGTTTACTCATTCGGCAGTGGTGGTTTACCCTAGCTCATCACTGGGTCTAATAAAGAATTGGAAGAGAAATTGCATTTCCTTAAAGATGCAGTGCCCAGATTTTTTCTCCCATAAACATGATGATCAGGTATTATGATTATACTCGGAGGAAGAAGGAAGAAGTGCACAGAAAGAGTTGAAATTGTGTTTTACTGTATGTGGCCACACCAACCAGTTCATTAGGTATGCCTGGTTGTCAGGTGGGTGTTAGCCTCGGAAACCCAGGCATTTTATTTTGGCGATAGGTGGGTGTTAACCCAGCTGAGGTTAACCACACCCACAGTGTTGGGTGAATGGTAAAAGGGGAGGGGATGATTATATGATGTCATTTAATCTATGTTTTGAGCCTTTTGACTGAGAGGCTTTCAGCTTTCAGGAAGTAGGGAAATCTGCACATCATAACCCCACCCGGTGGCCTATTAGAATAATGTTAACTTCATAGACACTAACAAAACAGAAAAAGTACAAAACTATGGCACCACCTCTTTAACTATTTTTTAAACCTCAAAGGCTGTGAATTCTACTGAGAACACCTTGATACAAAGTATGCACCAACTGCCCCGCACTGCTACAGACAAACAAACAAACATACAAAGACCTTGTAGAAGAAACACAATTTCACAGACATGCGGTCACCTGCATCTCATCCAGCTTTGACTGGATATCAGGAGGAAAGTCTGCCGCCCCACAGGTGAACGGATCAAAGGGCTCAGCACCAAACAGGTCTTTCCCTAAGAAGTGGGACACAAAGATATTCAAAACCAAAGTAACGCCCTTTATCGTGCTTCTGAGTCCATGATATAGCACAACTTACAGATGCGGTCCGAGGGAATGCACGCAGGCACGCACGCACGCACGCACGCACGCACGCACGCCCACAACATTTCAACAGGTGGAGTTCAGGATAAGAAATAAATAGTAAATGAGACGAGATAGCATATCCGCACACAGTTTTCTTTTGCTTCCAAGGTGAATTTATTCATACTATTTCACCATGGGAGCAAAAAAAAGAAAGAAAAAGAACCCAACAACAACAGTGTGTGGACATTTAGACACTATAACTGTATTAGGCATTTGCAAGTTGCTCTGATCCAGAGAGACTTAATGCACACATGTCAAATGAAAGAATATGCACGCAAAATATACAAATTGCAAGATCAGATTAACTCTCCTACTGCCAGATTATTTATTTATTTATTGGGTCTGGTGCCATCAAAAAGCGGCTTACCTTTGCGACGTTATAGTAGATAGACAGACATTTATTTATTTATTATTATTATTATTTTTTGATTGTGCAATAGTGCACTTTGGTCTGCCAGGCAGCAGAGGGCGGCGTCATGCGAGAATGAATGTGAATTTGCCTGTTATGTGATTCAGACCAGTCACTGGCCACAGAGCCTCACAGCCAGAGAAATCAACAAGGAAGTGAATTGGTCACACCATCACCGCGGAAAATGTGTTTACAGTACACGGCGGCGCGACCCCTCATCAGCTTCAACAAGGTAAACGAACGAACGAACGCGAACGAGCGCCGTATTGGCACGGAGGTCTCTAGAGAATTGGGGCGAACAGGAACGTTCAAAGCGGTATAAGAGTTAAGTGCCATGAACACAATTGATGGGGTAAATGGTCAAGGAATCAGTGTCTTATTTTTCTGTTTCAATTGTACTTCTTTTGTATTCAAATATCCTTTTATAATGTGCTTATTTGGCACTCCCTTAGTGCTCTGTATCTTGAACTCTTAATGCTTAGAATATCTTACGTATGTGAAGCACCTTGAATTGCCTTGTTGCTGAATTGTGTTGTACAAATCAACTTAACTTGCCTTGCCTATAGAGACCCAAGAAAATACCTATCTTCCTGAAATGTAATGCAGAACAAATCTCAGAGTTTCTTATTTCCTTCGCACTATCCAGTCCTGATCGTGAGGATTTTTTTTTGTGGCTTACTAGAATCCATCCAGAGCCTCTCTCGTTCTAAAGTACTATGAAACACTTCTTATTCCCAGGATGTCCCCCAGGATAGGCAACTGTAGTGGGTATTGAGCAGTTATGCTCAATATTACACATTAGGTAATGTAGTAGAAAAATAATAGAAATCAATTATTTCTGAGCCATATCCTAACTGTGCACAAGTGCAAGAGAGTTGCTATGTTTGCAGGGCACGAATACAATGGCTTCCTGAAACTAGATTAAATATTTAACAAACGGTATGTTCTGTACAACAGTGCAATACCACTTCCCCTCCAGCTTTTCATACTGTTATGATCTAGGACCAAAAACAATCAATAATGTGAGAGCGAAACTCTCCAACCACACAGTAAAATCCTCGATGGTGAGGCGAAATGTAGTGGGTTTTCAACCTAAATCCTATTGTTCCGATGCGCGGAGATCAATAATAATAGCGTGGCCAAAAAATACAACGTAGGCCTATCTGTGTATTTTTCTGTGAAATGTTGACGTCGCAAAACAATGACGTTGAAAGCAGTGATTCATAATGGTGTAGACAAACAGTGGGGTAGACATAGCAAGGGTATTTTTACCACACTGTCTGTATAGGGGTGTAACGATATAGTAACTGTATCGAAATATCGTTTTTAACTTAAAAAATCAAAGTATATCGAAATGAAAACAGCTAAAATCGAATTTTATCGTTTTAGTTTGTATCGTATCGAAACGGCAGTGCAAAGAATCAATACTACCTACTTGTGCATTGTATTTAGCATTTTTAAGGAGAAAAAATGAAAAGGAGGGGTTTAATTACTTTTCCTTTCCATATAGCTACACTGGTCTATCGATAAATGTGTGTAATCTCTGGGTTCATGTCAAGGTGCAGGTTTGTCAATATACAATGTCCATGTATTTGGCAGATAATTCCTTATTTATATGCATAATAATACATGTTTCCCTTAAAAACCTGCACTATCCACACCTTTCACTGCTATTTTTCACTGGTTAAAGCATTCAATAATTCTAGGCCTAAATGGGTTGTTAATACTCACTTATATCCGGTGGCAATGATGTTGGTGGCGGTGGGGGGCAACCGTTGCTGGCCGGTATGGGCACCAGGGGCGGTGTCCCAGGGGAGAATGGAACCATGTCAAACACATCTGTGGAGTTGGCCTTCGTGGAGATGCTACCTCCCTGCACGAACCCAAGGAAAACATCTGGGTCAGCACTCATACTTTGTTCCAGAAGGCCGAGATGAGCTTAACTTTATTTTTTATTTTTTTCTTATAATTTTTATCCCATGATTTTGCAACCCATTTTTTCACTCAGTGCCAATTACCTAACCTGTAATCCTGGTTTCTGCTCTCCCTCTGCCACGCCTGGGGAGAAAACGGACTGACCTCATGCTTCCTTCAGTGCATGAGTAGTCCAAGTTGCTTCTTTTCACCTGACAGGGGGGGGGATTTCCCCGGTTTGGACGTAGCGCGTGGAAGGAACACGTTATTCCAACCAGTTCCTTTCCCCTCCATCAATCGCCCCGGCTGGCCAGGGGGAGGCATTATAGAGACCAGGATTACTGCATGTTTTTGTGAGGGTATCAACCCTAGGAGACACGGGGAGAACACACAAACTCCACACAGAAAGGCCCTTTCGCCAACCCCACCTAGGGTGTGGGCGCTGATGACGCGGAGGAGAGAACACGCTCCCAGCGCCCACAGCGTCCCCCGGGAGGCGACAGCGCTACCAACTGCGCCACCGTGCCCCCTAGCTTAACTTAATTTAATCTTTCATTTATTCAACCAGTTTATCCTTATCGAGTCATTTAGAAGTGGGGCAAGCAGGCTGAATGCAATCTACTCGGGAGAAGACCACAGGGCGAAAACCACCGTTCTAAGCATTTCTCATGCAATAATTACAGACATACAGTAATTGCAGCACACATATCACAGCAGGACATAGCCAAATGAGAGCAAGAGGAACCAACAGATCATAGATTTTCAAAGCAGGGCCCCAGGGGGGGCTGCCAGGGGGGTCTAATTGGAAAGGAGATGAAAATTAAGGGGGGGAATATACTGTACATAGTACATACAGTGTAGCATATACTGTATATATAGGCTATACCGGTATATATATATATATATATATATATATATATATATAGAGAGAGAGAGAGAGAGAGAGAGAGAGAGAGAGAGAGAGAGAGAGAGAGAGAGAACGAAAATAGACAACCTTCAAGCTAGCTTGTACAGTACATCGTCCATTTTCATTCTTTCTTTCTTTCTTTCTTTCTTTCTTTCTTTCTTTCTATGTCTATTTTGCCGGTCTTTGGCATGGAAACATTTGGAGATATCCTGCAACAGAGCTAAAGGCAGAAAGGAGGTGGAAACAAAGAGGGGGGAAAAAAAGGGTTGTGCAGAGAAGCATAGAGGTGTTTACGCGAGGCCGTGGGATGCTGCAGCCCTCGGCGGGCTTAGCCGGAAGAAGAGCCGGTTTGGCGGGCAGAGGGGGCGGGGTTAGTAGCCCGGCGGAGGAGAAGTTGGACTCGGGCGAGCTCATAGGGGTGAGCGTGACAGAGGAGATCTCCAGGCAGGAGAAGGACTTGAGGCTGTGACACCAGAAGAGAGAGGAGGGCCTCTGCAGCATGTACGCCTCGTTAGTAGAGTTTAAGTGCAGAAGCTGAGGACAGATCACAGACAGAGAGGCGTGAGCTGGGAACATGACACACAGTATAGCCCCATACATGGGCAACTGGCGGCCCGGGGGCCACATGCGGCCCTCACCTTCACTTAATGCGGCCCGCAGGTTAATACCGGAAAACTAATAAATTATTGATTTCAGCTGTTACAATTCCATACATGACCTGCTTTAATTCCGTTAGTCTACACATACTGTATATTAGTAGCTTAATGACTAGTATAGTATTATTATTATTATTATTTTTTAATGTCCAATGTATTTGTATTTAAGTTCATAAAGTTAACATGAATATATAACTAAATGCATTTGAAATTAAATCAAAATGTTAGATTTCAGGATTCCAATTAAAAAATAACAAAAAAATAATTCAGGATTCCAATTCAAAAGAAGACAAAAATTGTCAATCTACAAGCTCAAAACGCATCGCAGCGCGATGCGTTTTGAGCTTGTAGATCTGCTATTTTTTGCTTCTTTTGTGTAAGATAATAGAATGACAAAGTAGGACATAGCAATATGCGGCCCTCTGGAGTGAAGGTGGAAATATAGTGGCCCTCACCATCATCAAAGTTGCCCACCCCTGGTATAGCCCCATTTCCACTGTAGGGCCCACCCAGAACTAGAACCAGAACTTTCCAGAACCAAGGACTTGTCTTTCAAGAACCTGTGAAGTTCCGGGACCAAGTTCTGCTTACGTTTCCATATAACCAGAACTAACCAGGAAGGTCCCAAAAAAAGAGCAGTAGCTTATCCCAGCCAATCAGGGAAGCTAAGGTTTAGTTCTACTTCTACCTCAGGAGCAGGAACTAAAAAAGGTTCCAGGAACGTGTGCAATGGAAACAAAACCAGAACCAAAAAAATAGGTTCAGGTTCCTGAAAGTTCTGGTTCCACCTTGCAGTGGAAAAGGGGCCTTATGTCGTTTTTGTCAGGTGGAAACCTTGTATGTCCAAAACCGTTCCTTTTTTTATTGTTTTAAAAACGAGTTAAAGTAGTGAAAATAGCAGATCTACTCGCCATGTGAGGCATTGTGTGCTTGTAGATCTGCTATTTTCACTACTTTTGTGCGACACTTTTGTATGATGAAGTAGGGCTTTAATTTACCAAAAAACGTACACATTTGAAACTTGGTGATACAAGGTTTCTGCCCGACAGTGACAATATACATATGACGGCACAATACTATTGCGTGAAAAGATGTACCATATTGAGGTTGTTCAAGCAACAAAGTGTTAAAGCTGCAACCCATAATGTATTTGTGTGAATAAAACCATATCTTTACAGAGCATACAACTGCATGTACTGTACTACAAAAAGATAAAGGACAATTTCGGCCTAGAAGGCTATCTCACCTTTAGATGTACTTATTCTCTCCCCAAAAAATGGCTGTGTTTTTTATTTATTTTTATGACAGGCAATTTTGTACATTTGTCCTACACAGCTCCAAACAGGGGCGATCGGTTATACTGTTAAACCGCATTTCTCTCTCGTGATCAGTGAAGACAAATTGCCTGTAATGGAAAAAAAAACAACAACTGCTGGACCACTTTCTGGGGAGATAATAGTACATCTAAAGGTAAGATAGCCTTCTAGGACGAAATTCTCCTTTACAATAAAAAGAACAGCATTTTAATTTACCGTAATTAATATAGGCCCCACTCCTTGTTTTTTTAATGTCACTGTATATTTGCATAATATTATGTGAAATGAGTCCTCTGTATTTACTCATCCTATAATTACTGGGAGCCGTGCGCAGCCATTGTGCAGCGCTTGGGGAACAATTAGGGGTTAAGAGTCTTGCTGATGGACGCACAGCGACACATTACTGGTTTGGAATAGACAGCCAGGGGCTCTGGCTCCCCTGGCAGGCTCACTAACCATTCAGATATGGGCGCCCGTAGTTGTAGTTGCTCTACCTGCTCTGCTATTGTGACATTTATAGTAGGACCACTACTGGTTGAATGACAAGTCGTATTGCATGAAGCTTCAAATGCAATATACTGGCAATATAAATATGCTTTCTCTATTAGCACAACAGTAAATAGTGACACTTGCAGGAGGTCCCGGGTCCGAATCCCGGTTATTATGTAAAGGTTAAGGACTGCAGCTTTAAATCTAGAAATGTCGATGAATCTGAGGTCGGTACAAAAAAGCCAAACTAATTCCTTCTCTGTCACACGACGGTGTCACTTGCTGACAAGAGCAGATCTTCAAGTGAACAACATGTCACATGGCGGCAAGCGAAGCCATCATGCGATGGAATTATACATTTCTTTTTAAATATAATAATAATTTTAAAACGATCACACCAGGGCTGAGGTTACTGCGACACTAGTCTCTCAAGAACAGCCTACCGGTAACTGAGCTCGAGTTACAACTGAAAAGGATCGACCTTTTCTTTGACGATGGCTAGCCAGATTGCTGTGACACTAACCAACGTCAAAAAACGTTTCGAAGGGCACATAGTATTATTATTCAGTCTTATACGCTCGGAGAGACGGGTGTATGAGTTGTATTCACAAGGGCAGGGCGGCTGTGGGTGCCGGCATTTGCTCCAATTATACAGCAACCTATCTCGCCTTTCTCATCAAACCAATCAGGTGTGTAATTGCTTGCCTTCAGACATTAAGCCTGGACTCACACCAACCCCCTGAAGATAAGACTGGCCACATGTGCCAGGACGGCCCTGCATTTTAAACAGCCCACCAGGGTATCAGGAAACCCAGCAGTCCAAAACCTTATCAAAGCATGCAATGATACGTTTTCACTTGAGCAATGTTTTCCTTAAATATCACCGAAAGACGTGTAGTTTGAGGTGACGGGAACATTGAGAGTGGAATTGTTTGGGCGCCGTATCAGTCGCTTCTCTAAAACGGTATAAAAATGGACACGTGGTACATTTCGTCGCTGTCGGGCAGAAACATAATCTTCATACTGTATACCTCATCCTTTTAAATGTTTTTCCATAAATTAATTCCCTATCTTTTACTTTCCCCATATGACAGTGTCGCAGGGAAAGCAGCCTATGGGCGCTATTCTCGTCATGCCCCTTCTATCTATAAACCTTTTTCCCTTTTTTTCAAATAGCTGATCTACAAGCTCACAATGTGTCAAAATAGTAAAAAAAAAAGGCAAAGAAGTTTAGGGATAAGTGGGTAAGGCCAGGATGAAAATATAGCTCATATCTACAAGCTCTATAAGTGTGTCGATCAGCTATTATTTTTTTTTCCTTTTTTTTCTGCTTTTGAAAATGACCAAAAGAGGGACACGAGGTTGAAAGTGTTTAAGTCTGTCTGTGGGTTGTAGAAATACCTTAGCTACTAATTCACAAAACCTGCGTCTGTGTTACTGTCCCGGGCATAAATTAAACCAATCAACGATAATCTAATCAAAGATAATATGGAGCAGGAATTCAGTTGGACCGGCGGTAGTCCATAACCGAAAACGCACAGATCTGTATCTGTCTGTCTGTGTGTCTGTCTGTGTGTCTGACCGCCCGCAGGTCTGTGGAGAATACCCTGACTCTCTGTGTGTGCGTGGGGTGTAGGCATCATCTTCCCTGATTGGCCAATCGAACCCATCGGCTTCATTGATTGGCCAAGCTTTGCGTCACAGTTGTGCCGCTGCACCGAGATAAGTGGTAGTGTGCACAATAGAACTCCATTATATTACAGAGCAATGCACAAAATGTCCAGTGGTGTAAAGTAACTAAGCATGTTTACTTAAGTACTGTACTCAAGTACAGTTTTGAGGTATTTGTACTTTACTTGAGTATTTCCCGTTTTCAGTACTTTTACTTCTACTCCACTACATCTCAGAGGCAAATATTGTACTTTTACTCCACTACAATTATTTGAAAACTTTACTTACTAGTTACTTTGCAGATATAAATGATTATATTGTAAAACATACATTAATCCACTGTTTCCCTATTTTATACCGAGGCTATTTATAGCCGATCTAAAAGCTCAGAACGCGTCACATCGTGTTCTGAGCTTGTAGTTCTGAGCGTGTAGATCTGCTATTTTCAATCATTTTGTACTTTTACTTTTGATACTTCAAGTACGTTTTGATGCCAACACATTCATACTTTTACTCAAGTACGTTTTGAATTCTGGACTTTTACTTGTAATAGAGTATTTCTATATTTCAGTATTGATACTTTTACTTAAGTAAAATATGTGAGTACTTTTTCCACCACTGAACATGTCTGTATCCCTGTATCTCCATATTTAGTCAATTCGTTGGTCATATGGTAGTGGGTACCGTATTGTGAACTCTGCAACACATACAACAGTACAAAGGGTCCTCCCCGAGTAGTGCTGTAAACAAGTGCCAGTGATTAAATCATAACTACATTGGAATACAGCCAGGTTCCTTTTTCCATTTCCTGAAAATGAACACTTTTGGACATGATGTGTAAACGTGGTTACATCAGCATGTCCATGCAGGTTGGTCCTTACTGGTGGTACAGGAGATATCATCAGCTGTTCTTCCAGATCCTGAAGCTGTTTCTTTAGTTCCGAGTTCTCCGTTTCCAGTTCTTGAATCTGCAAAAAGCAGGCAAACAACCGAATACCATTAAATAACCAGAATGGAAACTGTTATTGGAATCTGGAATGTATTTAAACTGCCATAATAATACTCAGTTTGATGGATGGAAGATGAGCTTACTTTATGAAACCATTATAAATCAAAGTAGTACATTAACAACACCATATCTCAAAATGAATGTGAACCTCATGTTCAGCCCAACTCCATTAGAGACATGAGTATTTCAGCTAGGCTGAGCCATGCCGCAGCTCTTTAATAGAGTATGTTTTTGTTTTATCATCTTTCCTCACTAACAAACAAGACTGAATGATTTAGAATGATAACACATTAACTGTTATTAATAATGACTGAATAATGTATAATCAGCATTAATGATGTCACAGAAGACAAACATACAGGGGTGGGGGATTCACTGCGGGCCCCCCATGAATGTTCTTCATAGGGGGGTTTAACCCATTTGGACTGGGAACGCATTATTACGCATTATTTTGTGCTTTGACTATTGCAAAATAGCAGATATACAAGCTCACAGCGTGGCACCGAGTGCCACGCTGCGAGCTTGTAGATCTGCTATTTTTGAAAAATCATGACGATTTTTCGTCTTTGAATATTTCAAATCCTTTTTTTAAAAAACCTATGTTTCTATGTCAGTGGGGCTCAAACCTTTTCATGTGAAAGACCCCCAAAATGTTATGTATTTGGCCACAGACCCCCATCTCATAATATTTAGTTCCAGGGACCCTCCCAGAAGCAAAATTTGAGTTACAAATGTTAACACTTAAAAAATACATATATTCAAAGATTCAAAAATAGCAGATCTACAAGCTCGCAGTGCGTCACTCAGTGCTGCACCGTGAGCTTGTATATCTGCTATTTTTCAATAGCTAAAATATAAAATAATTGGGCCCTAGTAACTCAGTCCCACTCCCCGCCACCCCCCCCCCCCCCCCCTTGTGACACCCCTGCAAACATACTCTTTTCTGTAGGGTTCCTATCTGTTTCCGTGTCTCTACGTCTTTGCCTCCAGATTCCAGGAACTTCTTGTACGCCAGGTCAAACGCCTGGCCGATCGTTAGGGTGATCTCCTCTGCCTGGAACACAGGAACTGCTGATTATGCATGAAACATGCAAATTGAATTGAGTAATACATGAAGGCATTGGCATCAAAATATGCTTAAACAGGACCAAACAAGTACTCGTTATGTAGATTGCAGAATGGTCCATTTCACAATCGTATTATTGGATTGTAATTCATAATAACGCATTAATGTGTCAATTTGTTTCTTTGATGTTGGAGCTGGTAAAGGTAGGGATAACTTGAATTAAAGTACAGTATGTGCTGCTTAACAACATGTACTGATGCATCCTCATTTATCTGTTAATGTGTTTTCTGTTAATAATCCACGCCTACAAATTAACTAAATTCGTAACAAAAACTCTGAAAATAGTATTGTAGTAAATGCCTCTGGGATGCAGTGGACTTAAAAGTATAATTAATAAATACATAAATAATAAATAAATACCCCAACATTGTATTTCTCTGCTGTCGGGTAGAAACCAGCTAACTCCAAAATGGTAATTTTTCAAGAAATTAAAAAGCATCCAGCTCAAGTGGAGTTTTTTTAATGCTTTCCATTGGTTCAATATTTTTTTTAACCAACACACAGACATAAAGGGTGTTCAATAGCACTGATTTATGAAGAAAATCACACCTAGTGTGAAGGGAGCGGTGCTATTTCTGAGTTCATTTCATTAGGCGTCCCGCAAAGCTTGGCCCGGGCGTTCAACAAACTTTGATGGCTTGGGTTAGTGCCAAGATGGACATCCTGGACAAAGCCAGATGTTGGAGTTTGGCTCCAAAGGACTGCTAGGGCTGTCACGATTATGACATTTTACATGACGATTAATTGTCACTCAAATAATTGCGATTAACGATTTAATTGTGTTTTTGTTGTTGACAATTACATTTCTGTTTGGCTTTTAGGCTTTGAAGCCTATATCTACCCACATGGTAGATATGACACATAACCTAAATATACAAAGAAATGAAGGACATATTTGACAACAAAAAAAAAACATTGATATAGCCGATCTACAAGCTCACACTGCGTCACAATGCGACACGTTGTGAGCTTGTAAATCTGCTATTTCCACTACTTTTTTAAAGTGTTTGAAACTATATTAATATTTCTCAACAAACGGTTATGACGATTCTGCAAAAGAAATCACGATTACCTCAAATAATTGCGATTAGATGATTATGTAGCCCTAAGGACAGCTAAAAAAAATAGGGCTAAACGTGTGTTAGCTGGTTTGGCAGACAGTGTGAGGATCCAGTGGAGTTAGGAGGTTTTGGCTGAAGCGTTGTACTACTTTTCATTGGTTCAATATTGTTATAACAAATCAATAGCACTGATTTAAATATAATTTAAAAAAAAAAAGAAATCTAAAACCTAAAAAATGGAGTTAGCTGGTTTTTGCCAGACAGCAAATCTACTCAATACTTGAGTAGATGTACCGGTACTAAGTTAGTTTCCACAACTGGAGAAGTCTCAATAAAACCCTGAGAACTGCTGGTCTGTTTGAATCTAGTTAACATTTCTGTACATCTCTGTGTAAACCTTGCTTGGTTAAAGTGCTTCATAAATATATGTGATATCATGACACGTTACAGTAACAATGCCAATGCATCAGTGTCAAGACATAATTAAACGTTTTGTTAGCTCCGCTGAGTGCAATCAAGGCTTTCATAAAGGCTCTACATATGTATTAATAATGCAATTCTGAACTACAGAGTGTGTCTAATTTGATATTGAACTGCAACACTTGCAAAGAGGAGAGAGAGAGTTTCTCTCTCTCCGAATAATTTTCCTTTTTCACTTAACTGACAAAAACGAAATAAATGAAATAAAGACTAAGCTACGATGTTTAAAACTGAGACTAAAACTATATTGACAATTTCGTCAACAAATAAAAACTGGACTAAAATGTTAGGGAGGGACTCGTGGAGAGATCCAGTAGAACTAAAAGACAAGTCATATTATGTTTGGTTGCACTCCTGTGTTGTGCTCTGAAAATAGACGATATACAAGCTCACAACACGTAAAACTGCGATGCGTTCTGAGTTTGTAGATCAGCTATTTTCAGCATGCAACCAAGTGGAAGATCCGCCATTACAACGCCATCGCGACCCGCCTAAATGTCGACAACATCGACCATACATTTAGGCCTAGTCGACTAAAATCGCATGATATTTAGTCGACTAAAACATTTCAGATGACTAAAATATGGCAAAAACTAAATGGCATGTTATTCAATAGACTATGACTAAAACTAAATCAAAACTTGCTGTCGCAATAAGTGGTTAATGCATGTTTTGTAATAATAATCAAAATCTACAAAGTAACTAGTAACTACAGTTTTCAAATAAATATAGTGGAGAAAATGTACAATATTTGGATATGAGATGTAGTGGAGTAAAAGTAAAAGTATTGGAAATTGGAAATACTCAAGTAAAGTACAAATACCTCAGAATTGTACTTAAGTAGGCTACTTAGTAAATGTACGTAGTTACTTCACACCCCTGCCTAAAAGGAGGGAAGGCTGGAAGCTGAGCATACGTACACATTTCTCACTGTCAAACACGTAGCACAGGTGTTTGTTGGACTCGGAGTCTTTGCAGATGAACGTGAATATCCTTTTGTCGGTTTTATCATCTGCACAGAAGGATATCCTATGTAACTGACAGTTGTACTGCACGTCCTGGGAAAAAAACAGACAGGGCGTTTTGAATGTAATTCAGGATGATGTCCAGACTGTGTATTAGTCATTGTAAACTTAATCAGCATTAGGGCATTCACCGAATATTCGAATATTCGAATATCAAAGTCATTATTCGACGTTGTTCACCAAAGTCGAATATTCGCGTATTTTTTTATTGTTTTCTCTTTAAAACATAATATAGTTTATAAAGCTTGGCGAGATAGGAAGTCATAAGAATGAGTTGTCAATGCCCCTGGTGAATGAATTTGTTAATGCTCTATACCAGGGGCTCTCAAAACTTTTACTGGGGGTCCCCAGTTCAAACATATTTGAACTGGGGACCCCCACCTTGACAAGCACTTGGAATTGTAGGTATTACATTTAATGAGTCTCGGTTCCACAGATAAATATTGTGAAAATAGCCGATCTACATGCTCACAACGCCTCGCAACGCGAGGCGTTGTGAGCATGTAGATCGGCTATTTTCACAATGTTCGCCTCTTGCTGACTTAATGTTTGACAGTTTGGCCTGTCCTGTTGAATATTCGACTATTCGAATACTTTGAGGTCGAATAATTCGAATACTAAAAATCACTATTCGTGAATGCCCTAATCAGCATACATATGTATCTTAAAACATTATAGGTTAGAATAATAAGCAACTTGGTAACAAACATTCTGCACAGCAGCCCCAGACAATGTCTCCCTCTGCCTGCCGTCTGCAGCTACAAACTAAAACATTGCACATCACTGACCATCCCATCCCCTGAAGGGCTGGTCCCTTCTGATTGGTTCAGAAAATCAGAGGCTTCCGTTTCAGACTGATACTTCAAAATAAAATGCCCAAAAAAGCCATTTCAGCTCGACTTTAATTAATGTGTCAATATGGGAGTCCTTGACATGAACATTTTGAGAATCGCTGGCCCTACAGTATACACAATAACATCCTCATTATTCATGTAACCTGTAGGATTTTACTGTGTGTGTAGACATCGCTTACTTACTGTACAGTACATGCTACCCTCTAAAATCCATATTGCTGGATGGTGCATACCGGTACTCACTTTTGTCTTGGGATCGAGTATCTTCACTCCATAAATGGAGATCTGCAGTTCCACCTTAGGGACCTTCTGTCCCTCTGACTTCTTGATGTGCCTCTGAAACTGCAAAAAGGAGATAATGGTCAATTTGGATAGATTTACTGTAGGCCTAGCCACTCAATGTGTGCATTTGTTTATGGCGCTGGAGACATTCACTCCTCCAGAATAAGCGTCGGACAAGGTGAAAACGACAAAGAAGCAGGATTCTGTACACTGCTCCTGCAAAGTGCCATGTTTACCAGTGGCTTTCAACCTTTTTTCATATCAAGGTCCATTATTTATTTGGCATTTGAGCCACAGACCACTATTTTTCAATGAATATTTTGTTGTCGTTGGATAAGATTTTGTCCACAATTCCATGCTGTATTGATGTGGTACCACAGGAGAGATAGCAGGCAAACTTTGACCAAAATTTAAAAGTTAAAGATCTATAAGGGTGCATTTGGTTACCAACTCTCCCATCATTCAGCTGGGGACCACCTGGAACCCCCTGAAGGACTACTGGCGATCCCCGGACCACTGGTTGAAAACCACTGATATATACTGTATTTATATTTTGTATGCCCTATTAAATGTATCATATTGGATAGATTTACTGTATAGCCAAGCATCCACTCAACGTGTGCATTCGTTTAAGGCGATGGAAACATTCGCTCCTCCAGAATAAGTGTCAGTACGGGTGAAAAAGACAAAGAAGCAGAACCTTATACGATGCTCCTGCAAAGTATTTATTTATTTTCAGCACGTGTAACTTACTCTCCATCATATGACAATAGCCTATCTACTGTACAAGCTCACAATGTGTCACATTAGCTTGTAGATATAGCCTATTTTTGGCATTATCCCATTTAGGCCTGAACACATTATTACGCAATATTTTATGCTTTAAATATAAAACAATAACAGATATACAAGCTCACAGCGCGGCACTGAGTGCCGCGCTGTGTGCTTGTAGATCTGCTATTTTTGAAAAATCGTGAAAATTAGAATTTTGACCCGATTCTATAAGTGTCTTTTGAATCCTTCTAAGGTTTTTTGAAAAACCTATGTTTCTATGTAAGCAATCTGGCTAGCCATCGTCAAAGAAAAGGTCCTTTTCACTTAACTGGAGCTCAGTTAGTCTGTGCTTGAGAGATGTCAGTGGTTCTCAAACCTTTTCATGTGAAGGACCCCCAAAATTATATTTATTTGGCCACGGACCCCCATCTCAAAATATCTAGTTCCAGGGACCACCCAGAAGCAAAATTTGAGTTTCAAACGTTCGCTTTGAAAATACATATATGCAAAGATTTGCACATTTGAATATGGAGATTTGAATAAGGAATAATGTTAACTCCCTGTTCGATCTCTTCGTCAAATGTCATTCATTCATTCAAACAAATTAATAACGTTATTGACATGGTAGAGTTACAGCCTAGCTGTTTAGCAGACCAAGAAGATACAGTCCACAAACTAAATGCGTGGAACCAAAAAATATATACAGTAGGTCTATACAAATCAGAATCAATGCATGACTCTTATACTGTTGTGCAATTTTAGGAAGTGTTGTGTTTTCAATCAACCCTTGGGCCTTAAAGCACAGACAAAGAGTACATGAACAGCTATCCTAGTTATTATATATTGTCCGCTTTCAATTGGTTCACAATTTGGCCTCACATGAAAGAAAATTGGCTTCTTAATAGCAATGTTGTCAACCGAGAGGGATTTATTTTGCAACACTTGGCTGTGAATGTGGGTCAACAACCGATGAAAATGTCTGTTCCAATAACCGTGCAGAGTCCATAGGCACACTGTAAGCCGTGGAGATGTTATATCATCAGATGTGACAAGCCAATAAGGAAATGGCCTTGGAGGAAGTTGACTCATGCCCTACGATTGATTTTACTTTCCAGGCCAAAACAAGCATTTATCAAGTGCAGCGTCCACCTTATCTAGGGAGTAGGTGGACCACCTGCACTCATGCCACCAGAGGGCCTGAGAAATAACAGACATCAAGGGAAAGGGATTCTTTTTTTCTGGTCCCGCAGGGAGAGGGCAAATTACTTCTACAGCTATAAGGTGCACCCAGCTGATGACTGTACGGGTGGCTCTGACAAGTGCACAGTGATGACGTCAAAGATCTGCACTGAGACGATACCATTTCAAGCCATAGCACTCTAGTAGCATACACCAGGGGTTTTCAAAGTGGGTGACAGCAGTCCAGGGGTGCCGCGAGATCATTTTATAATATTTGGAATTTATTTGGACACTTGAAAAAATATCTAGTATCATTTTAAACTTGAAGTACACAGTTATTTTCAGTCAGTTCTAACCAAAATGGCTATTATCTCAACGTTTTCCTCGCAACATAATCACTAAAGTATCATTACTGTCAGGCAGAAACCTCTGTCGATCTACAAGCACAAACGCCTCGCGATGCGAGGCGTTGTGTGCTTGTAGATCGGCTGTTTTCACTAGTTTAGTACGTTTTATAGATGATAAATACAAAACGAACGGTTTTGGACATACATGGTTTCCACCCGACAATGACGATATGCTATAAATATAAGGTGCTGGGAGTGAAAATTATAATGTAGGGGTGCCTCGGATTAAAAAAGAAATATTTATGGGGTGCCCTGAGACAAACACGTTTGGGAACCCCTGGCATACACAACGATGATATCCAGTCTACACTTGGCTATTTTCGGTGCACAAAACCCGTCGTAGGGCAGAGCATAAATGAAGCATTAGAATGTGGCGGCGTGCCTTGCTCAGGAACACTTCCACATGTATACTACTGGGTGAGCCGGGGGTGGAACCAGCTCACCACAGATTTATTCGACTAAAAGTTACTTATGATTATTCAGTTGACTAGAACTAGATGAAAAGTATACTTTTTTTTTTCCTTCAGACAACGTAGCAGCATAGGCAATAATAATAATAACAGTAAAGAAAAAAAAGGAGAAGAAAGAGAAAACAAGAGTAAAAAAAAGAAAAAGATGATAAAATAGATCAGTGTGTGTGTGTGTGTGTGTGTGTGTGTGTGTGTGTACAATGTACAGTACAGTATATGCGTGGTATATTATTATATACAGTACACCAGGGGTCTTCAACAGGGGGTCCGGGACCCCTAGGGGGTCCAAAGAGTTACTACAGGGGGGCCACCAAATCCTTGTGTGGTAGGATCATTCTTTTAAATTAACAACTTGAACCCTAGCATCCCTATACTGAAGAGAACTTTAGCCAAAAATAGCAGATCTACAAGCTCTCAACTGCAAGGCGTTGAGAGCTTGTAGATCTGCTATTTTGGCAAAGAGGTTTGGTGTAGAGGTAAAAAAAAAAGAGCAGACCAAGTACATAGTGAAAGGTCAAGTTTACAAAATAGCAACCATGTAAGCGGTTAAATGTCTGAAAATACACATTAACACAAATCCAACAGACTGATGACAGTGCTGTCAAACAAGTCTATGAATCTATCTATGAAATCGATGAAAATCTGCATCACACATTTATACAATACGTAGTGGGGGTCCCTGCTTCATCTCTCTCTCAGAAAACGGTGAAGACCCCTGTTATATACAGTACACCATCATCAGGATGGAGAGCTGATCAAGAGACCAGGGAGAAAGCATTGAGAAAGGGTGTTATGCAGGCACTGGGAACATGATCTAGTAAAGTTGAAATAAGTGATTGTCTCTGGTGCTGATCAATATGCAGTGACCTCCCATGATGTAAGCGATTAGTCCCGGAATGCAGTTTAATGCTTCGCCATGGGAACCATCGCTCACTTTCTCTCATCCATATTTATTCTCCGCACAGCTCTTCTCTGCATTACCATCAAGATAATTAGGTCCGTTCCTACGCAAAGCGTATCCCGGAGACTTATGACACGACCCTCGCTCTGCCAATGGCCTCACAGAGATCAAACGCAGCGCAACAAAAGGAGAACTATGACTTGGTGGAAACAAGCTCCCCCCTCCTTCGAATGGCCTCACAAATTCAAATGCTGGCAGCAGGGGCGTCACAAGGGGGGGGGGAGTGGGACTGAGTTACTAGGGCCCAAGGTGGAGGGGCCTTCATTATTTTATACTTTAGCTATTGAAAAATGGCAGATATACAAACTCACTAGGAGCTTGTAGATCTACCATTTTGAAAAGTCGTGAAAATGGGTGCAAAAGCGAACATTGTTAACTCAAATTTTGCTTCTGGGGGGTACCTGGAACTAAATATATTTAGATGGGGGTCCGTGGCCAAATACATATCATTTTGGGGGTCCTTCACATGAAAATATTTGAGCACCACTGACATAGAAACATAGGTTTTTCAAAAAACTTTGGAAGGATTTGAAATATTTAGACTCCGCAAAAATGTTCATGATTTTTCAAAAATAGCAGATCTACAAGCTCGCAGCGCGGCACCTGTGAGCTTGTATATCTGCTATTTTTCAATAGTTAAAGCACAAAATGGGAGTGAATCCTTGTACCCAGGGCCCAGAATTTGGTGTGACGCCCCTGGCTGGCAGGGGGAGATGGCCAGGAAGCCAGCAGAGTTTTACAGGCCGCTCATGGTGAGCAAAAGTTGTCTTCAGCTCCGGTCGTTAAAGTACAAGGAAATATTTCCCTAGAGCGCCTCAGAGAGAATTAAAATGTACTTCTATTCTCTACACTTTATTACTTATTACTACTTACAGTAGTACTTACAGTAGCTACAGTAGTATAGCTGTTATTGCTGTATTATTGTGTTGGTCATTGTTAGCACATGAGAGAGAGAGAGAGAGAGAGAGAGAGAGAGAGAGAGGGAGAGAGAGAGAGAGAGAGAGAGAGAGCACATTAGCCTTTAGGGTATTCTGTCGTGTAAACTACTCATCAAGTGAAATGAGATTGGAAAGCTGAAGCAGTGCGTTGCACATTAACTTAAAGTTTAAGCAAAATGACTGTCCTTCAAGAATTAGTAATGCTGATGCGGTCTTGCAAATAATTACTCATCATTATAAGCCAATGATTGGGAATAGATGCCATAGAGTGTCTTTTGGTGCGGTCCACCTTGCAAAAAGACGCCATTGCGACCGTAGGTCGCATTTACTACCAAAACCTCCACCGGCTGTCTGTCTGTCAGTGAGTGAGTGAGTCCGTCACACTTTTGCCCTGCTCATATCTCCACAACCGTTGCCCCCATCCATGCCAAATTTTGCACACACACTCCTTGACTGCCAAACTACAACCTCCAAGGACCCCCGGAGCCCCAGGGACCCCCAGGTCCCTGGGGGGACCCCCAGATGTAAAAAATGACCAAATGTGCTCACACGTCACACGTCACACTTTTTCCCTGCTTATATCTCCGCACCCGTTGACCCGATCCATGCCAGATTTTACACACACACTCCTTGCCTGCCAAACTACAACCTCCAAGGACCCCCGGAGCCCCAGGGACCCCCAGGTCCCCAGGGGACCCCCAGATGTAAAAAATGACCAAATGTGCAAAAATGACCAAATGACCACCCCAACGGGGCTGCTCACGGGGAATTCCCGGGGACCACCGACTCCTGGTGCTCCAGAACGGATGCAAAAGTGGTGGCGCCCCCAGTGGAGGACCCCCTGCCACTGCAGCGCACATAAAATGCCGTAACTCGGGCTAGGAGCGTCCGGGAGAGCCGGGGCCGGTACCTATTCGTCCGCCAAGGCAACGCGGAGACCCCACCCCTCATTTCTCACATGGCCCTATTCTAGCGCCACCTTCAGGCCGATTTTTAAAACACATTTTTGGACACTGCTCCAACGGTTTTTGCCCTAAAATCACGAATATCACTACACAGCATGTCTACACTCATGTCATCAACATGGATCAGGAAGATTTTGGAAAAACAAATTTTAGCCCTATTTGTGGAGATAAGCCACCTACGGTCGCTTATCTCCCGATTAGGGAGTCTTACTGGTATACTGTAATATGTCTTTATACGGTCAAGGTTTGGGGAAGGTCCCTCCTTAATCATGTCATTGAAGCGGCTAAGAGTTGTGGTGGGAGAAAGAGTCAAGAGTGGCTGAAAGCCAAAACTATTCCCCTAAAATGACCCATGTTGGGCTGTGATCCTTTTCAGCGATTTCTGACCATTTTATTTTATAAGCCCAGACATTACGGCAATTAAGATCACTCAACACTCATACACAGACTGTCAATGTGTCCATGTTTAACGCAGAGAGTACAAATGGAACCACAGGAACCCATGAAGGGTCAATTTGGTTCCATTTGTACACTACTCCCAGACTTAAAGGAGTAGTTCACTGCCAAAATTACATCTTTTTCTATTGATTACTCACTTTCTTCTGTCAATTATTGACTGACTGACTGACTGACTGACTGACTGAAATGATTTATGGATTATCATTCAACCAAATTCTGGGCCCTGGGTACTTTAACTATTGAAAAATAGCAGATATACAAGCTCACAGCACGGCACCGAGAGAGACTTGAGTTCAATAACTTATTTTAGTTTTTGTCGCATTTCCTAAGCCAATAATTTGAGGAGACTCTTTGTAGGCCCAATGATCCCGGATGGAGACCCAAATGCATTTGGGTCTCCATCCGGAAACAATTGGGGTACATTTATTATAATCAAATTATTGGCTTAGGAATGTGACAAAAACAAATATATATATATCCTCGTTGTCAGGCGGAAACCTCGTATCTCCAAGTTTCAAATTTGTACGTTCTTTTGCAAAGTAAAGCCCTGCTTCGTCATACAAGGCCGTCACACAAAAGTAGTGAAAACAGCAGATCTACAAGCACACAACGCCTCGCGGTGCGAGGCGTTGTGTCCTTGTAGATCTGCTGTTTTCACTAGTTTAAGTAATTTTTTAAATGATAAATGCAAAACGAACGGTTTTGGACATACAAGGTTTTCACCCGACGACGACGATTATATTATACATTGAACTCAAGTCTCCATGGGGTGAGTAATCGATAGGAAATGATTCATTTTGGGGGTGAACTACTCCTTTAAATGATCACTGATGGTTTGACATTTTAGAAGTAAACTTACCTTGAGTTTTCTCACCGCGTCCTTTACAACCTCTGTGCCTTTGGGGGCCTCCACTTCTGTGTTTCCAAGGAACTGAAATGTAAATTATAAATACATATAAATATAAAAAACATAAAAGCAAGGACATCAATGATACCCCTTCAACACTCCCCCCACACCCAACCCCCTGGCTAGAGGGGCCAGGGGCGTCACAAGGGGGGGAAAAGTGGGACTGAGTTACTAGGGCCCAAGGTAGAGGGGCATGGAATTATTTTATACTTTAGCTATTGAAAAAATAGCAGATATACAAGCTCACAGCGCAGCACCGAGTGCCGCGCTGCGAGCTTGTAGATCTGCCGTGAAAACGTGCGCAAACATTTGTAAATCAAATTTTGCTTCTGGGGGTCCCTGGAACTAAATATTTTGAAATGGGGGTCCGTGGCCAAATACATATCATTTCGGGGGTCCTTCACATGACAGAGTTTGAGCACCACTGACATAGAAATGATTTGAAATATTCAGAGACTTCCACACATTTTCACGATTTTTCAAAAATATCAGATCTACAAGCTTGCAGCGCGGCACTCGGTGCCGTGCTGTGAGCTTGTATATCTGATATTTTTCAATAGTTAAAGTACCCAGGGCACAGAATTTGGTGCAACACCCCTGAGAGGGGCCACTTGTATTTGAATGATAATCCATAAATCATTTCAGTCAGTCAGTCAGTCAGTCAGTCAGTCAGTCAATGATTGACAGAAGAAATATGACCAAGGATAAACATAGTAACAACCACTGGCGTAGGGGAGGGTCTCCCCCAAAGTCCGGACTCACTCACTCACAGACACGACCTGGCGTTTGTCAACCCAAATTTTTGCTTCTGGGGGTCCCTGGGACAAAATATTTTTGCGATGGGGGAGATTCGACGGTCATAGACTGATCTGACTGGCTGTCAATCATCATTTTCAAAGGGCCCCCACCCCCTCCTTGCAGGGGGGCCTCGGGATTTTCAGCGACACCACTGCTGTTTATGTGTGTCTCTGTTGGAGATCGCCGAGATCAAAATAAATATGTGCAGGAGTAGCAGGATTTCATAGCAAATAATTGCGATTAACGATTTAATTGTGTATTTGTCATTGACAATTACATTTCTGTTTGGCTTTTAGGCTTTGAGGTTGTACATGGCAATCATGACACATAACTTAAATATTCAAAGAAATTACTGACATATTTGACAATTTTATACTTAAAAAATAACATTGATAGTGGAAATAGCCGATCTACAAGCTCACAACGTGTTGCATCGCGACGTGTTTTGAGCTTGTATATCTGCTATTTCCACTACTTTTTGAAAGTGTTCGTAACTATATTAACATTTCTCAACATGGAAACGATTATGACGATTATGCAAAATAATAGCGATTACCTCAAATAATTACGATTAGACGATTATGCAATAATTGTGACAGCCCTACGCACGCATGCATGCACACACAGGCGCTCTTGCCTAGCATAGACAGACACAGTACAGTTGATGCAGCATTTCTGCTCTTCTCCAACAGATGGAGCCATTAACCTTTGTGCCTGAACGGGCCTTTCCATCTGCCAGGAACCCTGGTAATTGTTCCAGTCACACAGCCTCGGTAGAGCCAGAAGTACGACTACAACACGCCAACTTATTGCCTCTTTTAACGCCGCCAGAGCTTCATTCCTTCACTTTTTCTCCCCCCACCACCCCCAATAGCAGAGCTCAGGGGCGTCACACCAAATTCTGGGCCCTGGGTACAAGGATTCACTGCGGGCCCCCCATGAATGTTAACTATTGAAAAATAGCAGATATACAAGCTCACAGCGCGGCACCGAGTGCCGCGCTGCGAGCTTCTATATCTGCTATTTTTTTTAAATCGTGAAAATGTGTGCAAGAAACCTATGTCAAGGACCCCCAAGATGATATGTATTTGGCCACGGACCCCGATCTCAAAATATTTAGTTCCAGGGACCCCCCAGAAGCAAAATTTTAGTTAGAAATGTTTGCTTAAAAAATACATATATTCAAAGATTTTCACACTTTTTTACAACTTTTCAAAAATAGCAGATCTACAAGCTCGCAGCGCGGCACTCGGTGCCGCGCTGTGAGCTTGTATATCTGCTATTTTTCAATAGATAAAGTTATTAGGGCCCCTCCACCTGGGGCCACAGTAACTCAGTCCCACTTTCCTACCCCTTGTGACGCCCCTGCCCCCACCACCCCCAATAGCAGAGCTCATAAACACTGGGGTCGGCCGCCCCCTCGAGGGCTACAGAAAACAAGACAACCATTTACCCCACTGGACCTAAACAAACAGTTCTGCCAGCCGAGCCTTGGGGAGGGAAAAATAATCAGTATTCTGTTGCACATTATAGCCCCGGTCACGAGCTGTAAAATTGGCTTTCTTCGCTTTACTTTGAAAGCCCGTCTACGGAATGCAACGAGCGTATATAAGCTAACTAGCTGTCCATTGCGCGCCTTGCGATGTCCCTCTGCATGCACTGTACCGTACTGTATGTCAGGGGTTCCCAAACCTTTTTGTCTCAGGGCACCCGAGGCACCCCACAGCATATCGTCGTTGTTGGGTGGAAACCTTGTATATCCAAAACCGTTCATTTTGTATTTATCATCTATAAAATGCACTAAACTATTGAAAACAGCCGATCTACAAGCAGACAACGCCTCGCAACGCGAGACGTTGTGTGCTTGTAGATGGGCTGTTTTCACTAGTTTTGTGCGACAGTCTTGTATGATGAAGCTGGGCAAAAGACGTACACATTTGAAACTTGGAGATACGAGGTTTCTGCCCGACAGTGACGATATTTTAGTGATTGCTGCGAGGACAACGTTGAGATAATAGCCATTTTAGAACTGACTGAAAATAACTTTGTACTTCAAGTTTAAAATTATACTAAATAATATTTTTTCAAGTGTCCCTGGACTGCTTTCACGGCACCCCAGGGTGCCCCGTCACCCACTTTGAAAACCCCTACTGTATGTGACATCCTGTCATGTTGTACGGCGAGCGTTAATACCGGTAGTAGTGCACTTTGACGTCATGTTATATTTATACCTGTTAATGGCTCATGCAACACGCACGTCCCAGTGGGTGGTCCAAGTGCAGAGGGCCTAAGAAGTGCTCGAGCAGTGGTTCTCAACCTTTTCAGGCCGCGACCCCCCCCACATGCTCACAACACGAGGCGTTGTGAGCATGTAGAGATCGGCTACAATTTCTGCCTCTAATATTTGACGATTTGGCCAATGTTTAATTTGTCATTTTAGAGGTATTAAAAAGTTCTTAAATGTTCCCTCTATTCACCATATTCCTGGCCCTCTCTATGGAGGCTGCCATTTTCTTTTACAGAGGGCGTTAGAGAGTTTTTCTCTGTGTGCTGCTTCAAAAAACATCTTTTCACTTCCTCCCAAGTAAGGAAGTGACACGGAATTGTCTGTTGCCAGATTTTGCCAAAGAAATAAGCCCAACAGAAGCAACAAGGCTATACTACTTTACATTTACAATTGAAAATAGCAGATCAGCAAGCTCACAATGTGTCATATTGCAACATATTGTGAGCTTGTATATTTGCTATTTAAAAAATATTGAGGAAAAAAAAAAGACATTTGAATATTTTTGAAACATTTTAACAACATAAATCTGTGTGGAGGTCCCTGGCACCACATATTTTCAGATGGGGGTCTGCGACTGTGGACACATATGTTAATCTGGGGTCCTTGATATGAAAAGATTTAGGAACCACTGGTTTAAAACATATTAGAAAGTAAGCCCAATAAGCAACTATTCTATTTTTTTAGAGACACAAATTGCTTATTATAAGCAGACATGGCAACCCAGGTACATTCAGAGCCCAGAGCCTAGAACGCCAACTACTGACACTTTAATGCAAGGACAACAGGAAACCAAATTATGTTTTTCAGGCCAGCTTTTTCAGCCTCCGCCTCTTTCAGGATATGAACAGGAAGCCGGGGGCGGGGCCAGGAATAACGTGAATATACTTAAACGTTATTTTGATTTGTTTACTGTTGAGTGAGAAAACAATGTTTCACATTAAGTTAATCATCTGGGGACCCCCCAAAATAATTTGGGGACCCCCTGGGGGTTCCGACCCACAGGTTGAGAACCACTGTTATACAGTAGCTAAATCTCCTTTGGTTAATTAATCCCTTAATCCATGTGTGCTGCGTTTACTGTTTTTTCAGTCAGTCCGTCAGTCCAGTCCAGTCCATCATTCCAGTCAGTCAGTCAGTCAGTCTATTTATTTATTGGCTATTGTCAATATGTCATTGCATCACAATCGCCTACATAAGAACTGCAGTTTCAGTGCATTTGGTTATCACAGCAATTGACATTGTGCCGAGGTTGGCTGTCACATCAGCTGTGACCAGATCATGTGACTGATCCCTCATAGATATTCAACAGTTAAACTGAGAGAGCCTGGGAAAGCATGCTTTACGGCAGAAAAAGAGTCCTAACCACTTTCAACCTGGCGCCCATATATATATTTTTTTTTCTTTTTTTTTGTACTGTATGTGAACATTACATAAGACTATTTATTATTGAATGCTTCGATACACACACACACACACACACACAATATGAACCGTCATTTGCATTGTCAAGGAAGCATTAGTATTTAGAGCTGGCAAAGAACATAAACAAAGGTTTAACCCAAAGGTTCCCAAAGTTGACACTGACGGTGGAGTCGCAAAGTTATTATTTTCTTTTCTTTATTTCTTCTCTCTTTTAAAAAAAAAGAATTCAACAAAATGAGTGAATTACAATGTAAAAAATGATTACAAATACATTTTAACCATAATTGTTACAAAACCCCTACAAAGCTCGCGGCTTAATACTGTAAATTACATGTGCGGACAAATACGCACCAAACGTGCACGTTTATGTGCATAAAATGACCTCTTGGGTTAGGTTAGGGTCGCGAGTCGATGGCAGCATTATCTTGGGGTCGGGGGCTGAGAAGTTGGGAATGCACGGTTAAACAGAAACCTGAATGAAATGAACAGCAATAAACCTAAAGGTTTAGGTTCATGCTGTTCATTTTCTATATCAACGGGGGACACAGATGGAGGCGGAGATGCTAAAGTGTCAGCATATTGCGCCGGTGTGACAAATGAACTCCATAGACATTAAGGACATGACTGTAATTCTAGTGGGACAGTGCAGACAGGTGCCCAGCACAAAATGGAGTGACTCCTGTTCCTGACCACTGCATTGTGTACTCTCAGGGGCGTCACAAGGGGGGGGGGGGGGGGAAGTGGGACTGAGTTACTAGGGCCCAAAGTGGAGGGGACTTAATTATTTTATACTTTAGCTATTGAAAAATAGCAGATAAACCAGCTCACAGCGCGGCACCGAGTGCCACGCCGCAAGCTTGTAGATCTGCTATTTTTTTAAATTAGTGAAATCTTTGAATATATGTATTTTTTTAAGTGAACACACTTCTGGGGGGGTCCCTGGAACTAAATATTTTGAGATGGGGGTCCGTTGCCAAATACATATCATTTTGGGGGTCCTTCACATGAAAAGGTTTGAGCATCAATGACATAGAAACAGTTTAAAAAATAAACTAAAAAATAAACCCAGAAGGATTTGAAATATCCAAAGACCACACCACATTTTCAAGATTTAAAAGAAAATAGCAAATCTACAAGCTCGCAGCGCGGCACTCGGTGCCGCGCTGTGAGCTTGTAGATTTGCTATTTTTCAATAGTTAAAAGCACAAAATAATGCGTAATGCCTTATGCCTGTCTAAATGGGTTAAACCCCCTCCCCCTATGAAGAACATTCATGGGCCGGGCCCCGCAGTGAATCCTTGTACCCAGGGCCCAGAATTTGGTGCGACACCCCTGTTTACTCTGATGGGGTGGTTTCACCCAGCGAGCCCAGCCCGGGGGCTCATCCATCACTGGCTGCATGCACTCCAACGAGGGACGACCCCTCCTGCCCCGCACTGTCCCCACGGTGAGCTATTAGAGGCGTCACTACACTCTACATGTCATTGTCTACTCCCAGCGTTTGCCACATATCTTATAGAGCCTGAACCATATTGGTTTGGGCCGATATGTCTGCCAATATGCTTTTTTTTTTGCTGACATTGTCAGCTATGCAGCCGATGTGTCCCGATGTTTAGATAAGTACAATAAACAAAACAAAACATAGAATTTTTATCCTGTACCGTCTTGTTTGCTTGTTCATTTCATACAGTGTACAAGTTTAATATTTAATTTAAAATATTTATTTTAAGTTCATTGTGTTCAATTTTTATATTTGCTTATAAGTTAAATGTTCTCAAATGAAATAACTATATATATATATGTATTATTATTATTATTATTATTATTATTTTTCAAATGTATTTGAAACTGTAGCACTTTTGGACAAAAATGTAAATCAAAACATTAGTAATCAGTCGACTACAACTCTCCAAAATGGGAAGAACTACAAATAGGAACTCAACGACTACTTGGTTGGCCTCGGTTTCAGAGAGCTACTTGACACACTATAATCTATAATGCTATAATGCAAGAAGAGGCTGGCCAGCTCACTGGTCTTCTCCTTCTTCAGCACCCTGACCTAAAAGGTCTTCTGACTGTGAGTTCTTGGTTCCCACAGGAGAACTTGATGGTCCCTGAGATCCAGGTGGCTCTGGCAGCTGCATTCTGCTTGCTGCTACCTTATGCCCAACCCTTGGGAGTTCACTGTGAAGGACATTGTTGTTCACATGTTCTTGCCAGGAGATGCCAAAAGTGTCACCAGCTACATGTGGGCGTAGCTGCTATTGAGGGACTTTTCAAGGGTGGTTATTTTAAAGTATTTTTCGGTCTGGAGGAGCGATATCAACGGCCCTGTATCATCCAGCCGACACTGACACAGTTATGCAGGTAACATCAGTAACTATGACTGGAGAAACTGTAATCATACACAGAAAATAATGGTCTACAGTGTGTTAATGTGTCTGAAATTTTGAATAGATCCTAGATACTGTTTGGTCCTTTAAAAGGCTAGTTAACTCCAAAGTAATTAATTTGTTTTGTTTCATTAACACTGACAAAATGTGGAATGCCAAATGGATCACTGGCTACCTTCAAAACAGGCCTAAAAGGGGAGGTAAACTCGCTTTTCCCATAGAAAGGAGATTGCATTCACTGCTGCAATTAGTTTCCTTCTCATTGTACATACTGTACAGTATAGTGTTTTATATTTGTTGATGGTATTGTATTTTGTTGTTATTCTTATGTTGGAATGTTGGTGAATTTATAGGACCACAATGGTTAACCTTTTAGCCCATATTTCTGACTGCATCTCGTGCTGTTCCTGTCTAATAAAGTATTCAATCAATCAATAAATCAATCAATCAATCAATCAATCAAAACTGTCGACCTGTTGCTGATTCTAAAACAAATTCGATTGGCTATCAAATGTTGAACTAACTCTTTTATAGCACTGCGTATGAAAACATCACTTTTCAACATAGCCTACATGATAGACGACTGTAGGCCCTACAGTAGCAAAGCTCAGTGTGAAAGGGTCCTTTAATGATAATTGAACTATATATTACTACTATACTATATAAGGTGAAGGATAAAATATACTTGTGGAAATGTGTCCTATAGCATTTGACTCATCCTGTGTACTTATGAGCAGTGAGCAGCCTCAGTGCAGCGCCCAGGGACCTTCTCCACAAGTCAGGGGCAATAGCAGGAGTACATGTACTGTACATACTGTAACATCCTTGCCTTTTGGTGTGGGAGGAAACAGGCGTAACCTGAGGAAAGCCACGCCAAACACTGGGAGAAAATGCAAACTCCAAACAGGGCTACCAGTGTTCAAATCCAGGGCATTCTTCTATAGGCCTATACAGTACCATACAAACATCTATATATACCATACAATTGAGTAAATGTATTTCAGTGAAACTAAGTACTTTAAATGAGATGGACAAACAGCGCACACTCTCAGCGCCTCGCCTCTCTCATGTCTCTCTCGTTTCAGCGATGAGCCCTGAGTTCAGTCAATTCAGGAAGACGCCAACTTGTCACATCAGCAAGAGTTCGGGAATAGACCGTTTGTCAGCCTTCTGATTGGTCCCTGAGACTCCCTGACTGGCCAACCAGAAAAAAACATTCACTTTTTGCTATCGGGGGTGGAGTTTGTGCAGTGGAGAATGTTAAATGTGGCTTTCAAAACTGTCCGCAGTGCGCGACACGGCGATCGCCCGGTACGGCCGCGATCTCGGCCGTGATCTCGCTCATCATAATGAATAAGCTTCAACAAACTAGTTCACATGGACCATATCAATGGTCTAAGAGTCACGATTGGGTACATATATTTTAAATGGGCAGAATTACGAAAAGCCAGCCTATTATGTGAGGTTAGGATTATAGTTCTGTCCTCTTCCTACCCAGGATGCAATGCGCGGTCTATTCTCTTTCTGATCCAGAGGATTAAACTAATTAAAACATTTATTTTCGGGGGGAAAACTACTGTTTTGCTATGTAATTACTGTACCTTTTTCTTCCCTTTTTATTAATATCACGTAGATGTGTTTTTTGTGGTACTTTATATAGCTGTAATGAGGCTATGAAGGGAAAAAAAATCCCATCCACTACCACTATAAAAGAATCTGCAAAGAGGATTCTGTCCCACTGGGATTAAACAAATTAAAACATATATTTTCGGGTAAACCCCCTGTTTTGCAATGTAACTACTGTACCTTTGTCTTCCCTTTTTATTAATATCACCTAGATGTTTTTCCTTTGGTACTTTATATAGCTGTAATGAGGCTATGAAGGGAAAAAAAAATCCCATTCACTGCCACTATAAAAACAATCTGCCCAGGGTCAAATGTCCTATCATAGTAACAGGGCAGAATGGGGCGGGATTTGCAAAAGGGCTTATTGACAACATTCCCCATCATTGCCTCTTAGCTGAGTGCACGGTGAAGCCCAAGCACTCTTATGTGATGTGGTAGTTTCAGCTTTTAGTAATCGCTCAACAATCTCCGAGGTGCTGTTATACACGCTGACATGTTCTTAACCCATTTAGAACACGTACACATTATTGTGTATCATTATTTTATGCTTTAACTATTGAAAAATAGCAGATATACAAGCTCACAGCGCGGCACCGAGTGCCGCGCTGCGAGCTTGTAGATCTGCTATTTTTGAAAAATTGTGAAAATTAGAATTTTGACCCGATTCTATAAGTGTCTTTTGAATCCTTCTAAGATTTTTTGAAAAACCTATGTTTCCATGTCAGCAATCTGGCTAGCCATCGTCAAAGAAAAGGTCCTTTTCATTTAAATGGAGCTCGGTTAGTCTGTTCTTGAGAGACTACTACGATATGTCAGTGGTTCTCAAACTTTTTCATGTGAAGGACCCCCAAAATGATATTTATTTGGCCATGGACCCCCATCTCAAAATATTTCGTTCCAGGGACCACCCAGAAGCAAAAATTGAGTTACAAACGTTCGCTTTGAAAATACATATATTCAAAGATTTGTACACATTTTCACCACTTTTTCAAAAATAGCAGATCTACAAGCTCGCAGCGCGGCACTCGGTGCCGCGCTGTGAGCTTGTATATCTGCTATTTTTCACTGGTTAAAGCATTCAATAATTCTAGGCTCGACTTTGATGAAACGGAGCAAAAAAGGGAACTGCTTCCTTCCTGTCTTAGAGATCTTGTGTGAGGAGGATCTGAGGGAGACTAAACAACGATGCTGTGGTTTTGCATCCGGCCATGTTTCTGGTCCGGTCAAAAAGCCTTTTCTCATGTTCCAAATCATGTTGAGGTGAAGTGAATGAGTCATGGGCTTAGTTTTCAACTCATAAAAAATACAACAACAAAAACGAGACAGACACTGATAGCAGCCTCCAACTGAAACGGCCTTCAGACAGTTACATTAGCTTATTTTTTTGGAGTGGTGAAAGCGCTCCCAATAGACAGGTATGTCCGTGGGTATGTCCGTGGGTGGGTGGCTGGGTGGCTGGGTGGCTGGCTGGCTGGCTGGCTGGCCGTGTCCGTAGCCTGGCAATACCTTGAGTGGCCACACACAACACACTAGTTAAAGGAGGGGCGCTGTTTTGTGCAGGCCAGGCACACTCACCACTCACTCACAGGCACAGTTTACAGTTTACAGTTTAGGCATTTAGCAACACACACAGGGTAAAGCTGCTCAGATTCACCGCTCCACTTCGAACCGAGGTTTGATTTTTCTAATCACCTTGAATCAATCACCAACTGAAAACATGTCTTCAGTCTTACTGTGGTGGGGGAATTTCTTTCTATCATCCTTTTACAGTAAATTAGCATACAAACGGCTAACGTTTAATGTGCTAACGTGTTAACAACGAAAGCAGTGTGTGCTAACAATAACATTGCCTGGGGAAATCGCTATTTCTACGTCCCATCATTTCCTCTAAGATAGATAGATACCATTATTATCCCAAGGGGGAAAATCAGTTGCCCAGAGGCAGCACAGCAGTATAAGGATATTTACAAAGTTACAGAGAAGTATGGAAAGAACAGAGTACAGTAAAGAGCAAGGTACATCAAAGAAAGGGAACGAATAATATACATATACATAAACTGTCAAAAAACAAGAATTGACACAGTCAATATATAAGCTGGTCAGATGGAAAAAAAAAAGTTTTTTGGAAAAAAAAAAAAATGTTTTTTGAAAAAAAAAAAAGTTTTGGAAAAAAAAGTTTTTTGGAAAAAAAAAGTTTTGAAAAAACCCGGGCGTGCTCAAACAACAGTAATAACTGCGTATTACCTTACTGTACTTTACTGTACTGTATACTGTACCTCACTGTACTGTACATATTCTGTGTTCTATATCTATGAAGTCTGTGTTCTAGATCTATGAATTTTGTCACTCCCCCCCCCCGTGTATGTGTGTGTGTGTGTGTGTGTGTGTGTGTGTGTGTGTGTGTGTGTGTGTGTGTGTGTGTGTGTGTGTGTGTGTGACTTTTACTTATAACTGAGTACATCTACAGTGCAGTATTGATACTTTTAAGATACTTTTAAAAAAACAAGTGTAAAACATTTGAGTACTTTTTCCAACAGCTACTTTCCCCCATAGCCTGGAGGACTCCTGCTAAGTTTGCAGTTGCCTTAGAGCCTATTACTCTATAAATCTATCTGTGATGTCTGATTGTACTAAAACTAGCATGCTTATTAGGCAGTAGTGGGAAAAGTACTCGCATTCTTTACTTAAGTATCATGCAATACTGCAATGTCAGTGGAAGTCTTGTATTCAAAATGTAGGATACTTGAGTACAAGTATAAAAAGTATTTGTATTAAAATGCACCAAAAGCAGAAAGTACGCATTATGCAGAACTTAATGTAACCAAGGTGTTCAAATAAGTGTATTGATTGTAGGCATTTTCCAAAATCTTGTGGTATTTCACTGCTACATATCGTTCTAAATATATGCTTTCTTGTCATTTAGTACAATGAATGTGTTACCGTGTCTCTAGAAATGTGCTCATTATTGGTGAAGATACTAACTGTAATTCTCAAAGACTCGCATTGGTTCATTCAGCACATCGTTTTTGCTCTGTTTCATTTGATATTAAAATGCAACTCGAATTAATCTACTGTGTGGACACTGATCAGATGACAGGAAGAAGCAGCTCATCAATGAATGTACTTTGTGTTGCTTTTGTAAATTGTGTAGGGTACGATATTTTCATGACTTCACACCAAAGCCCATATCATGGTCATAGAGTTAAATCATTGACAACTTGCATACTCGTTCAGTTCATATGTTAATGCAGATGGTATGCAGATGGTGTGACACATCACCTACTACAGCCTACAACGATGCCCAGGGCAACACTGCATATTGTCTATAAATGGCTCACAGTTTAAATAACGTACGGTTTATTTGGACAATCATCTGTAACAGATGAAGTATAATTAAATACGACGTGATTAACGTTTGTTTGACATCCTCATCACAATTACATCGGATGCATCGCGTTGATTAAAGTGAATGGCTGCTATAGTTTTGCTAGTTTTCATCACCTAATCACCTTCCTTTCATAACCTAATCTCTACGTTTAGAATTGAAAGAAAAATAATGTTAATGTTAGTATGAAGTAGGGATGGTCCGATCAGGTTTTTTGGAACCGATCACCGAGCACCGATCACAAAAGTTTGATCACCCGATACCGATCAATCACCGATCTGATCAAGTTATTATTTATATATTATTTATATTTTCTAAATGTTAATGTTTTAACTTGAATTAATTAATTCACTCATGAATTCATTTATATATTTGCCTTATAGTTATTTACCAGCATTACTATGTATTTATTATCATAGCAGTAACTAATTATTCCTTCAGCACTGTGGAAATCAATACCCCAAAATGGCCTCAAGTGGGCATACTGAACGGCTGGTTGATCGGATGCACCGATCGGATCGGATCGGTGAATTTACCTTTTGATCTAAACCACCAATTATCGCCGATCACGCTTTGATCGGCCCGATCCGATCCATTGCCGATTGATCGGTAACATCTCTAGTATGAAGCTAATTATAAAGCTTAAATGGATGATGATGTCAACAATGACTTGTGAAAATCAAAGAATGATAACCGATCTACAAGCAATCATACAAACATTTTGTACTTTGATGCCAATACTTTTGTACTTTTACTCAAGTATAGACCTCTCTTTTCTTCTGTTTCATTTATCACAAGCAGGCTGGCCACAGGCACCGGCTCAGTGTGAAGGAATGGTGCTCCCTGCTGGACAAAATATTTCATTACAGCAGTACAGGTCTGGCTCCCAATCATGAGCTCGGTGACCATGTGACATGGACAGCCAATCGGCAAATAGGTCCCCTGAATGTCTCAGGACAATGTAATCTGTTTAAAGAGCTGGTCCTGCTGACCAGCTAAAAACTCAAAGTGAAACAGCCAGCTAGAATAAAAAAAAGGCAATCCTTAAGCACAACTATCAATACAATACAGTGCCCAAATCAAAGTGTCCATAACAGTCAATGCTAGGTAGTGCTACAAGTATCTCATGTCAAACACAAGCAAAATTCTCAACACTACTAACACAACCTAATAGTGCAGAGTGTCCAAAAGTCAGTGTGAGAATAACAAACAAAAAAAAGGGTTTGGGCAGCAAGACGCACAAGAGCAACCTCCCTGGAAGGTCCTTAGAGGTCAGAGTCAGTACAACTGTAGTTCCAGTAAAAAAGGCTACCGTCGTCCTAGGTTAGGAAGGTAGTCCTCGTCAAGTGACCGTTGTGTGTCTCATTGTATAGCTTGAGAGCAGCCGGTACAAAAGACTTTCCTAGTCTCTCGCATCTCCATCCTGGGTAGGCAAAATGGTCATTTCCTCTCTTACCCCAGTAACTGAAGATCTCAAGGTGGAGGGGGTGGGAGGGGTTCTTCAAGATGGAGTCCAGCTTCCTGGCCGTTCGCACTCTGGCAACTTCCTCCACCCCCTGCAAAGAGGAACCAACGACAGAGCCCGCTTTCCTCACCAGTCTGTTTGGGTCAAAGGTGTCACCCGCTCTGTTGTTGCCACCCCAGCAGGTTATTAAAAACAAAAACAAAAAAAACACTTGCGTCCGACCAGTCCCGTGAGCTGTTCAGGTGCACTCCTAAGAATTTGTAGTTGTCCACAAATCTCCATTTATGGTGCTTGGCACCGGGGGAACTCTCTTGGAAGTGCGGAAGTCCACCACCATCTCCTTAGTCTTGCAAGCGTTAAGCCTGAGGTGGTTAGCCTCGCTCCACTGCACAAAGTCTCTCTAAGGGAGTCGGCAGGTTAGCTACTCACCCGCGTCACGGTTACTGAGGTTAGAATTAGGGTTTGGGTTAGGTTTAGGCATAGAGGTTAACATTCACCGTCGGTAGGTTAGCTTTTCACCAGGTTAACATTCACCCGTTTCAAAAGAATGAACCGTCGGACAGATGCTACAGTATGTTGCAATGTCGACACGCTCCCACGTTGCCTAAGGAGCTTGACCTTGTGGTTCTGTGATTGGCATGGAAGTGTAAACTGAGCTGTGGCTGGTCTACTTTTGTGGAGACAACGATTCAGAGGAGACAGACAGAGATCAGACAAACCTTATTCTAGACAGCTTGGTCCCTTCAGCGCAATGCCGTAAAAAGCAAGACGTTTTTGTAATTCAACAATGGGAGCACATTTCCCAGAACAGAAGAACAACACAGACAACATCTGTTATGAAATACTGTATAAATAGAAGAATACCATTCCTTTTGTCAACAAAGGTACAAATGTTACAGCAAAACCTGAGGCTAGCTTGCCCACACACTACGTTGCTCTACCTCAACTAAAACAAAATTCCATCATGTTTGCAACAAGAGAAGCTCAGAGGGAATGTTAGTGGCTCTGGAGTCTGAACTGTGAGGTAGAAACTAGGAAAACTGCAGTCAACTCCAACCTGAGGTCACTCATGCTTGGAGCTCATTAATTAAGCTCGTTAACAAGACCAACATGTGCTACCCTCTGACGGTGGCAATTCCAAGTTTCTACATAGATAGACCATAATGACTAAAGTGGCCAAAGCCCTGAACTCCAGTGGGGCCCATAATAACACTTGTTGAAACACAGTGTCCGCAGCAGGTTCCATTTCAGTGCAAACCTTATTTCAGGCTTATTATAGAATATTATCTTTAGAACTTACTGTATGGGCTATTTGCAATAGGATAGGTCGAGGACTCTAGCACACTGTAGTCATTAGTCAACGGCCTGTGCTATGTGAAAAAGAGTAGCTGCAATAACAAAGGATTACTCCCAGTGACACCTCATGTTTCATAGTAGGCCTATATTTTTTATATTGGGCCTCTCTTAGTTGTGCCCTTTTTGTGCCGTGTTTTTAACTAACCTCACCTAAAGAACCTGAATTTCTCTTTGGGGATTAATAAAGTATCTATCTGTCTATCTGTGCTCAATAAATTGTGTAGAATGAAATGGACTGGGAAGTGATAACCTTTCAATGTAAGGCCACACCACAAACTTGCCAAGGACATTTCTACACTAACACAATACAATAATTTTTTTATACAAAGTGCTGTTTATACAAAGTACTTTAATAGCAGAAACAAACCAGCTTTTCATGTGTGCGTGGCTGGCCTGACTGTAACCCCTATAAATGCATTTGTTTCAATTGATCAGTATGCTGGGGAGCATTCTGGCCAAGAGATGAACCTAACAAAAAGCGGGAAAAAAAGAAAGAAAAATAAAACCTCCAAGGAGAGAGATCACCTTTTTTTTCTTTCTTTCATTGTTGTTGGATTTCTATGCCCTTTCTACCCTGTTGTCGTTTTCCTTAAAAGCTCCAGGCCTTTTTGTTGGACAGATAGCTGAAACAGGGAATGAGATGAGCCATACATACCTTGACATTGTAGGCTATGTAGTGCTTGGCCAGTGCCTCTGGTGTGTGCATCCATGATTTATCTGAAACGATACAGCAGCAACAATATCAGAGTCTCATTCAAAAACTAGCAGAGGTGGAGAAAGTACTCAAATGTTGTACTTGAGTCAAAGTATCAATGCTGCAATGAAGAAGTACTCCATTACAAGTAAAAGTCTGGAATTCAAAATGTACTTGAGTAAAGAAGGTAGGAAATGATTGGCTTCAAAATGCACTTAAAGTACCAAAAGTAAAAGTACAAAATGTTTGAAAAGAGCAGATCTACAACTTATACTGTAGATTGTCTATGTTGTGAGCTTGTAGATTGTCTATTTTCAAACACCCTAGGTCTAAAATAGGGCTAGAGTGGTTTGTGTATGTTTTATAATAGGCCTATTATAATATATGTCAGCAAAGTAACTAACTAAAGTTTTCAAATACAAGTAGTGGATTAAAAGTACAATATTAGGATCCGAGATGTAGAAGTAAAAGTATTGGAAATTGGAAATACTCAAGTAAAGTAAAAATACGTAAGTACAGTAAAAACTGTACTTAAAGTACGGTATTTATGTAAATGTAGTTAGTTACTTTACACCACTGAAAACTAGCTATGTAAAACTAGCACCCGTGGACTTCATGATCACTCAAATCTCAGACCAACAGCAACATACTATTAATTTGATCCTGTTCCTTCCTACTGTCAAAACATATTCAGCTGGTTTTGTTTACGGGTTACACTTTTCACACACTAAATGCAAAACCTTGAACACAACACTGCTCAGCAATTTTGAAGAGGCACTGAGGCACAATATCAAGATGAGCTTATAAGGCAACTCTACAGTCACATCGGAGCTCATAACTCTCAGTTGAACAGTAACAAGTGCACGCCAGTGTTGCCTTATGTCTGCTTATCATAAGCGGCTTTGGGCTTTTCTGTAAAGAGTAAGACGTTTGCAAATATAGTTTTTTAGGGACTTGTTCCTAAAGTGTAGTTGCTTTTTGTCTCCACCAGCCGAAGGCATGGGGGAGAGTATGTTTTCGCCTCCGTCCGTCCGTCCGTCCGTCCGTCCGTCCATGTGTGTGTGTGTGTGTGCGTGCGTGCGTGCGTGCGTGCGTGCGTGCGTGCGTGCGTGCGTGTGTGTGTCCGTCCGTCCGTCCGTCCGTCCGTCCGTAAAGTTTGTTACCAGCTAATCTCCGGAGGCGTTGGCCCGGTCGCTGCCAAACTGAGCACACACACTCCCTGGATGCCAATTCAGAACCTCTGCCCCACATTTTCACATGGAAAGGTCTAAGATTGGCGAAGAACAAATGCCACCCTTTTTACATTGGCCTATTTTAACACCACCAGGATGCCTGGCCTGGTGGAGACCTGTGCTCGGAAGAGCACTGCCTCTAGTTTGGGCTTGCTTCCTAGTTCTTAAATGTTGTGAAAACCAGTGGTTTTCAATCATTTTCATGTCAAGCACCGGTATTAATATGTATTTGTCCTGTGGAACCCCATCTGAAAATATTTTGTGCCAGGGACCCCCGTACCAGATTTGTGTTGTTAAAATGTTTCCAAAAATATTCCAAAGGTTTAACTTTTTTAAAGAGTTTTTGCTGAAAATAGCTGATCTACAAGCTTGTAGATCGTCTATTATATTCAAATATCCGATTGCATATGGTTTTAAGTTTAAACCATATGCATCAGATATTTGAAAAGAAAATAAGTGAGAGCTCTTTAAACTTTAAAGGACAACTTTGGTTTTTCACAACAAGGGTTCATATTTTAGATAGTCATTAGAGAAAAGAAAAGATGAGTGTTAAAATGTTTTCATTTACTGCTTTCTATCATTTTAGTGATTTTAACAATTTTTATTTGTACAAGTGGCTAAATATGTCTGTTTAGACACAATAAGCCCATTCCCAAGATGCACAGCAATCATTCATGGGCAGATGTAATTGGTAACAAATAAATTGTCTGCTTATTGTGTCTAAAAATACATATTTAGCCACTTGTACGCATGCCCCCAACCGCTGAAATCAAAATACTAAAATCGCTAAAAAAATAGAAAGCAGTAAACGAAAACATTTTAACACTCATCTTTTCTTTTCTCAAATTACAAATGAAAATATGAACCCATGTTGTAAAAAAAACAAAGTTGTCCTTTAAAGTGCTTGTGTCACCTAATAGTCTGTTCTGGGAGTCAAACATGCATTTCACGATCACGATCATGCCAAAACCGGAAGTAGGAAGTAGGGAAACCTTTCAAAAACTGACAAAACTCGGAAAGCTCTTGTTTGGTCCCAAGTGTGTTAAGGACCTAAAAGAAGAAAAAAAAACAATTCCCAGCTTCACAAAAGAGTTAGAGCTGTGTTAATGAAGCCCTCGACAAGAGATGCATGACAGTGACCTTGAGGCTTTCGAGTGCTTCGAGGACTGTGATAATCACGGCTCCACCGGAGGCACGAGCGGAGCGAGTCACCTCCACCACGCCCTCTTCATAGGTGCACTAATGGCTTTGTTTACGTTAATGGTGTCGACTAAGTGGTTTGATAAATTCAAAAGTCGCTTCTAATTACAGCTGATGCGGCGCCCTGCGTTTCCCTAATTGTCTGCCAGTGATTTGTTTCGATAATGGGAAATAAAAGAGGGTGGGGGGGAGGGGGTGACGGAGTAATAAATATGCACGCACACAAGCAGTCGCACAAAATCTATCCGCTTTTCTCCAGTTACCTTTTTTTTTTCTCGATCTGAATTGTATCCTGAAGTGCTGTCAATACCGAGCACTAAAACTATAAATATAAATAGAAAAGATTAAACTAGAGATACTGTTCCTCCGAAACAGTGTGGGCTCGCTCGTGACTATATTCTGCAGCGTGTTAACTGTCATGTGAAGCTCAACCAATGCTCCAACTAACACCACTCCCAGATTTTCCACAACTCAATTGCACCTCATTGGCTAAGGGCCCTGCCTTTGTACGGTCTGCGACGGAACTCACGCGACAGAACTCACGCGACGGAACTCACGCGACGAAACTCACGCGACAGAACTCACGCGACGGAACTCACGCGTCGAAACTCACGCGACGGAACTCACTCTATAAATAATGAAGATAACGTTTTGTTCTCGCCTTTCAGGCGAGCCCACAATTATAGTGCTTGGTGTGGAGTTTCTCTAGTTTGGTTTGCCCATCAGCGCTGCGATGGAGTCAGCCTCCAACCCACACACACACACACACCAGTCTCATCTAAAGAATGAATGACTACAATCAATTTCCCGTGGGGGAGGAGGTGGTGGGTGGGGGGTTTCTCGGGGGCCAAGGTTGATGGCGGTATGATGCATCTCCTCGTCCACTCCACGACAGCGCTAAGCAACTGTAAATCCTAACTATTGAGTAATGACAGATGGGACGGAGAAGAGGGGAGGGTGTGGCAGCACAGCTAGCGTTAAGACACAGAGAGGTCTTTAACGGACGTCTGGCGGTTCTGATTAGGGAGGGGCACATTGCTCTATAGCAGGGGTCTTCAATGTTTTCAGGCCAGGGACCCCTTAATTGAGAGAGGGACCCCCCACAACCTTTTCATAGATTCCATATAGTTTCATAGTTTGACAGCCTAATCATCAGTATATTTTGGATTCATGTCAATTTGTGTTTTCAGATGTTTAACCACTGTCAATACTTATAAAACTTGACCTTTCACTCACTGTGCTTAGTCTGCTCTTTTTCCGCCGCAGCGCGAGGCGTTGTGAGCTTGTAGATCTTCTATTTTTGGCTTAAGTTCTTCGAATATTGGCACTAGGGTTCAAGTGGTTAATAGAAAAAAGTAGAAAAAAAACTTTCTATCACTCAAAGATTTGGAGGACCCTCTTTAGTAACTCTGAGGACCCCCTAGGGGTCCCAGACCCACTGTTGAGGACCCCTGCTCTATAGGTATAAACCTCAATGAAGTGCAAGTGACTAGACTGTGCTCTGTCGAGGTGCCAACTCGCTCCTTGTGCACTCATAGCCAAATATGGGTGGTAATTCACACCACTTTCCGAAGAATACGACAATAGCGACCAGCAGAGCGCGCAAGTAGGGGGATGATAGCTGTCTGTGGGTATGTATGTACTGTATGTATGTATGTGGGCAAGTTGGCACTCTGTCGAGGTGCCAACTTGCGCCGTGTTATTTCAGGTCACACTTGTTGGTTGGCGGTGACGTCACAGAGAACGCTGCACCCGCATTGGCTAAAGGCCCAGCCTTTGTACTGTCAGCCACATACAGATAGATACTGTAGATACCTTTATTATCCCAAGGGGGAAAATCAGTCGCCCAGGGGCAGCACAGCAGTTTAAGGTTACAAAGTTACAGAGAAGTATAAAAAGAGAAAAATAATGTACTGTTGTGTACAGTGAAAAGAAACAGTACAGTACATACCCACATACTGTACATACAGACAGCTAGTGTATCATCACCCTACTCTGCTGGTGCAAGTAAAGAATGGAGTGTGACCCAAGAGGTCACAACGAAAGAGGAGGATAGAACTGTCTGTGCGCGAGGACGAGCCCAGATTGGAAGGTCAAGTCAGTGAGCGGTGGAGCAGCGACGCTGTGTTGAGAATGAAGACAGATGTAGAATAACTGAGGTGACAGCTGGGAAGTCTCACTGCTTCGTTCCCCCCTGTCACACTACAGTACAGTGTATGGAGGGGATAATATAGGGCCTGCATCTCATTGCATAAGTATGAGCCTGTGCAGTAAGAGAGCTCTGTGATGAAGTTACGCAGGTCATGCCTTCATTGTAGCTTTACCCCTGACAGAAAAGGCCATTAGCTGCCTTTTCCATTGTCTTATTTTATTTATTGATTTACTTTGCCTGTGCAAACTCAGGGGGTGGGTATTGGTACTGTCTGTTTTTGGAGTGGTGCTAAATGCTCCCACATCTGGCTTTGTACGTACAGTACCGGTATGTCCTGTCTGTTTGTGTGTATGTCCCACCCAGCGGCGGCTCCAGAGAATTGTGCCTGGGGGGGCTATGGGGGAGCTGGCTTTTTTAGAGCAGGGGCTCATTAATTTTGGTGACAAACAATAATGAATAATACATACGACAAACAAGATTCTCTGGCTTAGGGTATTGATAACTGAACAGAGCAGATCATTGATAGTTTTCAGCTCCAAATCTGAGTACTGTAGGTGATCGAATAGGGTTTTTGTGAGGCTGAAGATACGTACAGTTTTATAGTAGCCCCCTCTAGCCCCCCCCCCCCCCCCCCCCCCATACAGATTTTTAGAAAGTAAAAACGTCTTCTTCCTGGTCCTGAAAGCCTCTCACTTTTCCTGCTGGTTCTTTTCAGTCGCCCGTCAACAAGGATTTGTTTTTGTTTATTTATTAGCAGTTTGGGTCTAACCTTTCACATGATAATATCCATAATACAAAGACCAACATACTGTATATTCAGCAACTGTGTTTCAATACAACTTTTGAGCTTTTTATTATCAGAATTTGAGAGACAGAACTACAACATGTACAGTATCACATGGTGCACCTGCCATTGTTTAGAGCCGTGGTCTGTGTGTGATATTGTTGGCACTTGGGCATATTTGCCCAGCACATTCTGTACCTGTTAAACTGCTATGATACAGTACCAGAAGATAGTAAGCTACGTCATTGTTTCTGCAGGTATGCTAGAAAACACTAGGGCAATACATACCGGTAGGACCACAACGGAAAGTCCCCAGGACTGTTTGTGTGTTATCCTGTTAGCCCTAATGACTCACTATAACAAGTGCTGTTTAAATTTCTGACTAATAAAGTATTCAATCAATCAATCAAATTCAAGTTCGCTTCCAGGTTAACGTGACAGCTAAACAAGCTGAAGTTGACTTATTCAACGACAGGGTTGAGCAGCTCTTTGCTGCGAGAGCGCTATTTGTTGCACATCAAGTATGCATTGACATTAGACCAAGCTTCCATTCAAGGATGATGCTGATACAGTCTAAGTCAGGGGTTTTCAAACATTTTTTGACTCAGGGCACCCCATATAAATAACTTTTTCATCCACGGCACCCCTGAATTACACTGTTCATTTTTAGAATCTTACATAAGCGACGCAAATATGGACATCTTTCCACCCGACTCCCGAGATACAGTAGGCTAGATCACAGAGAAATATCCGTTTCCATCAGAACTGACTGAAAATAACTTTATACTTGACATTTAACCATTTGAAACCCAGTATCCCTATTCTGGGGGGAAGGTTCACCAAAAAGCCCACAATGCGTCACAACGTGACGCGTTGTGAGCTTGTAGATCTGCTATTTTTGGTGAAGAGTTGGCCGTAGATGGAAAAATAACTCATCTACAGTGCAAATCAGGTCTCCACATAGTGAAGTGATATATTGATGTAGTGATATTGCTGAATTCCAAATATCATCAAATTATTCTGAGGCACCCCTGGACTGCCGTCACGGCACCCCAGGGTGCCCCGTCACCCACTTTGAAAACCCCTGGTCTAAGTAACCAAATGAGTGATCTCAAGATACTGTATGAGAAAACAGAGCAGTGTTGTCAGAAATCTAAGCTCTGGTAAAATGTACGTTACGCTTTCAAGTTGAAAAGGTATAGCTCAGTAAACACGGAGAGCCTTTAACTCAATTCATTAAAGAAGGGGTGCCATGATTCTTTCCCCCCTAAAACATGATGATCAGGTATTATGATTATACTAGGAGGAAGATTCGTTTTTTTGTAGTACAAAACTATGGCACCACCTCTTTAAAGAAGGATTTTGTGCAGCGGAAAATATTTGATGGTTTATCGAACAAGCTCACAATCATGGCGAGGGTCAAAGACATCTATGCAAGAACTGTTAAAACGCCATATCGCTGAAATGGCAGACAGGGAGCAGAAAGCAGTGCTTCGCACTGAGAGCTTTGTGAACTGCACTGATGCAATCAACCCCTTTCTTGTTGAGAGGGACCAGCGCCATACGCATAGCTGGAGGATATCAGGTAGACTGATGTTTTAACAGATATCACAGCACATCTGAAAGAGCTCAGTCTTCACATGCAGGCAGTGTTGATTTTGACAGCAAATATCTGTGTAGTTTTAGTCATATTTTAGTCATCTGTCATGTTTTAGTGTTAGACCAGTTTTAGTCGAGTAAATATAAGATTTTAGTCGACTAAATGTAGTCGACAAAAATGTATTTTGTCGGTGTCGTAATGCCTGATTTTACACTTAGTTGCATGCTGAAAATAGTCGATCTACAAGCTCACAACGCGTTGTGAGCTTGTAGATCTGCTATTTTCAGAGCGCAAGCAAACATAAAATGATTCTCTTCTACTGGATCTCTTCTCCACTAGACCCTCCCTAACATTATAGTCTAGTTGTACATTTGCTGACGAAATTGTCAATATATTTAGTCTTAGTTTTTGTCATCATAGCTTAGTTTTTATTCAGTTTTCGTCAGTGTAAAAAGGTATTCGACGATCATTTTTCGTCATAGTTTTAGTCGCCGAAATCAACACTGCACACGGGGAGCCGGACATAATGGTCAGGGCCTGCATGAGACATGGAAGGCATTTTTTGATGTCAGAACTTTAAGTTTAAGCACAGAAAATAAAAAAAAATATTAAATAAAAATCCATTCTGCTACATTAAATACTTGAGAGAGTTGTCAAGTCGTCACTCAGTCAGCACGGTTAACATTGCCATCAACATGAGAGAGGGCCGGAGCCGGAGATTTCCGGGAGATTCCTGGATTTCCAACCACACGGGCCAATGTTTTCTTTTCTCGTATCCCTAGACAGGTTTGCAGTGAAAGACATGGATGGAAAGTTTTGTGAGCCGCTCACATCGGGGGGTTTTTTTACCGGCAAAAGAAAAATGCTGACTCGCTTTTCACATGTTGTATTTCGCTCTCAGAGAGATTTTACAGCCTGAAGGAAATTGCATTGGCAATGCTATCATCAGCCTTTGGATCTACAGTACATACAGTACGTATCCACGCGAGGAGATCTTTCCTCACATGAAGGCTCACTACAGGCAGGGGCGTACGTCACAAGGGGGGGGGGGGGGGGGGGGAAGTAGGACTGAGTTACAAAGGCCCAAGGTGGAGGGGCCTTAGCTATTGAAAAATAGCAGATATACAAGCTCACAGCGCGGCCCCAAGTGCCGCGCTGCGAGCTTATAGATCTCCTATTTTACACGTGAAAAGAAAACGTGTGCAAATCTTTGAATATATGTATTTTTAACTAAAATTTTGCTTCTGGGGGGTCCCTGGAATTAAATATTTTGAGATGGGGGTCCGTGGCCAAATACATATCATTTTGGGGGTCCTTCACATGAAAATGACAGAAACTTGGGTTTTTCAAAAAACCTTGGAAGGATTTAAAAGACACTTATGCACAGATGTTCACGATTTTTTCAAAAATAGCAGATCTACAAGCTCGCAGCGCGGCACTCGGTGCCGCGCTTTGAGCTTGTATATCTGCTATTTTTCAATAGTTAAAGCTAGCACAAAATAATGCGTTCCCAGTCTAAACGGGTTAAACAGCCTCCCCCTATGAAGAACATTCATGGGGGGCCCGCAGTGAATGCTTGCACCCAGGGCCCAGAATTTGGTGCGACACCCCTGACTACAGGCCACTCAGAGGTTTGGCTCACCACACATGAGCCGCAGATAGATCAGCTCAGCAGAAGGAATGCTGGGGCAGGGATCGCACAAACATAATTACTTTAATTACACTAGGCAGCCTACTGTTTAAAGGTTTCATGTCAGTTTGGCATATTTATTTGGAAATATGACATGGCACGCAGATCCGATGACGTTTGGGAAATGATTCTAAATACTTTATGCCGACAACTGGTGTAAGAGGGAAAAAGGTAAAAAAAAAAAAAAGACAACAACAAAAACAGCCAACAACAAAAACAGCCATCATTATTTGCCCTGAGGTTGCATTGAGGGCAAATATCGAAAATTATGTCATGTGTCACTGAACAGAATTATGAATTTGGGTGCGATCGGGATCCAGTCTATTTAACTTATAGTTGATCACTCTCGTTAGTTATTTGTAGGAGATTTCAAAAACACTGTACAAGGAGGTATTTTTTTCCCCTATGTCAGTGGTGCTCAAACTTTTTCATGTGAAGGACCCCCAAAATGATATGTATTTGGCCACGGACCCACATCTCAAAATATTTAGTTCCAGGGACCCCCCAGAAGATAAATTTGGTTACAATGTTTGCTTAAAGAGTACAAAGATTTGCACACATTTTCACGACTTTTCAAAAATAGCAGATCTACAAGTTTGTATATTATCTGCTATTTTTCAATAGCTAAAGTATAAAATAACCAAGGCCCCTTCACCTTGGGCCCTAGTAACTCAGTCCCACAATATGGAGAGAGCTGCCAACAGCAGCAGGGAGACAGACACAACTGTATGGAGATCTAAGTAAGTAGCCTTGGGAACCAAGCTTCCATAGTTCAGGAGTCTATCTCCTGTTTCCGTATTGTGAGGCAGCTTGATGTACAAGTAAAGTAGGCAACACCTAGCCTGGCGGGCCCGACGTCATACTGCGTTCACTCACTCATTCCTTCCCCAGTATAACGTCTTTTTTATGTACTTTTTAAAATATTTTTATATTTTTGTTTTCCATTTTTTTTGACTGTTGTTATGTAGGTGATGGGTTTTTTACACGTGTTAAAAAAAATGGGTCAAAATGTCTACAAAGGGACATGACATGTAAAAAGAATATATATATATATATATATGAACAAGGACAATGACATTATCATGTTGACTGACTCAATAAAGTATAAAAGAAAGAAAAAAAAGTATAACGTCTGGCCTTCGGCCTATTGGCAGCTTGAAAAGTGGGCGGGAGTACTTGCCTTGACAGACAGACTCCTCTAACCAATCAGCGTAGCAAAACATCTCTCAGCCAGTCGGAAGAACGGCAAACAAACAGGTCTTTTCGGCCGATGAACTCCGCTAGCGCATCCCCCGCGTTCCTTTTTAATTGTTGTAATTGATTCCTACTCTGAAATAACTGCACTTATTGCTTGTTTTATCGTTAGAGCGCTAACTGTTACACTTGTTGCATCGCGAGGGCAGCCATTTTTGTTTTGAAAATGCTGCAGTATGCATCTACGTCACCGTCTACACATGGCCCAATCAGCGAAAGCTATTCACTTGTTTTCAGGATGACTACGTTTGTTGTGCGGACAGCAGTCACTGATTGGCCCCGATCAGAAAATAATCAGTATACTCGCTGCCTATACCCGGAAGGCCAGACGTTATACTGGGGAAGGAATGAGTGAGTGAACGCAGTATGACGTCGGGCCCCGCCAGGCTAGGCAACACCCCCTGGACATGACGCTAGTACCGTATGTCACAGGGACTTAATTCCAATCCAGCCCTTGATTCATCATGTGACGATCATTATACAGGGCGTGAGTGGTTAAGTGCTTAATTAGGTTTGGGGACATTTTAATGACAATGGTGAAAATGTAGGCATACGCGAAATCTAAAAATGAATCCATAAACGGTCTTTTTATGCACAACATAAGGCTGGCAGCTGTGAATGGACAATGACCTGTATTGATGCCAGTTTAGTTTGGTCCTTAAATCACATTATTGCCAGGGAACAGTGGCCAGTCTGGCCACAGAACGCCAAACATTTTACAGTACGCGGAAACATTGGCCACTTCATCTCAGCTTCGCCTCACTTTAAATCCTCCCCCATCGATTGGCTAGTGGGTAATGGAGTCTAAAATATCGCTACCCGTATATCCATTCCTAATTAAGCAGAGTAGACACAAATGAATGGCTAATCATTTGGTAAAAGAAAACAATGGATTGCCCCTGACTCACAATGCAAAAACATTTCCTGGGAAGTGCGAATGAATATGAGTGGAAGACTGAGTAATTATTAATTTAAAATTCCGTCATACACGCAACTTAAAATAGAACCGCATTTTCGAGCTTGCAGATCTACTATTTTCGGGACGCAACACCTCTGTACGATGAAGTAGCTGGTAGCTAAAGAATACAAACCGGGTTTAATGATGCACTTCATCGTATGCAGCTGCAGATTACAAGGTCTCATACGCGGTCATGTTTTGTAGTGAAAAGACAAACAAACCCATAATACGTAAGAGGTGTCACTGTCAACACTAACAGACATAACAATCTCTGGCACCGGAGCATTGGAGAGCAAGGACTCATTATTACATTACACGATAAGACTGCCCCTGTGAAGGCTGAGATTTTACTGATCGTTTGGTAAGACATTTTACATCCCTTTATGCTGTATTTGTTTCATTTCAGGCGGTTTCATTCATACGAACAAACAGCTGCGTGTTAACTTTCCGCCATCTGTCTTTGAACTTTCTACCAGGCTCAGGAGGGAAAAGTAACGTCAGGGGGCCACTTAATAATCACTGTTCTAGTGACTACACATTGATCTCGGAGAGAGGAGTATCCAATTAAATTCCAATGGACCTATTCCAGTAACCTTAATGTACTGTATCTTACCTCTAACAAGCTACATTAATCAGGGCGAGCGTCTGCACATCCCACTCGGGACGTGCACAAGGTTGAAAGAGAGCTGTGCTGCTTGACAACGCTAAAAGAAGAACGCAACAACGGGCAGGCATTTCATGTGCGGGCAAGTAAAACCAGCAGCGACCAGACAAAATAAAAGTATTTGTTGCTGACAAAAGTGCATTCATCTGAGTTCTCTTATTATGGGCAGTGGTGGAAAAAGTACTCACATTTTATACTTAACTAAAAGTATCAATACTGCACTGTAGATGTACTCCGTTAGGGTGCCCTCACACCAAAATACCTAGAGTGGAATCCGCCAATGCATTTCAATGAGAATGGACAATTTTGCAGAAATCCTCTACTGGCAAAAAAACGCTCCATTCTCATTGAAATGCATTGGCGGATTCCACTAGGTATTTTGGTGTGAGGGCACCCTTACAAGTCAATGTCCAGAATTCAAAATGTACTTGAGTAAAAGTATGAAAGTATTGGCATCAAAATGTATCGAAAGTAAAAGCACTAAATGTTTGAAAATAGCAGATCTACAAGCTCACAACGCGTCGCAATGCGACGCGTTGTGAGCTTGTAGATCAGCTATTTTCAAATATCCAAGGTATAAAACAGGGCTAAAGTGGTTTATGTATGTTTTATAATATTATAATTTATATCTGAAGAGTAACTAGTAACTAAAGTTTTCAAATGGTTATAGTGGAGTAAAAGTACAATATTTGGATCCGAGATGTAGTGCAGTATTGGAAATTGGAAATACTCAAGTAAAGTACAAATAACTCAAACTTGTACTTAAGTACATTACTTCAGTACATCTACTTAGTTACTTTACACCACTGATTATGGTAATAGTGTGGGATAGCGGTCGCACACAGCTACTGCCACCCCATAGAACAATGGCTTTCAACCTTTCTCTTATCAAGGTCCATTATTTATTCGGCATTTGAGCCACGGCCACCATTTGATGAGATGTGGCCTCTCAGACCCAAAACGTAGAATATTTGTGTTATCTTTGGTTAGGATTTCGTCCACAATTCTATGCTGTATTGATGTGGTGCCACATAATGTAAAATAATTTTCATTTTGATTGACCTGTTATCTCTCCTATGATAGGACAATAATTAGTCTTGAGAGCGTAACATGAAACCAAATGGACCCGTAAGGGTTCATTTGGTTTCATTTTACACTGTCAATAGTTAAAGATCTATAAGTGTCCATTTGGTTACTAACTCTCCATCATTTAGCTGGGGACTACCTGGAACCCCCTCAAGTACCACTGGTGGTCCCCGGACCACTGGTTGAGAACCACTGCACAGAGAAAATAGCCAATCTGAGCCAAAGCTCATATTGCATCATGACTCGTTGTCAGCTTGTAGACAGGCTATTTTCTGCGTGTGGCAACGTTACGTCACACACATAAAACGGGACTTTACTGGTTAGCATGCAAGTGTAAAAAAAGGCCACTCGCAGGTCAATTTGAATCGTCCCAGAATTAAACATTGACATTGAGGATACTGTATGTTCCGACTCCGTAGTCAGTTCCGTTTCTTGACTCCTGTAGGATTAGACCAAGCCTTCTAGAGACAGCCAGTGTTGTTTTTGTGCCACCATGCTAGAGTATGTGCAGAGATGTCAGCATGCACAATATTTCTATAGGGACCCATGACGCAGGGCAGGCAATAGACCTAATCCACCGCAGTATTCAATCAATGGCTGACAATGAATTTGCTGCCTGGGCACAGTTTTCCATCATGCACCTTGCATCATGCATCTAGCTGCCGTACAGACCCACACACTTCTAATGGACCCCAGGCAGGGCTTGTCCTTGCCACACTCGGGAGCACTGAAGCCTGTGTGTCGACACCATTCGGAGCAGAATTTTCCACCAATTTCTTTAACTTTTAGAAATAGGGTGGCACTTTCTATGAAGCCCGCGTCAATAATAATGCATTAAAACATACTTAGAATGCATTGAATCATCGTATAACAGTGGTTCTCAACCTGTGGGTCGGGACCCCCTAATTTGGGGGGTCCCCAGACATTTGACTTAATGTTAACATTATTTTCTCACTCAACAGTAAGCAGACCAACATACAGTATAAGTGTATAGAGGGTATCTGCACATTTCTAAAGTGACTTTTTAATACCTCTCAAATGACAAATTAAACAAAATGTAATGCCTCAACTCTTAGTGCTCGTCAGGGTCGGGGGTCCCCAGTTAAAATATGATTTTTTTGGGGGGTCGCGGCCTGAAAAGGTTGAGAACCACTGTCTTATAATACTGCTTAATTATAATCATAAAGCACTCATAATGATTTATAACAACAATAAATGTTATTTTCTTCACTTAAGTTGGAGCACCCACACCCAATAACATAAGAATAAGAATGACTTACTGCACAATCACACCGTAATGTATTACAGCAGCGATTGCATTATACAATGCATTATAGACACATAAAGAGTCTTACCAGAATGGAGTTTGACACCTGAGGCCAGAGAGTTCAATACATAAAGGCTATACACATTCATGAGTGTTGTGGTGACATTATGGCCGGATGCCCTCTGAAGACTTTCTAACTGGAGCGTAGCTCATAAATCACTGCCTGTCAGGGACAGTCCTCGCCACTGTAACACAGTGCAGTGTTGACAGTGGTGGACAGTAATGTGCATTTACTCAAGTACGGTGCATTGTTTTGAGTATCTGTACTCTACAGTAGAGTGTTTGTATTTTTTCATTCCACAACATTGCAAAGACAAGTATTGGATCTTTGACTCCACACTTCTAGGAAGGGGAAAGGGTACACATAGATCCACAACAAGTCACTTTTTCTTTTTTACCTATATATTTTTTTTAGCTGAATCCAGTCTAGGGGTGGGCTATATGGTGATAATTATCGTTGAGACGATACAATGTCTCCACGATACAATGTCTCCACGATATGCCTTTTCAGAGGTATCGTATATATCGTGATACAATTGAAGGAGTATTGTAAAAAATCCTGTTTAATCGTTAATACAGAGATTCATTGCAGAATTCAATTTAAACCTGCATTTTGGCCTAAATCAGTAGTTCTTAAAATTTAAAATGTCAAGGTCTCCGCTTAACGGGTCCATTTGGTTTCATTTGTATACTGTCAGAGTTACATACTTGTAAAGTTCAATTTAGACCTCCCAAAAGGAAGAGAGACTAGTTCTTGTCAAGTAACTTGAAAAATATCCATAAAAAACAACTTGAAAAAAAGAATCGTGATAAAATCGTGAATCGTGATACAGTTTGAGAAAATATCGAGATATTGTTGCGACCGTCAGGTCGCACTTACTACCAAAACCTCCACCGGCTGTCTGTCCGTCTGTCCCTCCGTCACACGTCACACTTTTGCCCTGCTCATATCTCCGCAACCGTTGCCCCGATCCATGCTAAATTTCGCACACATACTCCTTGCCTGCCAAACCACAACCTCCACCCATCAATTCTCACATGGCCCTCTTCTAGCGCCACCATGAGGCCGATTCTTGAAAAACTATTTTTTGGACACGGCTCCTACAATTTTTGCCCTAAAATCACGCACATCGGTACACAGTATGTCTACACTCATCTCATCAACATGGATATGTCCCATTTAGCGCCACCTTCAGGCCGATTTTTTAAAACACATTTTTGGACACTGCTCCTACAAATTTTGCCCTAAAATCACGCAAATCGGTACACACTTGCTCTACACTGATGTCATCAACATGGATCTGTCCCATTTAGCGCCACCTTCAGGACGATTTTTTAAAACACATTTTTGGACACTACTCCTACAGATTTTGCCCTAAAATCACGCAAATCGCTACACAGCATCTCTGCACTCATGTCATCAAAATGGATCTGTCCCATATAGTGCCACCATCAGGCAGATTTTTTCAAACACATTTTTGGACACTGCTCCTACAGATTTTGACCTAAAATCACGCAAATCGGTACACAGTATGGCTACACTCATCTCATCAACATGCATCTGTCCCATATAGCGCCACCATCAGGCCGATTTTTACATACACATTTTTCCACACTTCGACACATTTTGGCCTAAAATCACGCTGCGACCTGACGGTCGCTTATCTCCCGATTAGGGAGTCTTACTGGTATTTTTCCATATCGCCCACCCCTAAGCCAGTCTCATCCATACAGCCTTACAACCTCGCCCTATAGCGTGTCCTTTCAGTATGAGGCATAACAATATAACTTTTAGATGATCGCACCATTGCTTTGAGCCCAAACCACGTTGCAAACATATGATTTACAGCTCCAATAATTATTAAAGGGCACATTTGGTGTGCGGTGACACCAATATTTATGATGCCTAGAGATGGTCAGTGAACATGGCCTCTGATGAGATTAAAAAGCCGACGTAAACTACTGCACTCATTATTCCGTCTGAGCGCCTTTAGTTGATTTGGGCCCAGCGATAGCTAGGTAGGTCATTTCACCAATAAACAACCTGCCTGCATAATTGGGAACTTTATTTTAAATTGTTTATTCATTTCCAGCAACGGCTGACACTCCAAGCATCACTAATGGAGAGGTCAGAGTTGCTCTGTGTGGCCCTCAACTAATGAGGAATAATATGCTCTTGGTCCTTTTTCAACACAGTACAGTTATTCTTCATCAAACAGAGATTATGACCTTGGCTGTGACATCATGAACTGTATGCAAAAAGGCTTCTTCAGAAGAGTTCCTTTAGAGAATCCAAGTCAGTGGTTCTCAAACTTTTTCATGTCAAATTGTATGTATTTTGAGTTACCATTCTTTTTCAAAACATGTTGAAAATCTACAAGCTCACAATGCGACACGTTGTGAGCTTGAAGATCAAATAGACTATGTAATTTTGATGCCATATACAGTATAAACTCATTTTGCTGGAGACCCTCTGGAACCCCCTGGAAACCCCTCAAGGACCCTTTGGTGGACTAACTTTGAGAACCACCACTGTAAGTAAGTTAAGTACAGTATTATGTAGCCTTGGAAAAACCAATGGTCCCAAGTCATTTGACCCATAGTTCAGGAATCCGGTTATCTCCTGTTTTCTTAGTGTGAGACGGCTTGGTGTGCAAGTACCCCCCCTGGACATGACGCTAGTATGTCACAGGGACTTACCCCTTTGATGCTGAGTGACAAGCATCGAGCCATTGGGTGACATTTGCATAGTCTTTTATATGTCTTCCCTGAGACATTGTTTTTACCGCTGAGCTGGTAAAAACAATGCACAGCTCTTCTCTACCTGCAGTGAGACAGGTGACTCAAGCGTGACTTACATACATAGTTGTGTGTCAGTGTCGCGTGCCGAAAATAGCCGATCTACAACCTCACAATGCACCGCCATGCGAAGTGCTTACTTGTGTGCAGCTTTACTATTAACAATTACTCAAATCGGGGCGCCCGCTGGCCTGGTGGTCAAGGCGCATACCACATACTAGGCTATGATGCCTGCTGGCGTCGCCGGTTCGATTCCTGATCCGGACGACCTTTGCCACATGTCATTCCCTACGTCTCTCCCCATATCCTGTCAGTCTACTGTCCTATCAAATAAAGGCATAAAAAGCCCCCCCCCAAAAAAAAAAAGAAAAGAAAATTACTCAAATCGAGTGGCATTTTTTAATTCATGAACTACGGTCAATTCAAGAAGGTTCAGCAAGCAAATCAGTGCAGCGTGGTTTGGTTTGGCATGCGCTAACAGTCACTGTTGGCAGTGGCAAACAGTGGGGAAAATACACCTTTTTGTGTTTCAAAATACTGTGCTGGAATTGATACCGTCTGAGACACGGGCCCACACCCCCAAAACTGCCATAACGACCCCTATAAACCTATAATTTCACCCAGGCTATAATCATGACAGCTTGACAACTAAGACAAGGTCATAGGTTTAATGGCGTTTTCCCCAGAACTGGTCATTATTCAAGTACCAGCTCTTACTGTGGCATTATCGGATTCAATCTGTTGTCAGATGTAAACATTACAGTGGACCAGCACTCAAACTACTCCCGTTCCCCGTGACCAGATATCACTCAAGTCGTAGGCCATAAAAAAGCTACGCGTGTTTTTTATCCTCCCCTTGTTAGCGGCCAGTAAACTGTGTTTATGGCGCGGTGTGTATCAGTGAAACGAGCTCCATGCCACGGCGCTGCGACTCCACAAAGACACATCGTTGCTGTCGGGCAGAAACCTCTTATCTCAAATGTTTTACTTGTCGTGTTTTTAATTAAAAGATAAAAGAATACAAATAAAAGTAGGAGATCGGCAAGCTTGAAACGCGGCATGAATTTGAATCCTGAAAAGTAACAGTTTTGGACATAAGAGGTAGCTCGTAGCGTCATCAGCCCACTTGATAAGACGAATGAATGAATGAATGAATGAATGAATTAATGAATGAATGAATGAATGAATCATATCGTCGTTGTCGGGTGAAAACCTTGTATGTCCAAAACCGTTCGTTTTGCATTTATTATTTAAAAAAATCAAACCTCGGTTCGAAGTGGAGCGGTGAATCTGTGTGTGTGTGTGTGTGTGTGTGTGTGTGTGTGTGTGTGTGTGTGTGTGTATGTGTGTGTGTGTGTGTGTGTGTGTGTGTGTGTGTGTGTGTGTGTGTGTGTGTGTGTGTGTGTGTGTGTGTGTGTGTGCGTGTGTGTTTGTGCCTGCACAACAGCGCCCCTCCTTTAACTTGTGTGGCCACTCAAGGTATTGCCAGGCTACAGACATACCCAGCCAGCCAGCCAGCCAGCCAGCCAGCCACATAGCCAGCCAGCCAGCCACAGACATACCTGTCTATTGGGAGCGCTTTCACCGCTCCAAAAATATTTAAACTAGTGAAAACAGCCGATCTACAAGCACACAAATCCTCGCACCGCGAGGCGTTGTGTGCTTGTAGTTCTGCTGTTTTCACTACTTTTGTGCGACGGCCTTGTATGATGAAGGAGGGCTTTACTTTGCGAAAGAACGTACAAATTTGAAACTTGGAGATACAAGGTTTCCACCCGACAACGACGATATGAATGAATGAATGAATGAATGAATGAATGAATGAATGAATCATATGAATGAATGAATGAATGAATGAACAATTAAATAAATACTACATACACACACACACACACGCACACACATCCGGACGTCCGTCTCTTTGGGTTTCAAGTCACGCTCCACGAGGCAGTAAACACGGGTGATAAAAATGATCAAGCTTCTCCTCGCCGTGGGCACCTGGTAGGTGATCAAGTCCACACGACATGGCGAGACGCGGGGATAAAAGGGGGGCTTAAATCACCGGGCTGCGTGCATATTGTCAACGGCAGGCTTTTTTGGCCGACGGCAACATCAACAGCATCTGTATGCAGCCGCATTTGCATTAAAACATTTGCATAAAAAGATGTAGCCACTGGTGTCCCTATTTTTGGCATGGCATTAAAGACGAAGATAAAAAAAAAAAAAAGAAGGGGAAAAAATAACATTCAAATCATTTTTTATATTTAAAAATGTTACAAACATTTCCTAATACAGAATTTCTGAACTACAAGGTCAAGACGTGTTCTTGTGAGCTTGTAGATTGGCTATTTCCCGCTATATTGCCATACGACGAAGAAGCTATATAAGGCTTAAGCGCTTAAAGCATTTAATTTAGGCTTAGTTCGATAATGCCGCGAGCTGATGAAGAACGGACGCTGCATTTCTCACGTGCTCGCTCGTGAATCTAAACACAGGCATATAAATGATTTCCCTGCTAGAACGGATTTGTGTTTTTTAATTATTCTGTCTAACCACAGCGTGGGGAACATTAGCCAAAAATAGCCAATCTAGAGGCTCACAACGCTTTGGTGCGTAGACGGAAAAAGTGTTCAAAGTACAGTTGTGAAGTCCAGTTCTCTGAGGCTACAGGGGATTAAGTGGTTAAGCTTTTAGTTAGATAGGAGAGTGCAGAGGGACAGGATACCTGCTGTAGCGCAGAGAGAGGAGAGACAAGCGAGAGCTGACGGATTCGAAATAGTCACTGTTGAGCAGAAATTCATATTCTCCACACAGGGGCATCACAAGGTGGAGGAAAGTGGGACTGAGTTACTAGGGCCCAAGGTGGAGGGGCCTGGAATTATTGTATACTTTAGCTATTGAAAAATAGCAGATATACAAGCTCACAGCGCGGCACCGAGTGCCGCGCTGCGAGCTTGTAGATCTGCTATTTTTGAAAAGTCGTGAAAATGTGTGCAAATCTTTGAATTGAATGTATTTTTTAAGAGAACATTTGTAACTCAAATTTTGCTTCTGGAGGATCCCTGGAACTAAATGTTTTGAGATGGGGGTCCGTGGCCAAATACATATCATTTTGGGGGTCCTTCACATGAAAAAGTACACCACTGACAAAAAAATATATATTTTTCAAAAATAGCAGATCTATTGAGCTTGTACTGTATATCTGCTATTTTTCGATAAAGCACCAAATAATGCGTAATAATATGTTCCCAGTCTAAATGGGTTAATGAAGAACATTCATGGGGGGCCCGCAGTGAATCCTTGTACCCAGGGCCCAGAATTTGGTGCGACACCCCTGTCTCCACATTTAAGGCCCTTTTTTTTGTTGTAAATTAACGCCCCACTTGATCATTCCACGGCGTCACACAAAAGCATCAAAAGTAGCAGATCTGCAAGCTCGAAACGCGGTGCGAGGCGACGCGTTTTGAGCTCACCGACACTTTTGAATTTGAATCCTGAAAAGGGACGTATGAGGTTTCCACCCGACAGAGACGTTATGGTCAGCGGTAGGTCTGTCACGATTATAACATTTTACATGACGATTAATTGTCACTCAAATAATTGCGATTAACAGTTTAATTGAGTTTTTGATGAAAATTACATTTGTTTGGCTTGTGGTCTTTGAAGTTGCACATGACAGATTTGAGTATACAAAGAAATGACTGACATATTTGACAATGTTATAATTAAAAAAGAACAGTGATAGTGGAAATCTCCAATCGATTATGTCAAATAATTGCAATTAGATGATTATGTAATAATTCTGACAGGCCTAGTCAGCGGTGGAAAATAAAAGTCTAGTTACTCAAGTACTGTGCTTAACACATTCTGTGCCAGCTTTTCACCACTAGGGGCGCCCAATGGCCACAGAAATCACCATAGATATACGCTGGTACATGCACAAGCCGTGCGCAGCCATGACGCGCCTGAACACTTTCCTTTGTGGATGACCTGGAACAGAATGAAGTTAGCTATTGGCTACCAAGCATTTTAGAAGCCCTATTTTCGGTGATTTAGCCATGATTAAACCTTGCACACCTCATGAATATGCTTGGAATAGAGAAAATTAGCTCTAAAGATCCTGGATTGCATTGGAGTGGATGGGAAATATCGGCGGCGCGACGCTCTTGCGGGCCGTGTAAACAGATGACGGCCGGCGGCCCGGCTCGATTTTTTTTTTTAAAAGCCGGACTAGTTCGGGATCGGCACCCCGAACATTAATAAGGTCCAAATAAAGCAGAACTAGTTCGGGATCGGCACAATAAGAGTTAAGTGCAACTTTGTGGTACTTTTACATTACTTGAGTACTTAGTCAAATATTGTACTTTTTTTACTCCACTACAGTTATTTGACAGCGTTAGTTGCATAGTTACTTTGCGGATTTAGATCATCAATAAAAAACTTGCATTTAACCACTTCTGTAAGTATATTGATGACAGTACATTTGTACTTTTACTCAAGTTTTTTTTTTCTTTTTTTTATACAGGCCTTTTACTTTTACTTACTTTAATTTTTTAAATAATTGCGGTATTGCTACTTTTACTGAAGTAAAACAATATGAATACTTCTTCCATCATTGCATACTGTCAGTACAATTGCTGGCAAGCGCCTCCGCGCGCGCCCAGAGAACGTCTTGCTTTGACACAAACGCAGTCCCTCACAGCTGGAAGCTGCCACAGCCAGCCTGTAGCCGCCAGTCCGCTGAGATTCCCTACATCCTCTGGCTTCATTTGATAAATCAGAGGCAGTGTTTTGCTGCTCAGCAGCGAGTAATTGACTGCGAAAGCGAAGGCAGGGTATCTGTGTGTGTGTGTGTGTGTGTGTGTGTGTGTGTGTGTGTGTGTGTGTGTGTGTGTGTGTGTGTGTGTGTGTGTGCGTGCGTGCGTGCGTGCGTGCGTGCGTGCGTGCGTGCGTGCGTGCGTGCGTGCGTGCGTGCGTGCGTGTGCGTGCGTGTGAGAGACAGAAAGAGAAAAGAAAATGAGAAAGAAAAAAAAACGATAGGCACAGAAAGCAGAAAGAAACTGGGGAGGGAGAGACAGAGATGAGCCCAATTATTTTTTCCGGTCATCATCTGCTAAAGTGCCTACACAACAGGCCCTGGCTGATTAAAGGCTCTGCGTTTACACTCTGCGACGGGATTCAGAACTATTGTACTGTATCCAAAACTGCAGCTTCACATTATAATTACCGGGGGGGGGGGGGGGGGTAGGACCTTGTCATTTGAGATCTGTCAGATACTGTGACAGTCTTTCATGTACAATACCACTGTGGGCAAACGGAGCGAGAGAGCCATGAAAAGAAAAAAATTGTAGCCCGCCGGCGCGTCGTGCTCGCACCTCCCTCGTTTATTCCTACCGACTGAACACAATGCACAAGTGCATCGTAAACAGATACGACGATGCAAGTTGATACTGAACACGCAGCGTTGGCTGCAAACAGGGGGCGTCGCACCAAATTCCGGGCCCTGGGTGCAAGGATTCACTGTGTTATTTTGTGCTTTAACTATTGGAAGATAGCAGATGTACAAGCTCACATCAGCTATTTTTGAAAAACCTTGATAATGTGTGCAAGTCTTTGAAGGTTTTTTGAAAGACCTATGTTTCTATGTCAGTGGTGCTCAAACTTTTTCATATCAAGAACCCCCAAAATGATATGTATTTTGCCACGGACCCCCATCTCAAAATACTTAGTTCCAGGGACCCCCCCGAAAGCAAAATTTCAGTTACAAATGTTCGCTTAAATACATACCGGTATATTCAAAGATTTGCGCACATTTTCACGACTTTTAAAAAATAGCAGATCTACAAGCTCGCAGCGCGGCACTCGGTGCTGCGCTGTGAGCTTGCAGAGCTGCTATTTTTCAATAGCTAAAGTATAAAATAATTAAGGCCCCTCCAGCTTGGGCCCTGGTAACTCAGTCCCACTCCCCCCCCCCCCCCCCCCCGTGATGCCCCTGGCTTAAAATACCGCCTTGCTTTTGAGACAACATCTACGGTGGACAGCAATGTTTTATCCACAGCTCCAGTGAGATGACGAAACTGGAAAAGCTGTGTTTATAAGGGAATTTATTCCTGGTTGTACAATAAGGAAGGAGTGTTTTAATTCGACTAATTCCCTCAACGGAGAATGCAATGGCTTTTTGTTTTCGTCTGTGCATCCATCCCTTCCGAAGGACCAGAGGCAGCATGGCTCTCTAACAGTACACTACGTTACATGTGAAATATAAAACCTAATTATCATACACAAGATAATTAAGCTTTATGCATAAAACAATGCAATCCTCTGGTGTAGGCCCATTAGCTGGTGTTAAAATGAAGCAGATGAAGATGAAAAGAAAGTTCAAGAGGTACGAGGGGAAAATAATATATGTTATGATTAATTCAACGTGACATAGAAACGGGAAAATCCACCCACCAAATATCTTTTTTTTCTTTTTTTTATTTGCAAAACATGGTGGTAAAGTTTCCAGAGACAGAGGCGCTTCTTCAGACTTATAATCATTAATTTAAACCCTTATTCTAATCTAGAGCTAAAAATATGAACCACATACTGTACTGTATGTCATGAAATGGATTAATGAAACGTTACGGAGCTGGAGGAGGACAATCAAGATAAGGCGTGAGGTGAACCTCAGTCTGTGCCCAACCAGAAGCTTTTAACAACTAGTGAAGTCCATAAAAGGGACACATGCAGCGAACAATGGGGATCACAGCATAATGTAGGAATCGCTACAGACTAATTTACCTGGAACTAAATATTTTGAGATGGGCATCCGTGGCCAAATACATATCATTTTGGGGATCCTTCACATGAAAAGGTTTGAGCACCGCTGACATTGAAACATAGGTTTTTCAAAAAACCTTAGAAGGATTTGAAATATTCAAAGATTTGCAAATAATTTTTTGCGCGATTTTTCAAAAATGGCAGATCTACAAGCTCACAAGCTGTGAGCTTGTAGATCTGCTGTTTTTCAATAGTTAAAGCACAAAATAACGTGTAATAATGCGTTCCCAGTCTAAATGGGTTAAACCCCTCCTCCTATGAGGAACATTCATGGGGGGCCCGCAGTGAATCCTTGTACCCAGGGCCCAGGATTTGATGTGACACCCCTGCCGGTCCCGCTGAATGTCTGCACTGTTTGGTGGACACTCTCTGCCCCTCGGTGAAAGAGCTCTAGTGCCCTTTTGTGCCAGATGGCCGGACGAGTGGATGGGACTTTTCCCTAGTTTTCCCACAGAAATTTGTGCTAGCCATTTCTGGGGGCGTTCGCTAAGGGGGGGGGGGGGGGGGGGGGGGGAGAGAGACTGTGAAAAGCAGCAAATGGTAAATAGCCGACTGGACCGAGTGTCTGTTTCGACCGCCTGTCTGTGTCCCTCCTGCCGACGGGCTCCTTAACCACTGATTTATCTGTCCGCTGGCAAGCCAACGCGAGTGCGTTGTGCCTCTCTCTCCTTCTATGAATTCCTCCTAGCAGCACGCCCTCACACACAGTCTAGGCAGGATCTATACAGTGGTGTAAAGTAGGGCATTCACGAATAGTGATTGTTTTGTATTCGAATTGTTCTACCTCAAAGTATTCGAACAGTCGAATATTCAACAGGACTGGCCAAACTGTCAAATATTAAGTAAGCAAGAGGCGAACATTGTGAAAATAGCCGATCTACATGCTGTAGATCTGCTATTTTCACAATATTTATCTGCGGAACCGAGTCACATTAAATGTAATACCTACAATTCCAATTGCTTGTCAGGGTGGGGGTCCACAGTTCAAATATGTTTATTTTGGGGGTCACGGCCTAAAAAGGTTTGAGAAACCCTGGTATAGAGCATTAACAAATTCATCCACCAGGGGCATTGACAACTCATTCTTCTGACTTCCTATCTAGTAGCCAAGCTTTATAAACTATATACTTTTTAAAGAGAAAACAATAAAAAAATAAACGAATATTCGACTTTGGTGAACGTCGAATAGTGACTTTGATATTCGAATATTCGAATCTTTGGTGAATGCCCTAGTGTAAAGTAACTAAGTACATTTACTTAAGCACTGTACTTAAGTAGAATTTTGAGTTATTATTTGTAATTTACTTGAGTATTTCCAATTTCAAATACTTTTACTTCTACTCCATTACATCTCGGATCCAAATATTGTACTTTTACTCCAATACAGCTATTTGAAAACTTTAGTTACTAGTTAGTTTGCAGAACATACATTAACGACTTTAGCCCTATTTTATACCCAGGCTATTGTAAATAGCTGATCTACAAGCTCACAACGTGTCCCATTGCGACGCGTTGTGTGAGCTTCAAACATTTTGTACTTTTACATTCAGTACTTTGGGTATGTTGATGCCAATACTTTTGTACTTTTACTCAAGTACATTTTGAATTCCGGACTTTAACTCCTAAGGGTGCCCTCACACCAAAATACCTATGAGAGTGGAATCTGCGTTCCGCCAATGCATTTCAATGAGAGTGAAGCGGTTTCATGCCAGCAGAGGATTTCTGCAAAAAACGCTCCCTTATCATTGAAATGCATTGGCGGAACGCGGATTCCACTCTCATAGGTATTTTGGTGTGAGGGCACCCTAATAGAGTATTTCTACATCGCAGTATTGATACTTTTATCCATTTAGGCCTGACCTAAGTTTTCTGAAAAAAGTCAAATATTATTCCAAAATTGCAAAAACAAATATGTTGCTACATACTGTAACTGTACATGTACTGTGCAACACTAAAATGTGTTCCCAGCCTGAATGGGTTAAGTATAAAATTTGAGTACTTTTTCCACCACTGGATCTATTCTATATGGCTTTAAGCTTAAATTCACACGGAAAAGGAAAGTCTGGTGACAAAACCATGGCCGGGGAGAACCATCAGGCAGGGACCGTATTGCAATATCAAAAGATGAAAGGAAAGCGTAATCCAAGTCAGGGGAGGAGAGCTATCTGCCTTATTTGATTGCGGTCTTTAGAGTCTAACATAGTCAGCCTGATGGAGGGTGGAATGAGTTATGGGTTATGACACCCAAATGTCATTAGAGTGCAGTGAAACCACCTGGGTCCACACACCCTCCAAAACATCACCCACGCATTCCCAGGTCTGAGGAACCAAGGAGGACGGGGACGGAGAATAGGACAGATGGTGGTGAACACACGTCAAGCTGTAGTAGAGCCAACTGACGCACGCACGCGCGCACGCACGCACGCATGCACGCACGCACACACACACACACACACACAAAGGGTCACCTCAAGAACCATGCTGCACTGAGACAAGCAGATGTGCACTTGCTGTTTTGTACTTGCATACCCTTCACTGGTGTTTCACCCACACGCACGCACGCACACACACGCGCGTCACCTCAAGAACCATGCTGCACTGAGACAAGCAGATGTGCACTTGCTGTTTTGTACTCGCATACCCTTCACTGGTGTTTCACCCACACGCACGCACGCACGCACACGCACGCGCGCGCGCACGCACGCACACACACACACACACACACACACACACACACACACACACACACACACACACACACACACACACACACACACACACACACACACACGCACACACACACGCACACGCACACGCACGCACACACACACGCACACACACGCACACACACACACACACACACACACACACACACACACGTGTGCACGCGCTTACACAAAACACACTGTACTGTACTTGTTCTCAGAGTGTTTTCATTTCAAGGACGCCCATAACTCCGAGAGTGTCCAAATGGATCCTAATGGACCCTTACGATCCATTCCGTTCCATTTTGTACACTCACTAGTTACAGACATGTAAAAGGTCCAGGACCATCTGGAAACATTCCCAAGCAACCCAGAGGGTCCCTGGACCCCACTTTGAGAACCACTGCGTTAGGGGTTTCACTGGGGTTTCATTGGTTTACAGTCACCAGGCACGTACACACATAGACACCAAAGGGGGCTTGAGCCACTGCCCTTTTAGGGGTCCTCCCTATGTTCCCCAGGTTCTATGTTCCCCACTTCCCCCCAAAAAAGGTTCTATGTTCCCCGCTCAACCAAATAAAGGATCTACTGTATGTTCCCCACCAAAAAAAAGTATATGTTCCCAACTCAAATGCAGGAAATCTGGGCACTAAGAACATGTGGGCAATCTTAATTTAGGTGCCCAGTTGCCCAGATGTCTCCACCCCTAAGTGCCCACTCGTCTAGGTGCCCACTCGTCCAAATGCCCACGTGTCCCTATTGCTCAGATGTCCAGGTGTCCACTCATCCAGATGCCCAGTCATAACAAAAGTATGGTGTCCAGATGTCCCTAGTGCCCCCTGTCCCACTAGTATTCGTAATTTCTCCCCATTATTGAGTTTTGAGAAATGCAAATGCCCTCTTTCCATGCCATACCTGAAGGCAGCATTCAAGAGAATTGCCTTGTCCAAACTCTCCTGAACTTGAATGCAGCATCTTATATTGAAAGAATCGCCCTCTCTGTGTAGAAATCCATGCCATCACCATTATCTCCAGTATTGACTTGATTATGCTTAGTTCAGTGTGGTATCAAGTGCCGACCTCCAAGCTCACAACGCGCTTGGAGGTCTGCTATTTTTGATGTTTTCACCAAAAGGCCCTTTTAGAAATTTCGTCCCCCGCCTCTCTAACATTCTCTGCACGTCCCTGACAGTCACACAATGTGTTGCTTTCTGTGTTGTTCCCAGCATTAGCTGAAGGTTTGTGTGTGCTCACGACCATGTAGACATGCAGACTTCAGATATTGGAATCCACTGAGAATGAGATCAACGCGCCGTCCTTCTACCGTTCATCGATTTGTTTGTGGCAGCCGGCCCCTGCGGTACCAGGGTGGCCCGATCCAGGGGCGTCACAAGGGGGGGGGGGGGGGGGGACTGAGTTACTAGGGCCCAAGGTGGAGGGGCCTTAATTATTTTTATGCTTTAGCTATTTAAAAATAGCAGATATACAAGCTCATACAAGATATACAAGCTGCGAGCTCGTAGATCTGCTATTTTTGAAAAGTCGTGGAAATGTGTGCAAAACATTTTTTAAGTGAACATTTGTAACTCAAATTTTGCTTCTGGGAGGGTCCCTGGAACTAAATATGTTTGGGGGTCCTTCACATGAAAAAGTTTGAGCACCACTGACATATATAGAAACATAGGTTTTTCAAAAAACCTCAGAAGGATTTGAAATAATTCAAAGACTTCAAAAACTTCAAAGATAGCAGATCTACAAGCTTGCAGCGCGGCACCTGTGAGCGCGGCATATCTGCTATTTTTCAATAGTTAAAGCATTCATGGGGGGCCCACTGTGAATCCTTGTACCCAGGGCCCAGAATTTGGTGCGACACCCCTGGCCCGATCACAAACACATTCCACATGCTGATGCACAGACACTCCATCAGTGCGTGGTGGCACATACCCTAGATCTGATTCTTTCATTGCTGCTCGGTGTCTCCACCACAACAAAGTACAGTAATATCCAAGGCTATAAACTCAATGTTTTTGCTGCTAACCTTTTTTCCTGTTGAAAGCCCGGTTCATAGTGGAAAATGCGTTGTCTGGGCGATCCCTCCGGTGTATATTATGCCAATATTCCACCTGGAACAAAGATAGAGAAAGAGACAAGGGTTGGTAGAGATTAATAATCGGTTTCATCTTGGGAGAACTTAAATAATAAAACGTGTTCACTACTTTCACACATTTCACTATAGTGCAACACCATCAAACAAGAAAGTATGAAATATGGTTTGGTAATTGGTTAAAAAATGACTTCAATCCTACTGATATACTGTTGTTTCCGGTTGAGATAGGTCTTTTTTCTTTTTTACTCCAAAAAAAAGTGGTGCATTTGAAACTACATTGCAGTGCACATCATGGGGTGATCACTGCTTGCATCCTGTGAATTGTTTTATTTTTGTTTATTTTCTGTTTATTTCGTTGCCGAGTGAGGTCAGCAGACAAAGTGACGTGAGTGAGATGAAAAAACCTGGGTGAAATGTGCCAATCTCAACAGGAACCAACGGTACATGGATCGTAACAGCACGAAGTCCCCCCCTTTTTTCCCAAAGTGAGCGAATGTTTACGACTCGTCTGGCTGTCCAACTCTGTGCCAGTAACAACCTGGGTTCATCTGTATTACACTTGTTTACCTCTGGGCCACAAGCCCATTCACCATCTGTGGAGTCTGGTACATTTGATGCCTTGAAATTGTGCAGAATCGCGTGCTTACTGAGTAAATATTACTCTAAGTGCTTGTTTATTTTTGGGGAAACGGTGCATATCAAAGGGTTGAGCTGAAAGGTAAGCCCCCGGCGATTGCATATCAAAGGCGAGTTGTGGTTTCAAAGGGTGAAATCCCCCGTTATCCTCTGGTACGACTGGTGGCGGTGCATTCTAATCTTCCTCAAGTAACTAGGCCAAATGGTTGTGTCCAATTCGACCACCTCCACACAACTCCTAGGCAAACCAAACAGCTTGCGGCCCAACAAAGACACACACTGCTACACAGAGCAACACGCAGGTTGGCAACAAAAATCATTTGGAACCGGGACAGCGATATTATTCAAGTTCAAAACCTATTAAAATGAGCCGGTCTCACAGAAGACAGACGCTGAAATCCCTGACAAGTGAAAGAAAGCTGAGTAATACGCCAGATATTACCCAGCTTTAGCCACATCAGCCCTAGCGTTCAAATAGGCGAACATCCAGCGAACATAGCAGATCTACAAGCTCACGGCCCAGACAGCTGGCGTCGCCCAACCTGACGGTGTGTTGCGGGTTCGAGACCCAATCCCGACGACCTTTGCTGTGTGTCACCCTACCATCTCTCTCCCCATTTCCTGTCAGACTACTGAATACAGTATCTATAAAGGCAGAAAAAGGCCCCAAAATATTGCATGCTTGCGATGTGAGCTGCTCTTTGTCGTCTATTTTTGTGAAGAATCAAGAATCAAGAGGAGTTTATTTGTCACTCACTCATACAGGTAGCAAAAACATTAGCAGCGAATGGATTTGGTGTAGAGCTGTAGACGGAAAAAAGGACAGGGCCAACCAACAGTACAGACGCCTTGGGGACCCTGTCAACGGAGAATAGTGTTTAAGTGGTTAGGATAGTTCCTAACAATTATTTGCATATAAGCAGTATGGGTACATAAACACTGTTTTGTTTGCAATTCCCTGGCTGGATATGCAGTAGGTGATTAATGTGAAGTTGTGGTCAAAAGCTTGTATTTTTAAGAAGCATAATGGGAGAGTTCCTTGTGTCTGTACAGAATCACATAAGACGGACAGCATGTTACATGGCTGGCTGCGGTGGGAGATGAATGTGAGTGTTGGTCAAAGGTTACAGAAGTTGTTTAAGAAGATTTCCAGACGCCCATTCGACATATCATTAGGACACTGGTAAATTTGTACACTCTCAGAGTTAAATTAACATTGGTTTTACAATATAAATTGGGGTCTCAGAGATAGAAATGCCATTAAATGGGAGTCCGTAACATAATGCATGACAAACTGGGGGTCCTTGAAATTAAAAAGGGTTGGGAATCCCTGCTAGAGCCAGAAAAATCTTCTCTTGAGGGGGTCCCTATGGCATATCTTTTCAAATAGGGGTCTGCGGGCTAATAAGTGTCAATTTGGGGATCCTTGGCATGTAAAAGTTTGAGAATCACTGAGATAATCTACACAGTAGTTGCTGTGTTAGCCGTTCCACATGAAAATGTTTGGCTGGTACTGTGCTATACTGCAGGCACGTGCACACATAGACATCAAAGGGGGCTTGAGCCCCAGCACTTTTATCTGTCTGTAAAAAGTGCCCTCTCCAGACCATAAATGCAGTTTTTACTACGGTGAAAGAAATGGAAATGCCCCTCTTTCCATGGCATACCTGAAGGCAGCATACAAGATAATTGCCTTGTCCAAACCAGGGGCATAGTTCCGCCGATTTACGGAACTAAAACGTCCTATGATTGGCCGCTAATTGTTCTCCATTGGACCCCATTCATTTTCCCCTTTCGTTTTCTAACCTTAATTAACACTTTCATACATACTTTATGGTTCCCATCGCTAGTTAAAAATTGCCTTTCAATCACGATGATATGCGTTTTGTGAAAATAAGGTCCCATTTATGTTCAAATTGATGATAAAGTTGCGGGGGCGTGGGCAACTAAACTGGTACCAGCCGGCTGTGTTCTTCTTCGTGTGCTGTATTTCGGGAGGCTCCGACCACATTCTCCCATGTATCCCTGCGGTTGCACGTGACCGTTGGCAGCCAATAGCATCCTCTGGTGCCTTTACAATCTATGATGGCAACACCCATGCCAAGGACCCATATTGTGTCATTTGCGCTGCATAGAAACCAATGGCTTCGCTTTGTCCATATCTTTTATACAGTCTATGGTCCAAACTCTCCTCAACTTGAATGCAGCATCTTATGTTGAAAGAATTGCCCTCTCTGTGTAGAAATAGATGCCGTTACGCCAGTATTCCATAATCAAGTCAATCTCCAGTACTGACTTGATTATGCTATCAAGCACCGAAAATAGCCGACCTCCAAGCTCACAACGCGTCGCAGCGCGACCGTTGTGAGCTTGGAGGTCTGCTATTTTCGGTATTTTCATCAAAGGGCCCTTTAGACATTTCTGCCCCTGCCTCTCTAACATTCTCTGCATGTCCCTGCTATACTGTCAAGCAAATGGTATGCACTCATTCCCTTTTTGATGGAAAAAATAAAGCTGAAATATCCCTGGAATGTGGCAGCTTAGCATGAAGTGGATTTAAACGGACTAACATTCCACTGTTCTCCTAGCATAGTGAAATGCCAGGGCAAAGTAATGAAGATCAAGTGTTGGTGCTTGCAATGCTCCCAAACCCGACCGGTTCTGGCTTTCTGTTTCCTGATGCAAGATATGCAAGGCCTCCCTCACAGACAGCCATCAACCTTCCAGTCAAGTTGGCTTCTGCACGGGCAAATTGAATGCAATTTCACCATCTCTGACATGTTCTATCAAGGGGCCTCGCTAGCCCTCCATTTTAGACATTCATAGAAATAAAATATAAATCTTTTTTCAATGTGCAGAGTGCAGACACTGTCCTGAATGTGTCCCCCCCCCCCCCCCACACACACACACCCACCAAATCTGAAGATACAAATTCATAGATGGGTTTCTGCACAACTGGGGAAAGAACGCAGCACTCTTTACAGCAAGTGGTAGTCAAAGTGGGTCTGGGGACCTCCAGGGGTCCCTGGTGAGGTTCCAGGGGGTCCCCAGCTGAACTAGCTAATAGTACAGCATCAGAATCAGTTGAACCACCCTACAAGTATTGGCTATTTGAAAATAGCAGGCTCACAAAGCGTAGTGATTATGACAAGTTGTGAGGTGGTCGATCTGCTATTTTCCAAATTTTGATTTAGTTTTAGTCATAGTCTTTTGAATAAAATGTCACTTAATTTTAGTCATTATTTAGTCACCTGAAAAGTTTCAGTTTTAGTCAAATTTGAGTCAACTAAATATAAGATTTTAGGCAACTAAATCTACAGTTGATTTAGTCAACTGAAATGTATTTTGGCAGCTTTGATGGCATCGTAATGACTGATTTTACACTTGGTTGTGTGCTGAAAATAGCCGATCTACAAGCTCACAACGCTTGTAGATTGGCTAGTTTCAGCACGCAACACCTGTGAGCAACCAAACATAAAATGACTCTCTTCCAGTCCCTCCCTAACGTTTTAGTCTAGTTTTTAGTTTGTTGACGAAATTGTCAATATATTTAGTACTTAGTATACTTAGTTTTAGTCATCACAGCTTAGTTTTTATTTCGTTTTTATTTAGTTTTCATCAGTGAAAAAAACACATGTAGTCAACAAACATTTTCCGTCATAGTTTTAGTTGACGAAATTAACACTGCATTTTATCAACACAAATCCTGTATGGGGTCCTCGGCACAAAATGGGTGCCCGCAGCCAAATGCATATTAATTTGGGGGTCGTTGATATTAAACAGTTTGAGGACCACCGCTTTAAAGCTATCTGTAAATACATGTTTCTAGTTGGAATCAGACTTGTACTTGAGGTCACGACGAGATCCCGCACACTACAGAAGTGTGTTTCTTAGCTGTCTCTAATCACACACAGCTGATTAGAGTGGCTGTTCCAGACTTCCAGTCAAAGAGATTTGCCCCCTTAAAGTCCACATACTCTGTAATGTATGTAAACATGACAACCACTTTAGTCCTGGCCCCCCTAGGGGGGGGGGGGGGGGGGGGGGTTGCTCTAATAAAATGTATGAAATATTCATTCGTGGTAGTTTGAGTGTTTCTGGTGAGTCACCAAATTAAGTTCTTTCTTATTTCCCCCCTCAGGTGAGAACAAGTGCAATGTCAGACAATCCAGACAATCCACTGTTTGTTTTCAGTGTAATACAATTTTTGAGTTTTGGGGCTTGATTGCTCACAAAATCAAGCAGAAACCTTAAGGCAGGGTGGTATGTTTACTATGTTAAGGATCACACTTGGGCAAAAATGAAAAAGAACACTGATAAAAATAACATAAAAAAAATATTAGAGAAGACAATGCATTATACAATAATTAATTTGGCAATGCTAATTCCATGAAAACATCATGTGAGTCCATACTGTAGAACATGTACAGTATTTGTGCTATCCTGCCAACAGCACTTTACATTATCTTCCTCAGATGATGGAGGCATCTATGGACTAATGGACAGTGACTGACAATCAAGCTAATGTGGAGAGAGGGGGCGAGACCTTTGTTAATCCCATGGAGGAAATTCACTTTCAGCTTCACCCAGCATTAAGACCACAAGGGGAGTTAGATTTTAATTCCCATTGAAAGGTGTCATACAGAATACTACCCCCCCCCCCCCCACCCTTTTTTCTCTTTCCTCCTCTGTAAATATAGTTGTTGTATTATTGTGTTAATATTTGATGCCCTGTTGATGAATTGAATACATACTGTAAGACTACAATGGAAACAAGTCCCCAGGATTTTTTTGTGCCATCCTTTTAGCCTGATTTGTTCTACTGTACCTCCCTGCTGTTTACATTTCTTGACTATTCAACTGGCCTTTCTTCTCGGGCCCACCTCACTGCTTATCACCACATCAGTGTGGGGCGGCTCACAGTAGCTGACAGAGTACAGCATCTTGCAATGGGCCTGGTGTACAAGATACACTACACCTCCAAGATACCCATGTACCTGACTAAATACTTCCTAAAGGTCAAGGATGTCCACAACTACAACACCACCAGAGGCAGCTCCACTAATCACGTTCAACCCAGATTTGGCTCTAAAAAAGGCACACATTCGTTCACAAATGTGGAACGCCCTCCCCTAAAGGAGAGTAAATCCCTAACCTCCTTCAAAATCAGTCTGAAAAGTCACCTACAGACGGCTGCTACTCGAAACTTGTAAATAAAAAAAATATTTTCCACTGTAAATATCTGATTCTCCTGTTAATTTTTATTTCCTTTATTTTTTTCTGCTTTTATAATTGATGTTATCCTATGCAAAGTACTATGTTCTATCAGTCTGTCTGTCATTCAATGTTATATGAGATACATAAAGTGGTTCCTGTGTAAATAAGCCAAAAAGCTTACTAGGATCTCCTTTTAGTTGACCTTGTACCAGTGATTTGTACCGTCATGAAACTGTACTTTTTCCAATGAATGAATGAATGAATCAATCAATCAATCAATCAATCAATCAATCAATCAATCGATCAATGTGCTCATAACAGATTGGTCAGCAGATTTCGGGTCAAGCCATTTTACAGACTGCAGCTTCACTGGAGATGCTTCTTGAACACACGATGCAAAACATGAGAGATGTGGTGAGCGTTCACAGACGGGAGGATGAATGACACGTCTGGCATGGTGGAGAGGCCTATGATTTCACGACTGTGTCTGAAGGAGGGTGCGGTGCCAAGGACCTGGTGAAACACTATACCGTACATCCAGTAGGTTTGAGAAATGGGAGTCAGCGTGCTGTTTGACAGAGCTATGGCGTAGAAGTGCTGTACTTTGTGTGGCGTCTGGTTAAAAACACACAAACACCAATTAACAACCCCCAGGTAAATGACCTCATACACAAAACACACTTCCACAAAGCAAGGACTGCAGCAAATGGCAAATGGTCTGGATTTCTATAGCACCTTCATCCAAATCTGTATAGAGAGAAGGTATACACTTTTTAAGTTGATCTTGAAGCCTTTTTAATACATTTTTATCCCACAATTTTTGTAACTAATTTTTTCACCCAGTGCCAATTGCGTAAGCTGTAATCCTGGGCTCTGCTCTCCCTCTGCCACGCCTGGGGAGAGCCCCGAACTGAGCTCTCCTTCAGTGCATGAGAAGTGAGCAGGCAGCTTCTTTTCAACTGACAGGGGGGAGCTTCCCCGGTTGGACGTAGCATGCGGAAGGAACACGTTATTCCAACCAGTTCCTTTCCCCTCCATCTGGCCCCCCGGCTGGCCAGGGGGAGGTATTATAGAGACCAGGATTATTGCATGTTTTTGTGAGGGTATCTGCCCTAGGAGACACGGGGAGAACATGCAAACTCCACACAGAAAGGCTCTTTCGCCAACGCCACCTAGGGTGTGGGGCTGTGGGCGCTGATGACACAGAGGAGGGAATCGAACCCAGGACCTTCTAGCTGTGATGCGACAGCGCTACCTACCGACTGCCCCTTATGGTAGAGTATGTTAACAGAATCTTAAAGGTGATACACCATGCATTTAAAAAGTATTTATGTCAATCTTTTTGAAAAAAAAAAAAAAAAAAAACGGCCGTCGCTGACGTCAGCGACGGCAGCAAATCTGGACAGCCTGTTTTGAGAACCTGTGGGATGCTTTTAACCTCCACCTTCCCAAAACCAGAGAAAGACACAACGGTCAGAAATGGGACTTTGTGAGGATAGAAGGTGCTAGTGGGACCCCAAAAAAAGGTTTTAAAATAGGAAAAGTTAAATTTCATGGTGTATCACCTTTAACAAAGATAGCCCCAGCAGCAGATCCTGCATGACGGACGTTGCAGCCTGCAGGCCTTCCTCAGTGTGAAAGAGTATGTTAATTAATACAAGATAACTTAAACAATTGGGGTGGTTGTATCTTCTCTCCCTGCTCTTCTATTGAGACAAGATTGTGTCAAAGGTCATGTCTCACGTAGACACAGGATCTGACACCCCAAGCATGCAAGCAGGTTCTGTGTAAAAAGACATATTTAGCCACTTGTACACATGCCCCCAACCACTGAAATAAGAATCTCTAAAACAATAGAAAGAAGTAAAGGAAAAAAACGTTAACGCTCGTCTTTTATATTCTTTAATTACAATCTATAATATGAACCCTTGTTGTAGAACACTAAAGTTGTCCTTTAAGGTACAACATAATACCTATTGAACATTTTAAAAGATTTTCCCATGGACCACCTGTAATTATGTGGACCACTGGTTGAGAAACAGTGCGTTACGTTCACACACACAGACGGCGGAGGCAACCACGCGAGGCACGGATATTCTCGTCAGGGGAGCACAGTTAGGGGTTCCGTGTCTTGCTGAAGGGCACTTGGGCGCGCAGCCAGGAGGAACCGGGGACCTTTGGGTTCCCCCAGCAGGGGCGTCACAAGGGGTAGGAAAGTGGGACTGAGTTACTGGGGCCCAAGGTGGAGGGGCCCTAGTAACTTTATCTATTGAAAAATAGCAGATATACAAGCTCACAGCGCGGCACCGAGTGCCGCGCTGCGAGCTTGTAGATCTGCTATTTTTGAAAAGTTGTGAAAATGTGTGAAAATCTTTGAATATTATGTATTTTTTAAGCGAACATTTCTCAACTCAAATTTTGCTTCTGGGGGTCCCTGGAACGAAATATTTTGAGATCGGGGTCTGTGGCCAAATACATATCATCTTGGGGGTCCTCGACATAGGTTTCTTGCACACATTTTCACGATTTTTCAAAAATAGCAGATCTACAAGCTCACAGCGCGGCACTCGGTGCCGCGCTGTGAGCTTGTATATCTGCTATTTTTCAATAGTTAACATTCATGGGGGGGGGGGCCCGCAGTGAATCCTTGTACCCAGGGCCCAGAATTTGGTGTGACGCCCCTGTCTCCCAGGCGACGCCGCTCTGCTTCCTGAGGCAGAGCCGCCGTGAACATTGAAGGAGAGGAAGAGGATTTTGAGCAGGGATGAGTGAAGGATAACCCTGAGGCAGTTCTCTGGGGCCTGATAATAGACGTAGATAATGAAGCATGCGTTGAGAGAAAACCACTCTGAACGCCCCCTATTGAAGGTTCATGGACCCCTGGGCTGCTCTCAACCAACAAAAAGCAGTGAGGTGCCATCCGGGCAAAAGAAAATGTTTTAGTTATGCCCATGAATCAGACACCCATCACCAGGGCCTAATTAATGAAGGAATAATTCAACAGACCCCAGATTAGAATCCAGTTTTGGAGAGAAAAGAAGTACTCTGCAAGAGTCTGCATCAGTGGTGGTACTCAAGTACTGTATTTAAAGGAGTAGTTCACCCCAAAATGACTTTTTGATTACTCACACCATGGAGACTTGATTTCAATAATATTTTTTTGTATTTGTCACATTCCTAAGACAAAGATTTGATAATAATAATAGTAAATTTACCCCCATTGATTCCGGATGGGGACCCAAAGGCATTTGGGTCCCCATAGTTACTTGTTACTTTCTAGTTAACATACATTAACCACTTCAGCCCTATTTAAACTTTGATTATTTGAAAATAGATGATTCACAAGCTCACGACGCGTCACATCGCGATTATGATACCTTTGATATTCTGCACAATGAGTTACTTTTACTTTTGGTAATTATTGCGACCGTCAGGGAGCAGTTTACTATGAAAACCTCCACCGGCCGTCCGTCCGTCCGTCCGTCCGTCACACGTCACACGTGACCATCAACAAACGTCACACCTTTGTTGATGTTTAAATCGAAGAGTCTTGGTCAAATACTTCTGTTGGTTTCTGCACTGATCATTTATACAATTCAGCTGTGTTTGCTCGTGTCATCATGATGAGGTCATAAATCAGCCATGCCCAAATATAGATTTTACGGGTTTACATGCTTACTCAGTTATTCGTTATGTGAAAGTCCTATGACGTCTATGATATCTGACATCATCATACATACATTCCCTTTTATGCCCATAAATGGAGATCCCCTCTGTAGAACCAGCCACTGACATCACTGTAATGTCAGGGGAACCAAATCCCTTTTATGCCCATATATGGAGATCCCTGTGATGCCAGGGGAACCAAATCCCTTTTATGCCCATATATGGAGATATGGAGATCCCCGTGTTGCCAGGGTAACCAAATCCATTTTATGCCCATATATGGAGATCCCTGTGATGCCAGGGGAACCAAATCCCTTTTACGCCCATATATGGAGATCCCTTATGTCATCAATATTAAGCCCATATCTGTGAATATCTTTGGGTACCAGATGTCTCCATATATGGTTAAATGGTCCGATATACATCACTGGCCAGAAGACCAAGAAATGGTGCAACCTCGCCCTTTGCTTTTCTCCCTTAGGCATCTTACTGGTAGGTAGTTTAATGAGGAATGCATTATGGTGGTAGGTAGGTAGTTATGGCCTTTGATGTAAGATTTTCACTTTCTAGGATAACTATATTTGCTATTCCCAGATGATGCCCTTTTAGGGTACCCCTCATGCCCATATATGGAGATCCCCAGGCTTTACTAATTAACATAAGTTTTATGCCCATATATGGAGATCATTGTCCCAATGTCATCAGATATATGGGCATAAATGGACACAGGCAAACTAGATGGGCTGTATGGATATCCAGATGTGTGATGTAAGTGTTTTATTCCAAATGTGGCACCCCACAGACATATTTCCAGAAACAAAATCCCTTTCATGCCCATATATGGAGATTTCTGATGTCATCAATCCCAGGCCCTGTAAAAAACATGGTTGCTATGGTAAACAGTTGGTTGCTAGGGTAAACAGTTGGTTGCTAGGGTAAGAAAACATGGTTGCTATGGTAAACAATTGGTTGCTAGGGTAAACAGTTGGTTGCTAGGGTAAAAAAAACATGGTTGCTGTGGTAAAATGTTGGTTGCTAGGGTAAACAGTTGGTTGCTAAGGTAAAAAACATGGTTGCTATGGTAAACAGTTGGTTAGTAGGGTAAACCTTCAATGATTTTGACATCTTGTTACTAATCTGTCGGTAGATAATGCCGGTCTTATATAAGGGTCATTTGTGTACGGTGTGATGTCATACTGATGTCAGCAGTGTGACAGGAGATAAGCGACCAACAGTCGCTTATCTCCCGATTAGGGAGTCTTACTGGTTAAGTATATATGTGATACCAATACATTTTGTACTTTTACTTGAGTAAATTTTGATTACCTGGCTTTTACTTGTAACAGAGTGTTTCTACATTGCTTTTACATACAGTAAGTAAATACATGTTGTACTTTTACCCTACTGCTCTGCATTGACGTGTGCTTGTATGGCCCCCTGTCAAAGTGTGCCGTCTAGTTGTCTAGTCTGCCGTCTATACTGTAGCTGTCTGGGTTGCCCTCAGGCCACACAGAAGGATCTGAATTTGCTGGTATTGACGTTACCAATCGAAAAGGTGCTGCTGGTGCCCGTGAACCATGCCAGCGGAAGGGCACACCACAACATAACAGAGCTGAAAAGATGTCTGCGCTACCCCCAAGGGGTGGGCAACCTTTTCGGTACATGATCACCTATAGCTGTTTTCCAAGGCTGACGTGATCAGTGATCACCCAGTGCCAGACAGAGAAAACCACCACATGCTTTTATGTCCTTCCCTCAATATGACCATACATGAAGCTAGAAAGCATTTTTAGGTTTTATAAACGTTTTTTTTTTTTTTTTTTTTTTTTTTTTTGTGTGATCTACCTATTTTTCTAGATTGATATTCCTATGCATTGCTATATTGTTGTTGATGTACTGACATATTATCTTGATTATTATATTGATGTATTACCTGCTTATTGTAAGTCACTTTGGATTAAAAGTGTCTGATAAATGCCTAAATTGTAAATTGTATGTCTTATCATGGGCTGCTAAAATAGAATAATACAAGCATAGAATAAGTAACTATTTAACACTTATGTTGCAATGATTTTTTCTCTTCAATGTTTCGCGTTGCCATGGTTACCATAGACTTCCATGTAATTGTGCAATTGTGTAAAAAGTGCACGCCCCTGCCTAGATGATGCACCACGTGTGTAGATGCTGTTCACAGCTTTCAAATAAAAAAATCCGCTTGGAAATCCGTTCAGGCATTCATGATTTATCAGCCATTATGTTTTCTTCAGATGTAAACAAACATGGCTGCCATGTTTGAAAGAATGAGTTGGTATGGGGGTTAAACATGCAATTTCGCGATCGCGATCATGCCTAATACATTTCTGGAGGTCCAAAAAAAAATTTTGAAAAATTTTTTTTTGAAAAAAGTTTTTTTTTTTTTTTCCAAAAACGGCCCAAACTCGGGAAACTCGGGGTTGGCACAGCGGTAGTACCAATACAAACTCGGGAAACTCGGGGTTGGCACCATATGTGTTAATACTAAAACCTAACAAACAAAAAACCTGACTATCCGAGGAGAGAGGTTGTACGTCAAACAATAATGATTAATGACGGTTGTTGTTGATCAACTGATCACCTCAATAGCCTGGTAGATCAAAAACATGTGGTTTCCCAAACAGTGTTTTTCTTTTAAGAGTGAAATGAAACCAGATGGATGCATAAGGATTGGTTCCACTTGTGTGTACAGACAAATTGATTAATTAACTGTGTACTTGCCTCATATATTTTGAGGGGGGTTCTTTGATTTGGTGGCTGCCAACAAGCCACAGCATTAACATTATGTGGATTCCTATACAATACAGTAGAGCAGTGGTTCTCTAAGCTTTCAGGCCGGGACCCCTTAAAATAATGATATCTGAACTGGGGACCTTGACTCAGTTCCACAGATAAATATTGTAAAAATAGCCGATCTACATGCTCACAACGCCTGGCGTGGGCATGTCGATTTTTCGACGTTTTATACTATTTTCACATTTTTGGTCCCGTTCGCTTATCTCCCAATCGGGAGATAAGCGACCCTCACGTCGCATACACAAACTTTAGAAGGCAATCGTAGCCAATTAGGAGGGAATATGGGGACAGAACCATGTTGATGACATGACTTTATAGATACTGTGTACCGCTTTGCGTGATCTTAGGCCAAAATCTGTAGGAGCAAAGTCCAAAAATGTGTTTTGCAAAAATCAGCCGGATGGTGGCGCTAGAAGAGGGCTATGTGAGACATGAGGGCTGGAGGTTGTGATTTGCCATCCAAGGAGTGTGTGTGCAAAGTTTGATAGGGCCAACGGTGCCAGAGATAAGAGTAGGGGCAAAATGTGACGTGACGTGACGTGACGTGACGTGACGTGACGTGACGTGACGTGACTGACAGCCGGTGGAGCTTGTCATAGTAACTTGCGACCCGACTGTCACAACTAATACTGTATGTTGGTTTGTTTACCATCGAGTCAGAAAACAATGTTGGAAATCCCCCCCCACCCCAAATCACTCCCCCCTGGGGGTCCGCGAGCCACCGTTTGAGAACCACTGAGGTAGAGTACAATACCGAGGCCTATGGTTCACCACTGTACAGTATATATCATGCCTCTTGATGTAATTAGATGTTTTCTTGCAGCAGAGGCCTCTAAAAAGGGCCAGAGGAAACTTAAAGGGTGGAGACTGGGACATTCCGAGGTCTGCCAAAACAAAATAGTTGTGCTGCTGCAAAAGACGAGCTTGTGTTCCTTGTTTACGCCGTCACCCAGAGCAGAGCTGAGGCAAATGAACAGCGACAGACAATCTAGCACAGACAGGGAGTACCTTTTTCTTGTGCGTATGTACTGTATGCATAGGGCTGATCGCGATTATGACATTTCACGCGACGATTAATTGTCACACAAATAATCGCGTTTAAAGATTTAATTGTGTTTTTGTCGCTGAACACATGGAGCATGTGAATAGAAATTACATTTGTGCTTAGCTTGACTGGCATATTTAATAACTTTATTCTTTATACATTTATAGTGGAAATAGCCAATCTAAAAGCTCACAACGCATCGCGATGCTGATGTGTGATCAGCATCACGATGCGTTGTGAGCCTGTAGATCTGCTATTTTCACTACTTTTTGAAAGTGTTTTAAACTATATAAACATTTATGCTAAATAATTGCGATTACCTCAAATAATTGCGATTATACAATGATGTAATAATTGTGCCTCACGATTCACTCAACTCACGATACGATTCGAATCACGATTCAAGGTTCACGATTCACGATGTCACGATATTTTCAACACAAATTTATTTTCCAGAAAAATTACCCCAGAAAAATCCACAATTCTTACAATTCCAGTATTTTCTTTTCTTTTAACAATACTGTTCTCTTATGCTCTTTTCAATACAGTAGAACTATCAAATGACAAAAAACATCAATAAAATTTCAGTTCACTTGTCTTCTCTTACAAGGAATCCTGTATGTTTTAGATGTTCTCTTATCCTCTATACAGTAGCAAATAGCAAATGACAGAATAGTGTAAACTTATCAATTCTTAAATGTCAAATCCTGTTCTTTTTTTAAACAACACTCTTACACTTTTTTCAATACTGTATCAAAGAATGCATTTTTTTGTGGTACATAGCAAGCCAACTGTACTGTAAGCCAGGCACAAACTAAGGCATAATAACAACTCTTACCCTCTTTTCAAAATCAATAATTCATCAAAGTCAAGACCTAGTGTCTCATTGTGGATAGAATGTTCAAAGTCCCTGACTTTCTAACACACCATTCCACCAGCTTATATATTGAATGTGTCAATTCTTGTTTACCATTCCACCGGCTTATATATTGAATGTGTCAATTCTTGTTTTCACTAGAAACGTTGTTTCCACATTGTAACCAGTGGCAGAGACATGCATCTGTACGTAGCATTGTTGTTGTTAGCCCTTAGCACTGATTAGTGCTATGCTCTGTAGCAGCAAAGTAATGACACAGCACTCAACTAACTGCTCTCTTTGTCAATCGAAATCGCGGAGCTCTGCTCTGTAGCTGAACGGAGGCACGCTGGCAGCTGTGAGTGAGCCTTCCTACTGTAGCTGCCGCTGCCTGCGTCTGCCTGCGTCTGCCTGACGTTAGACGTTGAACACGCAGAGACGTTGAAGACAGAATGGAGATTAAGTCGAGGGCGACCTTTGGTGGTCGAACCGCGATTCGTTTTTAAAAAAATCGATTTTCACCGTCCCCCAATAAAATCGATTTAAATCGATTTTTTCGTAAATCGTGACAGGCCTACTAGTACGTATGCACTGTGCAGATCTCAACACCAAGCCGTTTCAATTCTGGCTTACAATTTAAGCACTTTGAACCTGTCATCCCTATTTTGGGATTGTCATTACAGGCTACTTATCCCCTCCCCCAAAAAAGTTATATGTGAATTTTTGAAAGCACTTTGTTTTGTTTTTGATTTCCAAAAATGCAAATAAATAATTTTGAGAATTGTGAAATTATGTAATAATCTACAAGCTCACAACACCGCTCGAAGCTATAGTGTGTATAGCTTCGATGTACACACTTGAGTGTTTTTGATTGTTTTGATTTTATTGAATAGGTTATTGGTCTACCTACTTTTTAATTACTATTTATATGCATTTGATGTATTACCTTGAGCTATATCCTTGCTTATTGTAAATCGCTCTGGATTAAGAGCGTCTGCTAAATGCCTGAATTGTAAATTGATGCGGCCGCGTTGTGTGTAGATTGACTATTTTCACGTGGCGTCACGTCGTTGTATGGTACGATTAAGTATAAAATCGGGCTTAAGTGGTTAGTAGACTGAAGTATAATATAACAATTAGTTGCACGGCTGCATTCCCATTGAACCCACTTGCCTTTACTCTGCTTGACTCCGAGATTATCTTTAAGCCTCCTTATGTGACTACCACGGGAAGCACAGTACAATGATCTAACTAATGAGGCTGATCTCCAACAGTAATGAATGAACCATCGGCAGTGAATGAAACCCTAATAGCTGCTCTGCACTTCAACATCTAAGGTTCTCCAGTTAGGTTTCCGGAGTCTAACGTCATGTGTTTCCAGTTCAACATTGCAATAACATAGTAGGGGTGTAACGATGCATTTTAACAACGATACGTTACGCATCACGATACATGGTTGACGATACGATACATGGACGATATTGGTTCATTCATGGCGATACGATACAATTCGATTCAGTGATTTAAATTCGATATAGTAACTATTTAGCAAATAAATTAAATCTGAGTGAAACGTGTCAATAGTGCAAGTTTTTAAGGGAAAAATCTATTATTATGGATAAGTAAACACTGTGATTCTCTAGCAAATACATGGACATTATATTTCAACACATAATATGGACAAACTTGAGATGAACACAGAGATTACACACATTTATCGATAGACCAAGAGAATGGAAAGGTAATTAAACACCTCTTTTTCATTTTCCTTCTTAAAATTGCTAAATACAGGGCAGAGATACTCAATTATTTGCACTGCAAAACGACTCGATACCGATTATCTGCATTGTAAGACAATACCGATACCATACAAAGCCAACGGTACGATATATGCTTTTGCATATCGATATACCGTAGTAGGTCATTGCAAATTAAAATCGATTTTTCGATTCAGTTACTATATCATTACACCCCTGTTACATAGGCATCGATTTTATATTCATACAGTCGGTGAAATAAATCCCATCTCTAAAGGCTCATTAGGCTGAAGGCAACTGCTGCACTGGCAAGCTTGTGAAGTAGCCTGACCCAGTGGTCCTCAACCTTTTCAGGCAGCAACCCCCAAAATAATCATATTTTAACTGGGGACCCCCGACCCTGACAAGCACTAAGAGTTGAGGAATTACATTTTGTATAACACGGTTCTATTGTGAAAATAGCAGATCTAAATGCTCACAACTTGTGAGCATGTAGATCGTCTATTTTCACAATTTCTCCTTCTAATATTTGACAATTTGGCCAATGTTAAATTTGTCATTTTAGAGGGTATTATAAAGTCCTTAAATTGTCACTTTAGAAATGTGCATACCCTCTATACACTTAAACTTTATGTTGGTTTGTTAATTGTTTACTGTTGATAGAGAAAACAATGTTGCACATTAAGTTAATCACCCCCCAAAATAATTTGGGGACCCACTGGGGGTCCCGACCCACAGGTTGAGAACCACTGGCCTAACGCAATGACAAATCATACATATTTCAATGCTGTACATAGCCGTATTTCCTTCCTGGGAGCTAAACAATGAGAGCTTAACAGAAGATGAAAGCAACACAACCAAAGGCTTCTCTTTGAATTTCACATTGTTGCTGTCGGGCGGAACCCTTGCATCTCCATATCTCCATACTTTGTATTTAGTATTTGTTTTCATGAATTAATGCACTTTGTCATATGACAGAGTGCAAATAGCCAATCTAAAAGCCCACGACACGTCTCATTGCTACGCGTTGTGAGTTTGTATATTGCAAATTAGACTTTCCAATTTAAGGGCCAATATATCTATACACAGTATTATTCACCTATTATGACATGATCAGGGGTGTCACGAGGGGGGGAAAAGTGGGACTGAGTTACTAGGGCCCAAGGTGGAGGGGCCTTCATTATTTTATACTTTAGCTATTGAAAAATAGCTCACAGCGCAGCACCGAGTCCAGCGCTGCGAGCTTGTAGATCTGCTATTTTTGAAAGTGTGCAAATCTTTGAATATATGTCTTTTTTAAGCGAACATTCGAAACTCAAATCTTGCTTCTGGGGGTTCCCTGGAACTAAATATTTTGAGATGGGGGTCCGTGGCCAAATACATATATAATTTTAGGGGTCCCTCACGTGAAAATGTTTGAGCACCACTGACATAGAAACATAGGTTTCTTGCACACATTTTCACGATTAAAAAATAAATAAATAGCAGATCTACAAGCTCGCAGCGCGGCACTCGGTGCCGCGCTGTGAGCTTGTATATCTGTTATTTTTCAATAGCAAAAGCGCAAAATAACGCGCAATAATGCGTTCCCAGTCTAAATGGGTTAAACCCCCTCCTCCCCCTATGAAGAACATTCATGGGGGGCCCGCACCCATCCTTGCACCCAGGGCCCAGGATTTAATTGTGACGCCCCTGACGACAGTGACAACATGCTATTTAAGTCATCAGCATGGGGATGTGCTGACAGGAGACAATAGCTGCTTAATGAGTTGTGTGCTTCGCAGAGGTATCTCGGGGCAACGCAGCGCTGCCACCTGTCACCTCACAGTGATGTCACGCATTTTGATTGGCACCTTAAAATGTTTGCCCCTTTTTTTTTGTTTAATAGCTTTTCTGACCGCATGTTGAATCATCGTCCCCCCCCCCTCCCCTCCCCCCGTGGGACAACTGTTGTCTCCCCCAAAACATCCACACAATCTTGTTCACAATGTTCTTTTCACAATGTCTATTTTTTGGCAAATTCTGCTATAGTTGTGGAGACATTAGGGACACGTATAGGCCTATAGTAACAAAAGCGCAAGCACGCACGCACGCACTCACACCACAAACACTGTGCATTTGTGTGTGCGTATGTGTGTGTACGTGTGCGTGCGCGTCTGTGGCGCCTCACGCCACACACACACACACGCTCGCACGCACACACAGAGACAGAGCCTTAGCACCAGGCTGCAAACTTCCACAGTCTCCCACTGATGTTTACCGGGAGCGGTGCCCTGGGGTCAGGTATGCTCCATTCTACACAGGAAGGTTGTGTATCTACAGCAGGGGTCTTCAACATTTTCAGGCCAAGGACCCCTTAGTTGAGAGAGATGAAGCAGGGATCCCCACAACCTGTTCATAGATCCCATATAGTTTCATCGTTTGACAGCACAATCGTCAGCGTATTTTGGATTCATGTCAATTTGTGTTTTCAGATATTTAACCACTTGAACCGTCAATACTTAATAAACTTTACCTTTCACTCTGTACTTAGTGTGTTCCTTTTTCTCCTCTACACCAAACCTCTTAGCCGAAAATAGCCGATCTACAAGCTCACAGCGTCTCGCAGAGCGAGGCGTTGTGAGCTTGTAGATCTGCTATTTTTCTCTAAAGTTTTCAGAATATTGACACTAGGGTTCAAGTGGTTAATATAAAAAAGGAGAAAAAAAAGTTTATATCACACAAAGATTTGAAGGACCCCCTGTAGTAACTCTGAAGACCCCCTAGGGGTCCCGGACCCCCTGTTGAAGACCCCTGATCTACAGTATGTATTTGCCTGTGTGTGTGTGTGTGTGTGTGCGTGCGTGCGTGCGTGCGTGCGTGCGTGCGTGCGTGCGTGCGTGCGTGCGTGCGTGCGTGCGTGCGTGCGTGCGTGCGTGCGCGAGTGTGTGCGAAAGTCTGTTCTGGTACAGTAGTTAACAGTGTGCTTTGAATTGTTCCCCAGATACAGCGCTGTGTTTTATAGTGTACTCATTTACTCAGATAGTATCAGAGGACACATTAATGCACCTTGAGGAAACCTAGAAGACATAAACGCTCTCAGGTGTAATAATCATAATCAGCGGGAACACAAGTAATTTAACTTAACACCTCCAATGATGACTGCTTACGGTAGATTAGCGAGGGGTGCAGTGCACATAGATGACGGCGGTTCCACCGTAGCACACACCTTAACCACTTAAAAGCTATATACTTAGTTGACAGGGATAGCCCCAGGGCTCTTGGTTCTTTCTTCTTTTTCTTCGACACCAGGGCTCTTCAACAGGGGGTCCGGGACCCCTAGGGGGTCCTCAGAGTTACTACAGGGGGTCCTCCAAATCTTTGTGTGATAGAAAGATTTTTCTCCTTTTTTTATATTAACCACTTGAACCCTAGTGTCCATATTCTGAGAACTTTAGCCCAAAAATAGCAGATCTACAAGCTCACAACACCGCACACTGCGGGGCGTTGTGAGCTTGTAGATCGGCTATTTTTGGTAAAGAGAGGGGAAAAAGAGCAGACTAAGTACAGAGTGAAAGGTCAAGTTTATTAGGTAATGAGTGGTTACCTACCAAGTGGTTTTAATATCTGAAAACACAAATTGACATGAATCCAAAATACATTGACAATTTTGCTGTCAAACAATTAAACTATATGGAATCTATGAAAAGGTTGTGGGGGTCCCCGTTTCATATCTCTCTCAACTAAGGGGTCCTCGGCCTGAAAACGTTGAAGACCCCTGTTCTACACAAAACCTCCTCACCGAAAATCATCTACGTACCAAGCTGAGCTTGGCGCTTGTAAATGTTGGTCTGTTATGACATGGCCAGAATAGAAATGTTAAGTATTAAAGTACCTACTGTACAGTGCACCTTATGGTCACCTGCAGTCCCTATACCGCAGAGCTTTTTTGCAAGACATGAACATCGTTACCACATAATGTTTCATAATTACTTCTGGTGCACTGGACCCTAGCTCTTGGTCTACTCTCCCTTAACAACCACTTAAACTCTACATTTTTAGTTCACCGGGCGGCCTCCCCACCTTTTTACCATACACCAGGGGTCTTCAACGTTTTCAGGCCAAGGACCCCTTAGTTGAGAGAGAGCTGAAGCAGGGACCCCCACAACCTGTTCATAGATTCCATAGTGTCATTGTTTGGATTCATGTTAATGTGTGTTTTCAGATATTTAACTTGAACCATCAATACTTAATAAACTTCACCTTTCACTATGTACTAGCCGATCTATAAGCTCATGCTCTTTTTCCCCTCTACACCCTTTGCCGAAAATAGCCGATCTACAAGCTCACAACGCCTCGCAGCGCGAGGCGTTGTGAGCTTGTAGATCTGCTATTTTTGGCAAAAGAATATGGACGCTATGGTTCAAGTGGTTAATATGAAAAAGGGAAAAAACAAGTTTCTATCACATAAAGATTTGGAGGACCCCCTGTAGTAACTCTGAGGACCCCCTAGGGGTCCCGGACCTCCTGTTGAAGACCCCTGCCATACACCAAATCTCATCACTGAATATGACCGATAACCGAAGCTCACCGCGAGATTGTAGATATTATGCTATTTTCCAGGGGTTCGTGTGGTTAATGTCACCTATAGCTCAAATAATATGCTAAAAAGTTCTTGCTGTCATGCTTTGCTGTCTGAAAGGTATAGTGACACCAATGCGTCACCACCATTCACTGCATTAAATAGTTTTATGTTGGGTTGTCACTGCATAATATACCAAAGCAAATTCCTTGTAAATTCCTTTTACACCATATTAAAAGGGCTCTGTGGTGGAGAAGTATTGCCACTCAACACCTCACAAACCGCAGCACTAAACAGGTGTTCAAAACATCTCAGCGCTGCAGTTTTGTAAAGGCTGGAACCCAGATCAACAAAGACAAACTAAGTCGCCAAACATTCACGGCACGAAACTTCTCAAGCTCCAACAATAACAAGTCCGTACGTTGTTTCTCATCCTAGAGTTAGACGTCATGTTATGGCAAAAAGTAAAGATTGCTTAACAAGGAACGTGTTTAACCCATAAGGAAACACTTTGACATATTACAAAAAAAATAAAAATAAAAACATGCCCCAAGTTTTGCAACTCATCTTCAGTGACTCAAACATTGGGAATTCAAGCAGCGAAGCCAACTTTCTGGAAACGAAGATGACCTACTTTGACCCTCTGAACGATGTCATTCAAGCCAAAAGATCAGTCCATATAAACAAAAAGGAATCCAAACACACAATTGTGGCAGGAGATGAAAATACGTTAAAAATAAACAAAAAAAATAACTTTTCCTCCCAAATCCAAGTTAATGTCCCATTTACAAGCCTCTCAGGCAGTTGTTAATCTGACCCATATGTGCTAAAAAGCCAGCCAGCTTTCTACGTGGGATTGAAACACGCGCGGCAGTCCCAACATAATACAGAAAAGAAAAGCAACAAAGATCCTTTGTTTTCTATCCTTTGCTTTCACCATTGGCTCATGGAATCTTGCTTGCTAAGCACAGCACGTTAGACATCGCAGCAACACGCGAAACAGAAACAAAACAATCAGTTTATGAATTTAGAGGCAGCATTCCTCAGTTGAATCAGCCGCGGCGGCCAAACTAAAAACTCAGCATTGCTCTCCCAAAGCCCGGCAACCCTCCTAATCAAGACGCCCACATAAGAAACGCAAGCAAGCCTTACCAGCCTCAGAAAGATGTTCACAAACACAAAACAAACAAGCAAAAAAATCAAGAAAGAAAAAATGAACAGCACTGCCCTTTTGATTGGAGAAGCCAAACTCGAGAGAACAGAGATGAAGGAAACAATGAACCGAAAGGAGCCGAGATAAAAAGCTGCTTACTTGCCTTAAAACAGGGGTGGAATAGTGGAGAGGAAGTTCCAGCAGAGCCTAATAGTTTTCAGCTGTGGGCCAGATGGTGAGACGTTCAGGACTGCGGTGTAGCAGAGATGATGGGGTTTGCAAGCTAAACAAGAAAGCTTTTTTTGCTCAGACACACGATACCTGGCATTCAAAGTCAACTTCCTCCACCCCCTGTTCATCCAAAAATGTTGTTATTCCCCCCCACCCCACCCCACGCACGTCTTTTGCATGTGTTCTGCAGAGATAAAATGTGGCATGTCTGAGTGAGACGGTCAACTATAAAATCCATCACACCAGAGGTTGAATTCTGACACCTCTATTGTGACGTATAGCCTACTGTACAGTATACTATCAGTCTGTCTTATCTATCTATCACTGTACAGTGTGTGTGTGTGTGTGTGTGCGCGTGCGTGCGTGCGTGCGTGCGTGCGTGCGTGCGTGCGTGCGTGCGTGCGCGCGTATGTGTGTGTGCGTGCGTGTGCGTGCCGTGTAGCCACATTACCTTGTCAATGCAAAAGCCCTGGAAGTGCCCTCGTGAAACAGTTTGACACTTAATAATCCCTTGTCAAAAAAACAAGAAAAAGAAAAAAAAAAAACGTTTCTTCCACCGCAGCTGCAGAAATATGTGTGGTTTTGAAAAACAGAGAGAATCCTGGCAGCTCGAGCTGTTATACCTCACTGAAATCCGACACTTGCTTGTCTTATTCAGCACATGGGAATGAATAACCCTGGACAGCTTTACAGGCGAGGAGCAACGGGGCAGAGGGAGGAATAAGCAATACATACTGTAGGATCACATACTGTACAGCAGTGGTTCTCAACCCCCCCACCCTGACGAGCACTAACCTTTTGTATAACAGGGCTCTATTGTGAAAATAGCAGATCTACATGCTCACAGCGCCTCGCGTTGCGAGGCGTTGTGAGCATGTAGATCGGCTATTTTCACAATTTCTGCCTCTAATATTTGACAATTTGGCCATTGTTAATTTGTCATTTTAGAGGTATTAAAAAGTCCTTAGATTGTCACTTTTGAAATGTAAAGATACCCTTTATACACTTAAATTTCATGTTGGTTTGTTTACTGTTGAGAGAGAAAGCAATGTTGCACATTAAGTTAATCATCTGGGGACCCCTCAAAATAATGCTCACAACAGCTGACCAGTACAGTAAGTAGTCTATTTCAGTCAATTAATTTGATTGGCTTATAATTGCGCATTCCCACAATGACATCATAAAAATATTTAACAAATATTTTAACCCTTTCCAAGCCACGGGGAGCCCCTTAATATTAAAACCGTACTATATCGGACTTCCTAGGGGGGAGGGGCAGCCAATCGTCTTTTCCCGTACTTTCCCGTATTTACCGAAATAAATGATTTTCATCCGAAAATCGGCGATCGTCTAACCTTCCCTAGTCACCACTCGTCCATCGGTGGCTCGTGGCTGCTCTGACATGAACAGAAGTGACTCTCATGGCGTTTCCTTCTTCAGCCTTCCTTCCTCCCACCCACTTGTTGTTTGGACGTTAGCACTAGCAGAGCTGGAGTGCTAGGTGCTAGGCTATCCAAAGTGGACACATCGACTGTTCAGTCACTCCTGGACTATATGCATGGATCGTTATGCGCGCGGATCGCGCACGCGAAACGCACGGGGAGATCGATGCTCGGCCAAAACCACCACTCTATCCCAACGGAGATCAAGAAAATCACGGTGAGCTAATGACCTGGGGGGGAACAAAAAAGAAAAAACAACGGCGCTGTCCAAGAAGGAGGGGCGGCGGGCTCATGTTTATAAACATAATATTATATCTCAGATCACAATACAATAATAGAAATTTCACGGCTAATCTAACAACGACCATTCTATTTCGGACGGCAAAGTGTTAAGATGACTTTTTAAATTGACAGTACCCCTTTAAGTAAGTTTACAAGTAAGATTCCTGTGTTCAAAATGTTACATGAGTAAAGGTGCAAAAGTATGCGCATCAATTATCTACTTACAGTACCAAAGTAAAAGTACTCATATGCAGAACGCCCTATTTCACAATCATGTTGTTATTATCATATTACGATGTATCATTGTGTTCATCACTTTAAAGTTGCAGCTGGTTACAGTGCGTACAGTCATTTTAATTACTGTATGCGCTGCTGGGTAGCTTAACCAATAATAATGCATCATAATCTATCTATAAATGCGACAAATCTCTGTCTGTCTGTCTGTTTGTTTGTTTGTAATCCACGTATCTCGAGAACCGTTCGTCCCACCGGCTTCAGATTCGGCACGCGCGTTCCCCGCCGCCGCGCGGAGTGCAGTGCCGGGCCTCGACCCGACCCGACTCGCGGTTTTCCGAAACCGGCGCGAAACGTTCGGAATCTCCTTATGCGGAGCTGATTGTTGACATCAGGCTGTTCCGGAGGAAATCGGCGCAAGCGCTGAGTCATTGTGACATCACTTCATAAAAGGCTCTGACATCACGTACGCCACATGAGTGTATGTATGTATGTAATCCGCGTATCTCGAGAACCCTTCTTCCCACCGGCACGCGCGTTCTCCAGATATGGGCATAAAGTCTGACATCAGAGTTTTCCGCAACCGGTACTGTGTGTGCAGAGATCTTCATATATGGGCATAAGTGGACAAAGACAAACAGATGGTCAAAACGGGTCCTATGACAACAGGTATATTGGGGTTTGCATTAAAGGGTGGGGCATTCATGGGGTTTGCATTAAAGGGTGGGGCATTCATTCCCTATTTCAAATTCGGCACGTGCGTTCCCCACCGCAGCAGGTAGTGCAGTGCTCGGCCTCGACCCGACCCGATACACAATTTTCTGGAACCAGCACGAAAGGTTCGGATTCTGATGTCTGACATCAGGATTTTCCGGAACTGGCACTGTGTCTGCATAGATCTCCATATATGGGCATAAAATGGATGCAGACAGACAAATACAGATATCTCCATATATGGGCATAAATGGACACAGGCAAACAGATGGTCAAAGATCTCCATATATGGGCATAAAGTGGACGCAGACAGACAGATACAGATATCTCCATATATGGGCATAAATGGACACAGGCAAACAGATGGTCAAAACGGGTCCTATGACAACAGGTATAAAGGGTGGGGCATTCATGGGGTTTGCATTAAAGGGTGGGGCATTCATTCCCTATTTCAAATTCGGCACGTGCGTTCCCCACCGCAGCAGGTAGTGCAGTGCTCGGCCTCGACCCGACCCGATACCCAATTTTCTGGAACCAGCACGAAAGGTTCGGATTCTGATGTCTGACATCAGGATTTTCCGGAACTGGCACTGTGTCTGCATAGATCTCCATATATGGGCATAAAATGGATGCAGACAGACAAATACAGATATCTCCATATATGGGCATAAATGGACACAGGCAAACAGATGGTCAAAGATCTCCATATATGGGCATAAAGTGGACGCAGACAGACAGATACAGATATCTCCATATATGGGCATAAATGGACACAGGCAAACAGATGGTCAAAACGGGTCCTATGACAACAGGTATAATGGGGTTTGCATTAAGTTTGTCTCCTCCTCCATCTGTTTGTCTGTGTCCCTTTATTCCCATTATGGAGATCTCTGTATCTGTCTGTGCCTCCGACTGTGTTGCAGACACAGTGCCGGTTCCCCCTTTAATGCAAACCCCATTATACCTGTTGTCATAGGACCCGTTTTGACCATCTGTTTGAAAAAGCAACAGAAATCTCATATATGGGCATAAAATGGACGCAGATAAACAGATATCTCCATATATGGCATATATGGGCATACAATGGATGCAGAATCACAAAGATCTCCATATACGGGCATAAAAGGGACACAGACAGACAGATACAGAGATCTCCATATATGGGCATAAAATGGACGCAGATAGACAGATATCTCCATATATGGGCATATATGGGCATAAAATGGACCCAGAACTATAACTGCAGTGATCTCCATATATGGACATAAAATGGACACCGACAGACAGACAGATACAGATATCTCCATATATGGGCATAAATGGACACAGGCAGACAAATGGTCAAAACGGGTCCTATGAAAACAGGTATAATGGGGTTTGCATTAAAGGGCGGGGCATTCATTCCCTATTTACATTGTTCCGAGTTGGCCAGGTCGCCGACTAGACGCTGGGCCGCCCGAAGATAAACAGATATCTCCATATATGGCATATATGGGCATACAATGGATGCAGAATCACAAAGATCTCCATATACGGGCATAAAAGGGACACAGACAGACAGATACAGAGATCTCCATATATGGGCATAAAATGGACGCAGATAGACAGATATCTCCATATATGGGCATATATGGGCATAAAATGGACCCAGAACTATAACTGCAGTGATCTCCATATATGGACATAAAATGGACACCGACAGACAGACAGATACAGATATCTCCATATATGGGCATAAATGGACACAGGCAGACAAATGGTCAAAACGGGTCCTATGAAAACAGGTATAATGGGGTTTGCATTAAAGGGCGGGGCATTCATTCCCTATTTACATTGTTCCGAGTTGGCCAGGTCGCCGACTAGACGCTGGGCCGCCCGAAGGGGCTGATTGTTGACATCAGGCTGTTCCGGAGGAAATCGGCGCAAGCGCTGAGTCATTGTGACATCACTTCATAAAAGGCTCTGACATCACGTACGCCACATGAGTCAACACAAAATCTCTGTGAATGTGTATGTATGTATGTAATCCGCGTATCTCGAGAACCCTTCTTCCCACCGGCACGCGCGTTCTCCAGATATGGGCATAAAGTCTGACATCAGAGTTTTCCGCAACCGGTACTGTGTGTGCAGAGATCTTCATATATGGGCATAAGTGGACAAAGACAAACAGATGGTCAAAACGGGTCCTATGACAACAGGTATATTGGGGTTTGCATTAAAGGGTGGGGCATTCATGGGGTTTGCATTAAAGGGTGGGGCATTCATTCCCTATTTCAAATTCGGCACGTGCGTTCCCCACCGCAGCAGGTAGTGCAGTGCTCGGCCTCAACCCGACCCGACCCACGATTGTTTGAAAAAGCGACAGAAATCTCATATATGGGCATAAAATGGACGCAGATAAACAGATATCTCCATATATGGCATATATGGGCATACAATGGATGCAGAATCTACTGTGTGTGCAGAGATCTTCATATATGGGCATAAGTGGACAAAGACAAACAGATGGTCAAAACGGGTCCTATGACAACAGGTATATTGGGGTTTGCATTAAAGGGTGGGGCATTCATGGGGTTTGCATTAAAGGGTGGGGCATTCATTCCCTATTTCAAATTCGGCACGTGCGTTCCCCACCGCAGCAGGTAGTGCAGTGCTTGGCCTCAACCCGACCCGACCCACGATTGTTTGAAAAAGCGACAGAAATCTCATATATGGGCATAAAATGGACGCAGATAAACAGATATCTCCATATATGGCATATATGGGCATACAATGGATGCAGAATCACAAAGATCTCCATATACGGGCATAAAAGGGACACAGACAGACAGATACAGAGATCTCCATATATGGGCATAAAATGGATGCAGATAGACAGATATCTCCATATATGGGCATATATGGGCATAAAATGGACCCAGAACTATAACTGCAGTGATCTCCATATATGGACATAAAATGGACACCGACAGACAGATACAGATATCTCCATATATGGGCAAAAATGGACACAGGCAGACAAATGGTCAAAACGGGTCCTATGAAAACAGGTATAATGGGGTTTGCATTAAAGGGCGGGGCATTCATTCCCTATTTACATTGTTCCGAGTTGGCCAGGTCGCCGACTAGACGCTGGGCCGCCCTTCGGGCGGCCCAGCTTCTAGTTATTATTAATAACCCTTATAATGCATTGATAAAGTACCTTGACGTTGTACTCAAGCACAGTGCTTGAGTGAACAAACTTGGTTAATTTCCATCGCTGCTGCTGCTACTACAGTGGCTTGAGAGTGTACAAATGTATAAACCAGGGGTCTTCAACAGGGGGTCCAGGACCCCTAGGGGGTCCTTAGAGTTACTACAGGGGGGCCTCCAAATCCTTGTGTGATAATTATTTTAAATTAACAACTTGAACCCTCGCATCCCTATTCCAAGGAGAACTTTAGCCAAAAATAGCAGATCTACAAGCTCTCAACGCCTCGCGGTGCGAGGCGTTGAGAGCTTGTAGATCGGCCATTTTGGTTTGGTGAAGAGGTAACAAAGAATAGACCAAGAACATAATGAAAGGTCAAGTTTACAAAATATCAACGATTCAAGCGGTTAAATGTCTGAAAATACAGATTAACATGAATCCAACATAGACTGATGACAGTGCTGTCAAACAACTCTATGAGTCTATCTATGAAATCGATGAAAATCTGCATCACACATTCATACAATGTGCAGAGGAGGTCCCTGTTTCATCTCTCTCTCAGCTAAGGGGTCCTTGGCCTGAAAACGTTGAAGACCCTTGGTATAAACACACACACACACACACACACACACACACACACACACACACACACACACACACACACACACACACACACACACACACACACACACACACACACACACACACACACACACACACACACACACACACACACACACACACCTCTTTAGCAAGAACCTCATGCAACCTCTGCTGGTCGGGTGAACTAATCCCCCCCCCCCCCCCTCTCTCTCTCTCTCCTCCTCTCCCCCTCCATAACCTCATCAGCCTCTCCTCAATACTCAACAAAGAAAATGACTTGGGGGAGCGAATTGGCCTCCTCTGACAGTTCAAGACAAAGTTTGAAAGGAAGACGGTCGAGACATTTGAGAGAAAGGAGCCGCATTCATGACCCAAGTTATGATTCAAAAGCAGGAAAAAAGCGGGTTGAAAAGATGGGAGATGGGAAAGCACTTTGACAAAGGAGGTCTGAGAAGAGCAAATAAAGAAGGAACACGACCTTGAATAATAGCTGCGAGAGACCAGTTTCTGTGGCAACATTGACAATCTAAACGCTGTCACGGTCAATAACAAGAACTGTACATCAGAATAGTATACAATATGGACTACTGTACTGTATTGCATGTACTTCCTTATTTACATCAGAATCACTGTGAACGTCTAAACACCACACCCACAAGTGATGGATTCACTTTGACAACATGAACCATAACATGGGGTGACCATTTGGCAGAAATGGCAGATCTACAAGCTGATCTACTTCAGAAGCTCACAATGCAATGCGGGGGGATATTGGCCTGATATTGGCAGAAATGTTTTGTGTTCCAACGTGCAGCATCCTACAGAACATTTTAGAAAATTTAGTTTGAGGGTGAACTGCTTTCAACAAGGAGAAATACAGAATAAGGATTAAACAGACAGCGAACAAAGAGGTTCTGGGTACACAAACAAGCACATTTGCATGCTAATTCAGAAAGGTTCTTGGTTCGTGGTGGAAACCATGGCCTTGTTCTTTTTCACGGTTTCCGGTTGAAGGCTTAACTTGAACAGGGCCCTGGGTGGCAGTGTGTTTTTGCTGGCCAGCAGAGCTGCCGTCTCTGCCTCTGGGAGCATTTAAAACAGGGAGGGGACCCAGCTCTCAGGATTCTGGGGTTTCTCTTCACACTTTATTTTTCTAGGGTTTTTTTTTTTTCTGTATCATTTCATATTGGTTCAGAGAATTTTAGAGAGGCAGGGGCTGAAATTTCTAAAATGGCCTTTTGGTGAAAATATTGAAAATAGCCGACCTCCAAGCTCACAACGCGCCGCAGCGCGACACGTTATGAGCTTTGTCGGTGCTTGATACCACACTGAACTAAGCATAATCAAGTGAATACTGGAGATGTGGCTTAACGGCATGGATTCCTACACAGAGAGGGCAATTCTTTCAACATAAGATACTGCATTCAAGTTTGGACAAGACGATTCTCTTGAATGCTGCCTTCAGGCATGGCATGGAAAGAGGGCATTTGCATTTCTTTCACCATAGTGAAAACTGCATTCAGTCTGGAGAGAGCACTTTTTTACAGACAGACAAAAAGGGAAAGGGCTCAAGCCCCCTTTGATGTCTATGTGTGCACGTGCCTGCTTGTATGGACAGCTGTGGGTGAGGTAAAACGAGTGGCCGGCGCAAGCATTTTCCAGCTCTGGAGGTGGGGGCCCTTCACGGCCCTTAACTATGTAAAAAAAAAAAAAAGAAAAAAACAGCATCAGAACATGCCTATAGGAAAGAATGTTGAGCTATTTCACCACACCCATCTACACCCTATTAACACCAGCAAAAAGTTGAGCTGAAATAATGCATGTGACCTACTCTTGAATCCAGCTAATTCTGTATGCCGTAGATGGAACTTGTAAAACTGTGTGCACATGTCAGTGTGTCTGCTTTGCTTGCCCAGTGAAACGAGTTTAGAGACTTAAAGACTAAATGCAGTGGTGAGCCATCAGGTTTGTGGCTCATAGCAGTTATTCTCAACCTTATTTAATGTCAAGGATCCACAGTTTTAGGCCAAGGACCCCCATTTTCTAAGAATCTCTGGGACCCCATTTGTGGGTAAAAACAAAATTTTTTCCCTACATTTAGTCTAAATAGATACATGTATTTCAAAAGACTAAAAATATATATTTAAAAAAGATATAATTTTATGCAAACAAAAAAACTAAATATAAGAAATTCCATGAAAAAAAAGAATAATAATTAGTAGTAGTGAGAATAGCAAATCTACAAGCTTGCAGCGTGGTGAGAAGCGACGCATTGTGTGCTTGTAGATCTGCCATTTTCCCAAGTTTGGGTCTCTTTTGCGTCTCAACCTGAAAAGTTTTGGAACCACAGACTGTAAAATCTTCACAGTTAATTTAACTGTGAGAGTGAATCGTTTGTACACTCATGAAGTTACAGAGCTGCAAGGGTCCATCCTTTACAGTTAACCCCTTTACAATGAATCATTTAGCTGGAGACCCCCTGGAACCCCTCCCAAGGACCCCAGGGGCGTCCCCGGACCCCACACTGCCAACCAGTGGCTCCATACAAGAGGGCTCTCTAACCTTTTGTACCGTTTCACTCCATGATGACACAAAAGAGAAGTTTAGCTGCATCTATAAGGATCCAGGCTAATTAAAAGACTGGCAGTCGGGGGCGCCCCGCTGGCCTACTGGTCCAGGCGCATACCACTTAGGCATTGCCAAATAGGCATGGATGCCAGGCGGCGTCGCCGGTTCGATTCCCGATCCGGACGACCTTTGCCGGCTCTCTCCCCCCATTTCCTGTCTACTGTCCTACAAAAAAAAAAAAAAAGAGTCTCATCACGAGTTCAATGACTCATTTGGTTTCCCACCTAATACTGGTGAAACCAATAGTTAAATGTACACGGGGAGGAAAACAAAAAAACAACAATTTAGAAATTTCATACTGTCTTTTTTTGGGCGTGAACGATGCTCAACCCCATGAAAGTCCACCTGAAAAAGCTATCATGCGATCAGCTGCTGGTGCTGCAGGCTTTGACCAGTCCCCTGAGTAAATTAACATTCACTTCACAAACTGACACCTCCTAAGAAATCAATCCGCCACCAAGCTGTACCAAAGGATGGCTCAATAGGTCGTGTGCTGGCCTTTCTTGATGGTTCCGAACTCTAGCAAGTTAATTAAAAAGGACCAGCCTGCAATAGTACCAGGTATAAAGTGCAGACCTAAGGGTAGTAGGTACATACTGGGCGGGTTAGCCAAGTAATTAGAGAGAGAAGCACTCCTGCTCAGGAAAGCTGCAAATGTCAGACAGTGTCTACTGTGATATATTCTTTGTATATATGTTATAGGCTATTCCTTATTATTCTAATTTTGGATAACAAAGTGATCGCTAGTCTTTCTGGGCAAACAGGGCTTCATCCAAATGATTATGTCTAATGCTCCAAAATCACTTACTGCTCACTATTGTCCACTAGATAGTGAATACGCCATCGTGATGCCAGGGGATTCAAGTAGTCCCACAATGCATTGTGACTAGTTGTGAACCAAGCATAATATACCATGCATTGTGCTGAAAGAAAGATGGACAAGAGAGAGAGAACAGCACGACCGGTACATATACTGTAATATTTTATTAGTTTGAGAACGGCCCACCAGGCTTATTATATGTTATAAGCATACTGTTTAAACAACATTTTGTTAATATTTTGTGGTTTCCTAACGCTAGGAAACTTTGTGGTTTCCTAGCGTTTTGTTGACTGTAATGTACTAGCTAATACACTAGGTGGACACTAGGTGGACACTAGGTGGCGGGAGAAAGCAACATCGGCTCTCTGCCCACTCAGGGGAGGGGAGAGGGAGGTTGTGCTGTCATTTTTGTATGTCCAAGCAACGCTACACATTGAAATTATGTAATGCAAATGTAATATATATTATCTAAATAGAATACAATGCTGGGACCTGTATATAATTGTACATGAAACATTATGGTCAAACGCAGGGAATTGGACAAGCATGGAACTAGACAAGGCTGACGAGCACACTGATAAAAGGGAGGTAACTTGGCATCAAACTAGAACTCCAGAAGAGGGGTAACAATGGGTGCGTTTATATGCACAGATGTATTCCACTTATATTCTGAATGACTGCTCATTCAGAATAGAAATGCTCATATAAACGTTTAGGAATGGCCATTCCGGTCTGACCCGAATGAATTTGTATTCTGGTCTGAAGAGGTGGTTTATGCCGTTTCAATCGGGATACATTTGTCATATAAACGCTCCATTCGGAATGAACTGCTGTCTGAACTGCCCCCCCCCCTCTCCGACCTGAAGTAGGCCTACTTTGCGCATGCCCAAAGTTCTATTCCGAATGAATCCTTTGGTCATGTAAACGACAGTGGAATGAGGGATACTTGTATTCAGGTCCCATGTAAACGTTTGGGTATGAAGCTCTATTCGGAATAAGTTCATTCTGAATGCCATTCTGAATGTGCATATAAACGCACCCAGTGTTTCTTCATAATCTCCTTTAGTCCGTAAACAGGAAATCATACCTCTCAAATCCAGATGACACGTCACATACGTCACGGCCAAAAGACAGATTTGGCTGCTGTACATGCTATCAGCGTGCCATAACACGTTGATAGCTTATAGATCTTTATCTTTGTTTTAGAAGTCAGGTGGCAATGGAACGTGTGGAAGATTAAGTTACACGACCATTCCACTCACGGTCAAAATATTCAGAGAACACTTACATTAGATAGGTGCTAAAACTAACTTTTAGATTACTAAGTGACTGACCTCTCTGTGTGCGTTGTAAGGTGACGGATGAAATGAGCCCATCCTGCATCTCTTATTTGTACGCTGCACACGTTGCCTTTGGTGATACGGCGATTTTGTCTTTGTTGAGTGAAGCCATTATAGCTGAGTGTTATTATAACGAATGGCATAGCAGATGTAGGTGTGCTCTGCATGGCGGTGAGACTCTGAGCAGCTTTTACAGTGATCTGTGGCTGGTTGGATACGTAACATTATGCATGATGAGAGAGGGACATCGCGTGCCATTTCCTTGTCAAAGTGACAAATAAAAAATCCAGTTAAGGGGGAGTTTTTCATTGTCACTGTCGCAGGGTGTGACAATGTCGGGTCTCTGCTCTACATGTAAAGTGTCTTGAGGCAACTTTTTGACACTTTAACAAGATTTAATTGAATTGAAATTTAACCCTATATTCTCGAGTCCGAGTTGAGTCTGAAGTCTTTGAGGACAAGTCCGAAGTCGCTGTGTGTGTCTCAAACTCAAGTCCCCATATCTGTTCCACACATGAGCTAGGAGAGTCACTGTGAACTATGTTCTTCTGTTTATTATTAGTGATAATGATTTGACGAGAGAACTGTCAATATAGGAGGATTATTTGCAGCCAAACAGACAGACAGATACACACACTCTTAGAGGGCTGGACTGGGACATAAATTCATCCCTGGCATCTTGGCCCAGACCGGCCCACCACAACTGGCGCGAACCGAACATTGAAGATCTACAAGGCCATAACGTGTCGAGGCAGCGATGTGTTGTGGGCTTGTATCAGCTGCGCCACAGTAGCCTGTGATTGGGTTACTAGGCCAGTATTCAGATGATAGACAAGCCAGTGGGCCAATCAGGATGTGATGTCTCTCTGCTCTGTGGGCCAGTGCTACTGAAGGATTGGCCCTAGTCTCCACTTAATGGCTGCCCTGCCCAAAATGTTAAATGGTAGTTGGCCCACCGGGCATATGCCATTATGCCAGATGCCCAGTCCACCCCTGCCCTCTTATATACGGCTATCCTCCCACAGAAACACCCCCCCACAAATCCCCATCCCTGTACTCAGTCAGGAGGCTGATAATGCAAGAGATTGGTTAGTTATCTTACAGTACATATTATACAAGATTTATAGTGCTGAGCAGTTTGTAAAATAGTTTTACTATTGCTCTATGAGCCTTTATTGGCAATGGAGCAGACACCTCTATATTATGTCAGCACTGCTATCATGCTGCGTCTTATGCACTGCTATTAATGTTGCAGGTTCCTTTCATCTGCGGTTTTATGTTCTCTAGAGTAATTCGTGGACATAGTTTTTCTCTGTGAATTACCAAAAGTCCTTCATTTACTAGACAACCAACACTGCACCAAAGAAAAATACCCAATAATCTCTTGACTACAATCTAAATTACATGTATGGTCATTGAGGTAGGCAAGGGCTACGGTAAGTGCTATGGGCTAAGGTGGAGTCTGAAGAGGTGAGTCTTCAGATCACAGCGGAAGCTAGGGAGTGAGTCTACCAATCCCATGCCAAATTAGAGAGCAAACAAACTAATTAAGCATCATCACAACCGGTGCATTATTTCACATTCAAACAAACTAGGCCAAAAAAGCCCCTAAACTAGTCCACTAAACAAGAAAGACGAGCCCCCATTTTGCCCAGAGACCACACAAGTAATAATGGATAAAAGTAGAACACATTTATTCAACTAACAGTGATATACACAGATTTGCTGCAGGATATGTAAATGAGCAGTACTGTGTATCAGTGGTGTAACGAATGCATGGATGCATTTATGAAGATGAGGAATAAGGTGGAAAGCAAACCTAAATGAACACAAAACACAACTAAACAAACAAACTCTGCTCGCTGGTAGAGAGAGAGAGAGAGAGAGAGAGAGAGAGAGAGAGAGAGAGAGAGAGAATTTTAGTTAAATGAACCCAAGCAAGCAATGGGAGTGGTCCTGACCACACTCAAGTTTGACACATTACACACCCTTCTTGAAACTATATAATTATGAATATTATCACTGAGAAGCACATTCCTCCTCGCCGCTGTCTAGAAAACTTCTAAAATGGTGTCATTTCATATCACGGCAATAATGTTTGTTTTCCATCTCGACACCGTGGCTTCTCGTTCGTAAATTTCAAACCAATTCTTCGCTCTGCCGCGCTTTGATGAGAGAGCTCTGAATTCACACTGCAGAGCGCCAGAGTGGATTTACGAATGCACTGCATGATTACGTGATAACCATCACTTCTGTGAACTGTTGGCAAACTTGCCATGATGCGTTTTTTGGACAAACATATATATCTCTTTTATTTTTCAAAAAGTAACATATTGTCTGCTTGAATTTATGCCTAATAAAGCCTAATTTTACTCTGTTGCAGTTTGGGAATCTCAACGTACCGTTCTGCGGTGTGTTTGAGCACTGAAGTGATACTTTGCGTTCACTTTTGAAAAGCCTGGCAACAGCACTAAATAAACTTTATTTATTGTCAATTATGGTAAAAGAAAATGTTTCAAATCCCATTTCTCAATGAGACAGTTCATATTCACCTTGAGTTTCCATGGAACACACAGTGCAGAAGTTTATTCACAGATATACTGAGAAAAGAAATAAACTCTCAGTAAATAGGTAGGAATCCTAAAGTTGCAAAGGATTGGAAATGTTCTGGTACATGTTCTGGTACATTTTCAGCTATGTTTTATTTTTAGTCTTGATCTTAATTTGGGGTAAAATACACGTTCATAAAGCAATATCACTGTATATTTGTTGGCATCCTACATGAACCCTGATTTTGATCACCTCATGGCCATCGCCACTCTCTGTTACATTTCTATCACATGAGACTGGTGTTAACCCTTTACACAACACTCTCAAGCCAAAATGTCCACTTGCACATCATATCTCAAAATCTACTGTAAATGGCAGTTTGCCATGCCGTTTGCTTTGCACATTTATGCTCCCCAGAGGAAGAACTATTTTGACAACCCCATTACCTTCTCTCCAGCACCACCCTCAGGTCACCCTTGTGACATGTGCTGTATGGACAGGGGTGCACATAACCTCTTGGGCTAGTTCTCAGGGGAGCACATGGAGATGTTGCTTGGTACCCTAATCCTTCGCAGAATATTTGACGACTTGTTTTATGCACAATAGGTCATGACCAAATAGGAGGCTACAATACAAGTGTTTCAGTGCTGCACATTACCTAGCTATAGTATGTGCAACAGAGCCATATGAATATGTATTTTGCACATTTAAAAGCAATAGATAGAGAACTTCATATGACGGTAGAAAGCTTTGAATCGCATATTAAAATTGGCTTAAGGGAGGGCGTCACGCTCATGTCACCAATTGGCTCAGCCATATACTGTAAGGAGTTCCCAATGCAGCTACGCCCTAATATGGAGTGTGTTGTCTAACACATTATCGTTATGGCTGAGTCATGGTGACATAAGCGTGACGTCAGACATCCGACGGCTGGCCGGTCCTCCCTTAGGCCAATTCTAATTGGATGTCCAACATTTTATTGGTCAGATTGTACTACGTTTTGAAAATAAATCAATAGCACCCAGTGCCTCCCTGCTTGACACTCAGGATCAAGGGTTGGATTGGAGGTAAGTCCCTGCGAAATACTAGCGTCATGTCCAGGGGGGGTGTACTTGTACATCATGGCAGGGGGATCTACAAGTACCTCACAGAAACAGGACATTTCAGGAGTTCCCGCCCTTCGTCAAAGCTTACTTACTTAACCAAGAATCACAAATTGTTTTGTATTTTTATTGTGTCCAAATTAAATTATTAACGTTAATATAAGTATTACTAAATGCATTTGAAATTCAATAAATGTCTGTCTGTCTGTCTGTCTGTCTGTCTGTCTGTCTGTCTGTCTGTCTGTCTGTCTGTCTGTCTGTCTGTCTGTCTGATTGATTGATTGAAGACTGTATTAGAAGTTTGCATAGGAAAATGTACAGTTTCATGACGGTACAGTTCACTGGTACAAGGCCTACTAAAAAGAGATCCATGAAAAGACTAAGCTTATTTCCACAGGAAACCATTAAAGTATCTCATATAACATTGAATGACAGACGAATAGAACACAGTACTATGCAGTAGATATGTAAATAAAAATAAAAATGAGAGAACAAAAAAAAAGGGAAAACAGTAATTCTAAACAAACAGTAAGTATATACAAAGAAGGGGCAGGGGAGGGGAGGGTTGGGCTAGGTTAGTTTTTTTTTACCAGTTGCGAACGGCTGCTGCCTGTAAGTGGTTTTTCAGGGCAATTTTAAAGGATGCTAGTGATCCACACTCCTTTATGGCCTTCGGTAAGGCTTTCCACATTTTGGTGGTATAGCAGAAAAAAGAGTTTGACCCTTTGTTGGTTTTGACTCTGGGTTGGAAGTGATCTGTGGCGCTGCCTCTGGTGTTGTAATTATGGACATCCTTAATGTTTATAAAGTATTTTGACAGGTACTTGGGTATCATAGTGGTGTAGTGTATCTTGTACACCAGGCCCATTGCAAGTTGCTGTACTCTGTCATCTACTCTGAGCCACCCCACTCTTAACTGGTGAGTAGCGGTGAGGTGAGTCTGATAGGGAAGGTTAAGCAGGACCCTAATTCGTTTATTTTGGGCTGTTTGGAGTTTAGTTTTTAGGGCTTGTGGGGCGTCACGATACCATACGTGGACTCCGTAGTCAAAGAGGGGCTGGATTATTGCACCAGCTATGGTCTTCAGTGTGTTGAAATTGACCATTGGGGCGATCCTCTGTAGGAAACGAGTTTGTTGGTTGATTTTATTTATTACTTTAGAAGTCATCTTTTCGCTGTAAGGATTAGCTTCAAGGATACATCCTAAGTAAGAGATTTCGTTTTTTCGTGTTATGACCTTGTCACCCACTTTGATTGTGAAGTTATCGACTTTTTTGAGGTTATGATTTGATCCAAAGAGGATGGACTCAGTTTTTCCAGGTGAATTGATAATTTGTTGTCGTTAAGCCATGTGCAGATCTTACTTAGTCTTACACTGAATAATCAGATACACGATGCGGGCTCCTGGAGTGAGTGTGGAAACCATAGTGGTCCTCTCCATCATCAAAGTTGACCATCCCTGCTCTATGACATGAAACAACCTAATTTACCTCAAACAACGCATTAGTTACTTGCGTTCATTTTTATTAATTTATTTGTGTTTATATATTCCAATGTTTTATTTTCACTTTGATGTACTGTAGACCTCTGCATAGATCCCATACACAAACGCCAATTTTTCAGCAAAATACATTATAAGTCTTGCGGTGGCGAACACTATTTTGGATGACTATATAGTTTGACATGCGTGAGTTATCTTGCTCTTAACCTGCGGTGTAACCGCCAACATTCTCTTTGTAAAGGATGTCGTGAGACAGATGATCCATCTAAATTCAGCCTTGACAGGCAATCACAACACCAGGCGACACACAAACATCTTTTTTTTTTTCTTTTTTTCTGGAGGATGATCAAAGGTCTGTGTCATAGGCTATCCTGCCACACATGGATATAATGTGCTAATGTATTATAGAGTCTACACCACCCACAGCTTTGGGGATGTCAAAAGCGTCATATAAAATGTGTGATCTTAAAGTCACTGGTAAATACATTAACTTTCACCATTTAATGGCCTTACATTGGATCACGTTGACCAACAGCCTTTTTATCAAATGAAGTCACGTGGCATGTGGTGGAAATGTAGTTCCGCCAATATTTTCATTTCATTTCATTTTATCCCTAGAAAGGGTGCAGAAACACAACAGACTCATGATGTATACAAATGAAAATACGTGGAAAACTAACTTCAATGCTGGACTGAAGCAGATTTGAAGGATTCCGTTTGGGAAGAGAATACTAACTGCTGCTTGCAGAAGGCAATGTAATGAGCAGGGAGGACTTGGAGAGCAGTAAACATGATGTGGTGGAAACCTAATTGCCAATTAACAGCAGTTTAGCAAGGAAGTCCAGATTGAAGCTGCACCATGCCATTAGAACACATTTGATATGCCCTATGGCCACTAGGGATTTTACAATACCATTTTTTCCGTGCCGATACGATATCCGATATCAAAATCTGCTTAGCAACCGATAACGATACCAGATCCGATACTAGAAAGCATTTTGAAGTCTGCTGTTTATCTTGTGTTGTTTATAGCTAACTAAAGAAAGACTGTTGCGTCTTCAAGACTCTTCACTCAAGCGTGCAGTTGTTTGGGCCACTCTAAAGCAAACTCCACAAGGCCAAACGTTTTATTTCTGTGCCACAGTGTCAATACCCCTGTATTGGATCGGTGGATAGACAGGTGAGTACAGTACTCACGGCGAGTACGCCTGAGTAACTTGCCGATTCCGATATGCCGAAATAAGGCAATATCGGAGCCCGATCCGATAGCAGTATCGGTATCGTAACATCACTAATGGCCGCTTGATCACTCTCACACAAATCTGTCTGAAGTTAAAACCAAGTAACTTTGAACATGCCAATGTGGGGACTGGGTAGGAAAGATATTTTGAAATGCATGAAAGGCACCGATATATTAGCTGGCGCTCAGGCACAACTCAATGTGGATATACTCTGGGTAGGTGACAATGTCATATTTCTGCCCAGAGGAGTTTGACTCAAGTGCCACAATGTTTTGTGAAAGGATAGATGTCTAGGTATAGCACACCACCTCATCCAAGCCTCTCATCTTTTTTGTTTTCAGCGATCTGTTACCTGCCACATTGTTCAACCATATCAAATGCGCTCTGGTTCTTTAGATAGTAGAGCTTAAGAGCTTCAAAATAGGTTTTTCTCTGCCAGTTTGTCTCGAGTGGCAATTCATGCCAGCTAGACTCTATCATGACACTCATCTAATGCCTCTGATTTTGTACCACAAGTAGAACGGGTTCATAGTTTCCTTTCCCTCGTCACTTCAGGCCCCTTATTCTTGGCCAAGAAAAGATAAAACTGATTATTGTACAATATTATGTGACTGAGTGAATATGACTGAGGAAACAGTTTGGACGGGCCAACATATCTGTTTTGCACACAAAAATTATGAGATAATTTAATGATCTCATAATCTAATGAATGAACACACACACACACACACACACACACACACACACACACACACACACACACACACACACACACACACACACACACACACACACACACACACACACACACACACACACACACACACACACACGCACACGGGAACAGAAAAGGAAGAGGTGCAAGCTCTCAACTCAATAAAACCAGCCATAGGCTACATGCCAACAATTTGGTGATGATTTATGTGTTTTTGTGTTATATCACATTTCATACATTGAATGCAGCTCAAAGTGCTGTACAATAGAACAAAAAGAAGGAAAAGGGAACATTGCTGCACAATAAAGACTGAAAAAGTAACGACAAATGAAATACTAAAATAACAACTTTCAATCAAATCAGCAGACAAAGCAGGACAGATAAAAGGCTAATTAAAGGCCAATAATTGGTCTGATATGCTAATGAAAAGCTCTTCATCTGTGCAAATTGAAAGGAAATACATACTGTATAGCTTTTCAACTGGCACTGTTTGTATGCTGAGCTTGCTTCCTTGATTTCTTGAGGTAACATATCCCATAGTTTAGGGGCACAAACAGCGATGGACAAAATATTAAACCACAGAGTCAAAGTATAGATACTCCTGGTCAAATATTGTGTAACACAACGTAACTAATTAATTCATACCTTCCTAGAGTCAAACGTGCAATAGGTGTCATTGAAATGTAGTGGAGTGATAGTCATAGTATCCTCAAATAAAATAATCAATAATCAGTGCAAAACATGTACTCGAGTAAATGTACCTCGTTACTGTCCAGTGTCCACCCCTTAGCCTGGTCCCAGCCTGTTCGCTCCGTTCCACGATCTGTTTTGTCTCTCCGCATCACAGTCTGGAAATTACTCACTTGACTCGCATTTCTGAACGTCCGTTGTGACGTAGCAAGGTCGTCGCTGATTGGGTGTTGTTCCAACGAATCAGAGTAGGGTAAAGCCCCTGATACACGTAGCAATCTTTTAATCAATATCAACCAGCAACGACCAGAGGCGTCAATTGGGTATGGCCTTTGGCAGCGTCATTGGATACACGCTGGTGTGTTTGACAGACATCACCAAAGACCAATTGGAAGGCACGGCTGTGTGAATCCCGCTTCTATGTCCCACCTCCGCTTGGAGATAGGAGGCTTTCCAGACTGTTATGCGGATAGAGAAAAACAGATCGCGGAACGGAGCAAACAGGCTGGCCACCAGGCTATCCACCCCTGGGCATAATTAATGCAGCAGCACCAACTTTTTTTGTATTTGTTTTTATTGTAAATCTCCAATAATCCAGCAGCAGAGGACCTGAGTGCTCGTAGGGCAAGCAGGTTGTGAGTCAGTAAACTAGGCTGGTCACAGCCCATTTAGTGCTTTAGAAGTAGAAGGACTCTCGAGTCCATTATAAAGATACAAGGAGCCAGTGCAGAGTGCAGTGTTTTGTCAGTAGCCTACAGTAGCAGCAGAATGTTTAATTAGTTGGAGCCTCTCTATAGGCTTCTTGGGGAGGTCAGTAAATAGTGCACTGCAGAATAGGGCTGTCACAATTATTACATAATCGTCTAATCGTGACTATTTGACATAATCGCGATTATTTTTCATAATCGTCATAATCGTTTTCATGTTGAAAAATGTTCCTATATTTAAAAAAAAAAGTCAAAAATAGTGGAAATAGCAGATCTACAAGCTCACAACGCGTTGCTATGCGACGCGTTGTGAGCTTGTAGATCGGCTATTTCCACTATCAATGTTCTTTTCTAAGTGTAAAGTTGTCAAATATGTCAGTCATTTCTTTATATATTTGGGTTATGTGTCATATCTACCATGAGCAACTTCAAAGCCTAAAAGCCAAACAGAAATGTAATTGTCAACGACAAAAACACAATTAAATCGTTAACAGCATTTATTTGAGTGACAAATAATCGTCATGTAAAATGTCATAATCGTGACAGCCCTACTGCAGAATCAAGTATACTTGAAATAAAACCATGAAAGTTTTTTAAGCATCTTGCACTGTAGCAATGATTTTTGATGAAAGACTCAGACAGGGTCTAAGGTAACATCAAGCTTTGTAAAAAGCTGACTTTATGAAGGAACTTGGATCCCCAAGGCGGTTTAGAAGCATGTCCCCTTAGAGAAAGGACAGTACTTTTCCCACTTTCATTTTATTTCAAAGAATGTTTTGAACTCTGAATAAAATAACAGTTTCCGCCCATAGCCTATACCACACACACAATCTGGTGCAATGGGTGTTTTTTTTTTAATTGTCCAATGTTTTGCTCTTCCTCAACCAAGGTTATTTTCTCTAGTGGTCATCTGAGCTTTTGATGACATTCAGAGCCATGCTTAGAGGATGTCTTTGCTCAATTTCAGTGTCATCCCACAAGGCAAGAGCACGCTCTCTGTTATCCCAGTCTTTCTCACAATTTTAATTTGAAGGCTACTGCAGGTCAAATCATCAGAATAGTTTCTAAACGTGGCACTCTGAATGCTAAGCTGGAAAAGACGGCTTGTCAGACGGCACTTTTGGCAAAGGAACAGAAGTGAACAGACATGGAACAATGGGACAATGTCAACGTGAGGACAATCTCCAAAGTGCCATACCAGCGCTTAACGTAGGTCTGATAGAGCTGAGCAATTGAACACCTGCACAAGAGCAGAAGTGTCATTATTTACAAGCAGCTGTGCAGCGCACTTTCTTTTTACATTGACATAAAACTGACATAACACATTACTATGATTGCCTAACCTGTCTAACGAAATTCATGGATTTACTGTATATATTTTTTGCGCTGTTTGTTTTATTTTTATTTACTTTTTTTTTTACTATATCTACTGCATAGTACTGTGTTCTATCTGTCTGTCATTCAATGTTATATGAGATACTTCAATGGTTTCCTATGGAAATAAGCTTAGTCTTTTCTAGGATCTCCTTTTAGTTGACCTTGTACCAGTGAACTGTACCATCATGAAACTGTACCTTTTTCTATGCAAACTTCTAATAAAGTCTTCAATCAATCAATCAATCAATCAATCAATCAATCAATCAATCAAACATACCAATGTGTTAACAGTGCAGTGCATGTATTCATTTACTAGTGTTCAACCAGTTGTTTTCTATTTTGCATTATTAATATCGTGGCCCAATACTAAAGCCACTTAAAGACAGATATCAGCATTTAGTGTTACAAATGTAGAGAGGTGGCATCAACTGTTCTATTTTGTGTTAATCATATGGCCTCCTGCTTTGGGTGACAAAGATGCAGACTGCATTGCAAGCATCGCATTGCGACATACAGTATTAAGAGCTCGAGGATCGGCTTTTTTCAAAATGTTTCCAAATGTCTGAAAATTGATGTTGTTGTATGTTTTTTTTTTTTTTTAAACGGTTAAAAAATGCATATTTACTCGTGAGTCGTGACCCATTAAAACAAAAGGAGCCTGTGGCCCTCTGTTTGGGGAAACCAGATTCCAATCATCCAGTAAATAGAAAATCTGTATGTCAGATTTGAGACAAGATACAATCTGTGGGTGTAATAAACACACAAACACACCGGTTGAGAGAAACTGTTTGCTGATTCATCAGCTGCACGTTGGGCCGTGCGGTCCTCCGGCGTCTACCTTTGACACAAGACGTTGAGTGAACTGTCTAAGGCTGTGGGAACAACATCTGTTTTAGGACAGCCTTTCACAGCGAAAAATAGTGCAGACACAGGGAGAGCGCGGTTCTCTGGAGCGGGGTCACTGTGGACTCCCGGGGAGAGCAACCAGCTGACCAAGCACACAGTGTATCTGGAAGGGCATGACAGCTTCCACCAAAACGTCTGGATGAAGATTACACACATCTGTCCAGGGAGGTCATCTGGGAGAGCCATGATAAATGGATACTAGCAGTGGTGGAAAGTAACAAAGTACTGTTCTTTACTTACAGTAAGTATTTTATTATTTCTTTTTTTGGAAACATAATGACTTTCGCTCCACTACATTTCAAGGTCAAATGTTATACTTTTGACTCTACTCCACTACATTTCTAGGAAGCTTGCAAAAAACAAACAAAAAAACAAAACAAAAAAACACTATGAATTACCCACTTAATTTAAATACAACTTTATTCGTTTTTTGAAAATCTTTGAATAATTACAGCAATGCAATTAACTCATTGACTGCGCCGCCACGAGTTTCCCGAGTTATTCCCGTTGTCTGAGGCTGCGTAGCCCGAGTTTCACGAGTTGGGGCTGTTTTCAAGGTTTATGCAAAAGTACACTTTCCCCTAGCCTGTCACAAAATTTCATGTTGCTATGATAAAAGGGTGGTTAAAAATCACACATCAAAGTCAGCTTGTTTGAAAGCAAAGGAGAAATCGACCTCCCCATGACCCAAAAGTGAACTCATTTATCAGGACACGGCTCCGCCGACACAGTGCGGCGCGGCCGCAGCAGTGGTGGTGTCAGACAATGAAAACAAAACAAGCAGATCTTCAAGCAGACCATTCTGCATGAATCAAAAACATTTTCACTTGAAAAGCTGTGACCTGCTGCACTGGGTCACCCTAACTCTAACCCACACACATCTCCATACCCACACAAAAAAGTTCAAAGTCTCTACAAAAAAAGTTTACCAAAACAGCAAGACAACAATGGCTACATCAGAGCCTCGTAGGAACCGCCCGGCCTCTCAGGCCTCTCTATACCAAAACAAGCCAACACAAACACATCAACAACACAGCAACACCTCCCAGATGAAAGCGTTCACAAATCAACACTCAAAATGTTATAAAAGTTTCAACATGAACTTACCTCAGTGTGAGGAGGAGAGCGTTGGTGTAACACACACATACAGAGAGAGAGACAGATAATTCCAGTGCCGTTTAGTGTCAGTAGATCAGTAATCCTATAGTTTCATTCGTGTAGTTTTCTTTTTTCGTTGTTTGTGAGCGGGTTTCATGCCCTCACCACGGAAGCCTAAGGCCCCGGCCGGGCGCAGCAAGCGCCCGACGGCTAGCCATGGTTCGCCGGTCGCCTCTGGTTCTGGTTCCCGTCGCGAACCAGCCCGATCCTGCCCTGGGCGCGGGCGAGGTAGAGGGGCTAGAGGACCTCCATCGAACCCCGGTCCTGGTCAGACCACCATGGATGCCTTTCTAATCGCCAATGTGCCCCGTCCGGAGACGGATACGGAGTACGAGACGGAGGAAGAAGAGGCGGCGTCGCCGTCCCAACAACACACACCGCGGGCAGACAAGGCTCCACTGCCCGCACTCCTCACGCCGGAATCGGTGGCTCGCCGTCCCGGTTTGAGGCCACGCAAAGAACGCTCTGCCATGCCCATGTCGCCGAGAGATAACATCGAGACGCACTATCTCTCCCAGTCCCAGAGTGAGATGTATGTATTATCCATATCATTGATCCATTCAAAAACAGCAGATTGCAGTCAGTGCAAGTTCACAGCGCATCACTTAGCCTACTTTCCTGAGCTAACTTTCGCTAAATTATTCACTCGATCAAATGATGTACAGGTCCGTGTCCGAGGACATCTCCGATGCAGATGATGTCATCGGCAGCACTGGTGATATTGAGTGGCGCCCCCGGAGAGCAACACGCAAGCGCAAAGATGACCCTTTCTATCCGCGTAAGTTGTGCACCAGAGCCATAGAATGGAGAGTTGCGTTTACAAAATGCATTGAAGTCTATGAGATGTAAAGTGACAATGAACCACGTGACCAGCGCTGTTTCTGACCCCGCGGTGACACCACTCTCTGATTATACTGCTATGTTGTGCACATGCGCACACATTGCGCGCGCGTGCACGCACGCACGCGCACACACACACACACACACACACACACACACACACACACACACACACACACACACAGAGTATATTCTGTATAATGTATTTATTTATTTAGATGAGTAACTAAATCGCTCTGGGTCTACTAAATGCCTAAAACATTTTTATGTTATTTGCAGATTCCTCTGATGAAGATGTTGACGAGGAAGATGTTGATGATGAACCAATAGATGAAGCACCTCCAGGTAAGAATTATTTGTGTGTGTCAATATGTTCAAAATAAAACCGCATAATGGCAAATATAAATGTATTTTTCTATTCAAGTTATTCTAGTCAAGGTATTGATGTTTTGTCATTACCCCTAACAGTAAAATACATATTCCCATTTTCACCATGCAGTACCCCTGCATACCCATAGGGGTAGACATAGACCCACAGCAAACCTTTATGTATCTCATATAGCATTGATGCTTTTCACACACACACACACACACACACACACACACACACACACACACACACACACACACACACACACACACACACACACACACACACACACACACACACACACACACACACACACACACACATGGAAACAGAACTTTTCATTCAATTTGAGGAGTAAATAATTTATTTTATTTTGGTATGCGTTTTCAGAAGCTGATCAAGGAAGTGCTTCTCTGTCAGGCACTGGGACACAGAGACCTTCAAGCAAAGGAACAGGCAAAGGTAAGGAACTAATGATATTTGATATATATATAAATCTCTCTCTCTCTCTCTCTCTCTCTCTCTATATATATATATATATATATATATATATATATATATATATATATATATATATATATATATATATATATGTATATATATATATATATGTATATATGTATATATATATATATATGTATATATATATATGTATATATGTATATATATATGTATATATGTATATATGTATATATATATATATATATATATATATATATATGTATATATATATATATATATATATATATATATATATATATATGTATATATGTATGTATATATATATATATATATGTATATATATATATGTCACTGTTGGACAGAAACCTCGTACAGTATCTCCAAGTTTCAAATGTGTACTCTTTTGGTAAAGCAAAGCCCTGCTTCATCATACAAGACTGTCGCACAAAACTAGTGAAAACAGCCGATCTACAAGCACACAACGCCTCGCATCACGAGGCATTCTGTGCTTGTAGATCTGCTATTTTCACTAGTTTAGTACATTTTATAGATGATAAATACAAAACGTGAAAAGTGTGTTATATATGTGTTCTACTTTATTCTTTCAACTTCAGAGCTTAGCTTTTCACACCAAAACATACAAATGTATTTTATTGTAAATACATGTAGGCCTACAGTATGTATGTGTATGGAATAGTAATTGTATTATGTATTTCAATAATTCACAGGTCGTGGGCGTGGGAAGTCTCCTGCCTCTCCTGGCCAGCGGAGTGCGGAGGAGAGACCTTCATACGGAGGCAGGACAGGGAAAGGTAAGCTAAAAAATCAAACCAAGTTTGAAGTGAGTGGAGACTTGTTGTGTACAATAGGTGTGCGTGCGTGCGTGCGTGCGTGCGTGCGTGCGTCTGCATGTGTCTGTGTGCGTGCATGTGTGCGTGCGTGCTATGGACATAGCATGAGCTGGTGACCAAGAAAGCCCGCCGAGCAGGGAGTGAACTGTTTCGGACAGAGCACATCCGGACAATAGTGTTGTCTCTCCACGCCATTACCATAACATTCTCTGTGTGTCTAACAATTCTCTCCCCGTAAGGGAGGGTGGAATTGGACGCGGTCTGGACCTCAGCAGGGGTACCTCGGTTGGCTCTGATGGTGCCACAGACATGGGTGTTTTTGGCTATAAGCTCATTGCAGAGGGGGGTCGAGGAATAGTAATTATCAATGAATAATTTGTAGCCATGGCCTGCAAGCCCGCCGAGGAGGGAGTGCACTGTTTCGGACAGTGTATTATGCTGTCCACAGTATGGGCGTGCGTTGTGGCAATAGCCAGTTTCGGAGTCACAGAGGATGTAGGACTTTATTCCGTACTTCACTGGCTTCATAGGATTGTATACTTTGAAGCCTAGTCTTCCTCTCCAGAGCAGCGTGCCCTCATCAATTGAAATGTGCTGGGAGGGCTGATACAGCTTCTTGAAACGGTTGATGAGGTATGTGACAGCACGGCGGATCTTGTACAGTCTGTCTTCTCCTGTGTTATCTTCATTACTGAAGTGAATGAACCGAAGCAGAAGTTGGAATCGGTTGCGAGCCATCACTTTCCCAAAGAATGGTGTATCGTGCACCGTATTCTTGGACCAGTACATAGCCCACTCTGGTTTCCAGACCAATCCAGATAAGAAAAGGAGTCCCAGAAATCTTTTCAACTCCTCTTTTGTGACAGGCTTCTAGGCGTTGAACCGTGAATGTGGCATATTGTGTTTGTGTGTGTGTGTGTGTGTGTGTGTGTGTGTGTGTGTGTGTGTGTGTGTGTGTGTGTGTGTGTGTGTGTGTGTGTGTGCGTGTGTGCGTGCAACCCTGAAATGAACTGCTACACACATACAGCAACGTTGCTGTATGTGTGTAGCAGTTCATTTCAGGGTTGCACGTGTATGTGTGTGCGCGTGTGTTTGTGTGTGTGTGCGTGTGTGTGATGCAACAGCGCCTCTTGGTCACCAGCTCATGCTATGTCCATAGCACACATACGCACACAAGCATGCACACACGTGCACACATGCACACACACACGCACGCATGCACACACATATGCACACACAGATGCACAACTATTGTAAGTAAATGTGTATTGTATGGTAATTATGTTATGTTATGTATTTCAATGATGTACAGGTCGTGGACGTGGGCGTGGACGTGGGCGTGGGAAATCTCCTGCCTCTCCTGGCTGGCGTAGTGAGGAGGAGAAACCATGGAGTCCTAAAGACTTTCCCTTCACTGCCCAACCTGGTCCCTTGCGCGAGGCTGCCACGATCGAGTCTGACCGCCCAGAGGACTTCCTCGGCCTATTCCTGACCGATAAGTTCCTGGACTACGTTGTGGAGCAGACAAATCTGTACGCAGAAGAGACCATCAAAGATATCCCCGACTTAGCCGACATGCCCCGGTCACGGTTCCACGAATGGACGCCTGTCACAAAAGAGGAGTTGAAAAGATTCCTGGGACTCCTTTTCTTATCTGGATTGGTCTGGAAACCAGAGTGGGCTATGTACTGGTCCAAGAATACGGTGCACGATACACCATTCTTTGGGAAAGTGATGGCTCGCAACCGATTCCAACTTCTGCTTCGGTTCATTCACTTCAGTAATGAAGATAACACAGGAGAAGACAGACTGTACAAGATCCGCCGTGCTGTCACATACCTCATCAACCGTTTCAAGAAGCTGTATCAGCCCTCCCAGCACATTTCAATTGATGAGGGCACGCTGCTCTGGAGAGGAAGACTAGGCTTCAAAGTATACAATCCTATGAAGCCAGTGAAGTACGGAATAAAGTCCTACATCCTCTGTGACTCCGAAACTGGCTATTGCCACAACGCACGCCCATACTGTGGACAGCATAATACACTGTCCGAAACAGTGCACTCCCTCCTCGGCGGGCTTGCAGGCCATGGCTACAAATTATTCATTGATAATTACTATTCCTCGACCCCCCTCTGCAATGAGCTTATAGCCAAAAACACCCATGTCTGTGGCACCATCAGAGCCAACCGAGGTACCCCTGCTGAGGTCCAGACCGCGTCCAATTCCACCCTCCCTTACGGGGAGAGAATTGTTAGACACACAGAGAATGTTATGGTCATGGCGTGGAGAGACAACACTATTGTCCGGATGTGCTCCACCTTCCACAAAGACACCACGGGGACGGTCCTTGTCTGGAACAGAAATCTGAAAAAAAGAGTAGCCAAACAAAAACCACAATGTGTCATCGACTATAACAAGTCAATGAATGGCGTTGATAAATTGGACCAAAATGTGAGTTATTATCCCTTCGCAAGGAAGTCTTACAAGTGGACGAACAAATACATGTTCTATCTGTTCCAAATCAGCATATTCAATGCTTTCACCATGTACAAGGCCAGAATTCCTGAGAAAGAGAGAAAGTACAAGGAGCTCCTGAGCTTCACCGAAGCCCTTGTCGAAGCCTGGTGCCCCCTGCGACCCACCCAACCCCTCTGGCCTGATCCTCGGAGTGAGAGGAGGTCAGCCCATGTCGCTGAGAAGATACCGCCCACACCACGAAGGAGAAACCCTACAAGGGTCTGCTACATCTGCAGCAAAATGTACAAGAAAAGGAGTGAGACCTCATTCTACTGCCCTCTGTGTCTTGTGCCTTTGCACAGGAGGCTTTGTTTCGAACGGTACCACGCAGAGTTTGCCTATGAGCATGCAAGCGGAGCTCGACGTCGACGATAGACAGACACGCACACACATGCGCACACGCGCACACCACGGCCTGATGGTGGCGCTATATGGGACAGATCCATTTTGATGACACGAGTGTAGACATACTGTGTAGCGATTTGCGTGATTTTAGGGCAAAATCTGTAGGAGTAGTGTTCAAAAATGTGTTTTGAAAAATCGGCCTGAAGGTGGTGCTAAATGAGACAGCTCCATGTTGATGACATCAGTGTAGACATACTGTGTACCGATTTGCGTGATTTGAGGGCAAATATTGTAGGAGAAGTGTCCAAAAATGTGTTTAAAAAATCGGCCTGAAGGTGGCGCTAAATGGGACATATCCATGTTGATGAGATGAGTGTAGACATACTGTGTACCGATTTGCGTGATTTGAGGGCAAATATTGTAGGAGCAGTGTCCAAAAATGTGTTTTGCAAGAATCGGCCTCATGGTGGCGCTAGAAGAGGGGCATGTGAGAATTGATGGGTGGAGGTTGTAGTTTGGCAGGCAAGGAGTGTGTGTGCAAAATTTGGCATGGATCGGGGCAACGGTTGCGGAGATATGATCAGTGCAAAAGTGTGACGTGTGACGGATGGACAGACAATGTGCCTATTACTCTGTAAGAAAATATTTTTTTTGTTTCAAATCATTCAGTAAGCATCTGATGTAATAAATAAAGAGCTGTGAGTAAAAAAAAATGAGTTGTTTGCTTGAAAAGAGACCATTCACAAAAACGTCTTTTTCTCCAGTTGTTATTCTGAGAGGGCTTGGTTTTGGTGAAACAAGGGTTTTCAAATGGCTATAACTAAAGAAGTGTACATGATAAAAACATAATTCTTTTTTCTGTGGAAACTAGAAGTTATCCTCTATCATCTGGGCCATGGCATGACATAGTCATCCTTAGACAGAATTAAAAAAGAAATGGTAAACATGGTAAAAAATCAAGAAATGCTTGGCAACCTAGCTTGATAGTTCACTTTTAATGGTGGCAGTCAATGAGTTAACAAGATCAGCGCCGGTCGACTTTGAGGTCGACTATGTCACTATGGACTTCCCTGCCAAGCGACTTTAATCGACTTTTATATAAAAGCATTGTTTAAGCTTTTATTTGGGTTAATAGACGGAGCGAAACGGTTAGCTTAGCTTCGGCTGGTAAACAACACAAGACCGTGAAAAAAAAGGATACGATTATGACGTCATCGCTAAACCAGGCCTTCCTGTTTACATTAGCTTCTGCTAGCCGTTAGGCTCAATGCAAACTTTCCAGTTTTCAGTAGTTTCACTTCTACTCCACTACATCTAAAAACTTTTCAAAAATAGCAGATCTACAAGCTCAAAATAGCAGATCTACAAGCTCAAAATAGCAGATCTACAAGCTTGCGCGTGGCACTCGGTGCTGTGCTGTGAGCTTGTATATCTGCTATTTTTCAATAGCTAAAGTATAAAATAATGAAGGCCCCTCCATCTTGGGCCCTAGTAACTCACTCCCACTTTCCCCCCCCCCTTGTGACGCCCCTGGAGCTGTCAGCTGTGCACCATGATGAATGGGTACTAGGATGAGATGACAAAACACTACTCCATGGAGACACTTCTAGTGAAAGAGGACAGAGTGCCTGTGCCCCATTGTTGTGGATTTATTAATTTTAATAATTTATGAAGGAGATGGTAAAAAAAAGAAAAACGGGCAGATAAGGGGTCTGATTTATTTAAGAGCCCACAGGGCTTGAGTATCAGTGTTCCGCAATGAATTAAAAAATGTACAACATTCTCCAGAATAACTCACCCTTGGTAGAGAGGAAGAACAACAAGCAAGAAAACATCAAAAACATCAAAACCTAAAAAGAAAAAAAAAAAAAAAAAAAAAGCCAGCATGTTTTATTCAAAAAGAAGCCTTCAGAAGAAAAACATCTTTGGCCCATGAACCACTGAAGACGATCAATATGTGTTCGTGATGCACCATGAGACACTTTTTTGTTGAAGATATCCTAGGTGTTTTATGTCCTATTCAATCACAAATGCAACAGACAAATCAGTTAGCACTGTCAGTGGATGAGGCCGCTATTGAAAGCGAGGCATGTTGGAATGCATATTGATTCTCAAAACTGTGAGATTACTTTACTTCACTGGACTGTATACGTACAATGTGGTTATGTGAGCCTGCATTGTTCTGTGATTATTTCATTGCATCTCACTGCAGCAACAAAAGACCATTCTGTACTATAACCAGTCTTTAACAAACTTTATAAGCGTAGGTGTAAATGCAGGGGCGTCACAAGGGGGGGGGGGGGGGGGGGGGGGTGCAAATCTTTGAATATGTGTTTTTTAAGCAAACATTTGTAACTAAAATCTTGCTTCTGGGGGGTCCCTGGAACTAAATATTTTGAGATGGGGGTCCGCGGCCAAATACATATCATTTTGGGGGTCCTTCACATGAAAAGGTTTGAGCACCACTGACATAAAAACATATATCTTTTTTATTATTTTTTTTACTTGATTTATTGATTTGAAATATTCAAAGACTCGCACAAATGTTAATGTTCACGATTTTTTTAAAACAGATATTTAACCAATGAAAGGTATTAACAAGAGCTTATAACTGGATCCATTGGAACACACGTGCTATTTCCCTTTTTTTCCTGAAAAGTAATGGTTTTGAGTTGACAACAGCTACCAATGACAGATTCATGCCCAGGCAAAATAGGCAAAGTCATGCCCGGGGGCCTGGAGCCAATGGGGGAGCCTTTCCCAGACCCCCAAATCCATTTCACCGGACGTATTTCGCCTACTTCTAAGTTAGTCCATCTACTTCGAACTTCCAGTTCCAGGCACGTGTTCATCATGGCAACGATGAATTGAACAAACCCTGACCACCGCTCATGAGTTTGACCTTGACCCTTGCCCTTTTCGAACCACAGATCATCCCTTCGGGGTAGCATACTGACCATTCCTCCAGGTTTCATGAAAATCTATCTCTTCTCAAGTTATCTTCGTTACAAACACAAACTGAGCTCAGTATTGACTGAGTGCAGACCTCAAGCAAGCAAGCATGCTGGGAGAAGGTTCCATTTCAAAGTTTTACAATACAATACGATTTAATCAATGGTATAAAATAGTGGGCAGTGCATTGTGCTGCAGCATACTGTAATTAGCATTACTGTATTGAGTGCATGGAGACTCACTTTTTCCAGGTTCACCCTCCGTTTGCACCATTTACGCCACCCCCGCAATATATACATATTTCTTTCCGATCCGCCTTACAATGGCGACATAATCGGCAAAAAACGACGCTGAATTGTCCCCATTGACTTATAATGGGACAATGCAAGACATCACATTCAAGTATTTTTCTCTCGCAAAGCATAGGAGCTACAGTTTCAAACCTCGGAGAGGAGATTCATAATGATTTTAAGAATGAATCGAAAAATAATTACATCACTCGGCCTCATGGTGGCGCTATAACAGCCCACTTTGCGTTTTGCCCCGTAACTCTTGAACCGTAGATGGGAAAATTAAAATTCTTTTTTCCCTGGATTCCTTGGGTCAAGACGCATCTCCCCATACAGGCCACGCCCATTTGCGCCAGGATAGATTTTCCGCCATCTTGAATTTTCTCCAAAACACACTTTTTGCTCCTTTTCCTACATATTTTCTTCAAATGTCACAAAAATCGGTACACATGATCCTGGGTGACCAGAGAGGTGCTGTTGAGTCTAGCCTGCCCTGAGCATCAACTGCAATACACACACACACACACACACACACACACACACACACACACACACACACACACATACACACACACACACACACACACAGCTCCACTTCGAACAGAGGTTCGATTTTTAGTTTCTGTCTCGTCAGGAGTGTCGCGCCAAATTCGGGGCCTTTGGTACTTTAACTATTGAAAAATAGCAGATATACAAGCCCACAGCGCGGCACCGAGTGCCGCGCTGCGAGCTTGTAGATCTGCTATTTTAGAAGAATCGTGGAAATTTGTGCAAGCCTTTGAATATTTCAAATCCTTTTAAAAAAACTATGTTTCTATGTCAGTTGTTCTCTAACTTTTTCATGTCAAGGATCCCCAAAATGATATGTATTTGGCCACGGACCCCCATTTCAAACTATTTAGTTCCAGGGACCCCCCAGAAGCAAAATTTGAGTTACAAATGTTCGCTTGAAAAATACATATATTCAAAGATTTGCTCTCACGACTTTTAAAAAATAGCAGATCTACAAGCTTGCAGTGCCGTGCTGTGAGCTTGTATATCTGCTATTTTTCAATAGTTAAAGCATTACATAATTAAGGCCCCTCCACCTTGGGCCCTAGTAACTCAGTCCCACTACCCCCCCCCCCCCCCCCCCTTGTGTAGTGTCTCTGCATCTCATTGGCTCATCTGATTGAATATTCTATGCTGGAGGTTCACACACGTTCACACACGTTCCTGAATCCTAACTTACAACCAATCATTGACCTCCACCACTAGACTTTGGTCATACCATACATACAGTAAGGAAAAACTGTCCAAACGCTCTCAATCCCAGCTGTTCACAACAAAGCCGAAGGGAGACACTGAGCTGCAGAAAGATACACCTGGAGAACTGATACTTTAAACTTTAAAGTGTTGCATTTCAGACAAAACATATCCATTTATACAGTACATAATATCCACTTATACAGTACATGCTCCACATGTCAATAATTACCACTACATTAAAGGGATATTTCACTTCAAACTTTTGGTCATTTTATCGTCTAATCAGGCTTTTGGGAACACCCGGGCCATTTTTAAGTTGCTTGATTCAGAATTTATGATATTCATCTAATCAGACACGCCCCCTTCCTATGCAAACCCATTGTAACTTCAAGCTCCATTTTAACCATGATAGATTCATCAAAAACATGTGAGGAGGCTGTGTTTCTTTCTTTTGTTTCTTCTTTTTAAAATTTTCCAAAAGCAGTTGTGTTAGTGTGTGTGTGTGTGTGTGTGTGTGTGTGTGTGTGTGTGTGTGTGTGTGTGTGTGTGTGTGTGTGTGTGTGTGTGTGTGTGTGTGTGTGTGTGTGTGCGCGCACGCGCATGCGTGCGTGCATGCGTATGTGAGTGCACGTGTGAATGAGTCATTCATTCCGACACTTTGCAGCTCTATTTGTTTATACTCATCCAAGTTGACCTTGCAAACAGCAGCCATGTGCACACTTGCTTTATACAGTACGCCTTACAAACATGCAATGCACCGCTACAACCAAAATATTATTATTTGAAATAATCGTGATGATAGGCATATGGCCAGCAGCCCTATCCCTATACTTGCTATGTCTAACAGAGAACAGGCTGAATACTGCCATTTTACGTTGTGTTGTTTCACACAAAGAAAATACAAACACGGTGACATTATCGTTTATGTCCTGTATATTGCTTTTCATGAACGAAAGGTAATTTCGGTGTTAGAGCGTAGTCAACAGTCCAATCGCAGCTTGGGGGCGGGGAGAGAAACAAAGCAACTTTGATTACTTTCTGGCTGTATCGTCAAGCACGCAGTTACCCCGCCCACAGCCTGGGATTGGACTGTTGATGACATCTGACTATGGCCCGGTTCTGCATGGTGCTTTGTTTAAAGAAAAGCGCATTGAGGAATACATCGCATTCTGTTGTGTTACCATTATTGCGCCGGGGAAGTGATGCAAATACAATAACCAAGGCTGTTCCTTTGGGAGATTCAGATTGGATTTCAATGTGACTGCGATGACACACTGCATTCCATTTACGGAAAAAGCAATATACGAGACATGAAAAACAATGTCGCCACATTTGTATATCCATGTTTGTGTACTAGCACCAAGTAAAACAACACAGTCTAAATGTGTTTGGCTTTTATGTGCGGCATAATGACTATGTGAAACATACACATTGCATTTCCCACTGTGTATTGCATTTCAAAACAGGCATACATGCTATTTGCCCAGCAATATCTTGCGAAGGACAACAGAATAAATGCATTGCGATGAAATGGCAACTATAAATATTAAATGTTTGGAATAGGTACTGTAAGATCAAAATGATGAATTGCACTCGAGGACAATGGAAAAAGGGTAATAGTATTGCTGACAGTGTGGTTATTTGTCGAGGAAGCTTTTAGGCAGATTAAGAAGAATGACATATGATTGTTACCGTCTGTGCCTTTTATCTCCAACATTTCCCTAATGAAAACCAGAAACAATATACAGTACTATTCAGTTAGCAGACAATGGGACTTGACAACTGTCCCTAACGCAGGACAGATCAGCCTAACCAATCACATCATTGTCGCCAGGACTCCTGAGCTCAAGCTGACCCAGCATGCTGTGTCCCTGAGCACACTTTAAAGCCTTTGTGCCATCAGAGACATTTTATTAAATACCTATTTTAGACTTTTTGTACATTAGCGGAGGTGCTTCGGCTATGCTACTCAGCATACACCAGCTGTGAGAAACAGTTTGCAGGGCTTGCGCTAGCCTGATTTCAGACTCTGCGCTGGAGCTTGAGTCTGAAGTTGTCCCTATTCTATTTGATTTCAACGGGGAGGGGATTTAAAATTTGAAATTCCAAATCACAAGAGATCTGGTGGGAGGGGTTGTGTTTGACTTGTGTACACAAAACATTCCCCCCTCCCGCTCCCCTGTATGACAGGCATCAAACAAGTAGTTGTCTTTGATGTTTCATTGATTAGAGAGAAGTACTAACGAGCTATTGACACTTGTATGGCTCAATCAATTACTGCAGTTCAGAACCCCTTTGAAGTTCAAAGGGAGCAATTAAGAGCTCTGGTGAGCCACCCCTCCCTCCACTGTTTCTGTTGATTTTCAAAAGTTAGACCCACCCCTCCTCCGTCTTGCATTGATTTCATTGGTTGGTTTGCCAAGATACCAACAGAAAGAAGCGCGTCATATGGCAAAACCAGACCAAGAGAAGCAGTCCACTCAGAGAGTGGGCGGGTCTATTGGCTGGAGCCAGGCAAGGCTTGCGCCACACTGTTACAAAAGCAGGTTCTCTGGCTGAAAAAAAAAACAATGCATCCTCACACCTGTTGAATCAAACAGGTGTCAAGTTGAAGCAGGAACTGACCATGCGTCACCTGTTTGATGCAAAGGAACTGTCCACAGCTAACAGCTCACTCGGCGATATCACACAAAAGCCCAATCAAGTCTGCTTCTGATGGCACGTCGGTCAAATACTTGTGATTGTCTGACTCAAATACTGTGATTTTGACTGACGAAGTTACATGTCAATGTATTGTTAAGCTCAAATACTGTGATATTGACTGACGAAGTTACATGTCAATGTATTGCTATTGTTCTGCTATTGTATCCCTATTAGTCCAGTAAAAATAAAGCTGAGGTTGGAAAAAATTGTGTTATTTAGTTTTTCAACTGATTCTGACAGGAAATTAGGTCTACTAGCCAGGATAAAAAATCTACCATAATCTGCTCACTGCAAATACCCACAGTGGCCAAATCAAGTTGGACTCCCATCGACTTTCTATGCAGGAGGAAAATACCCAGAAAAAAAATCTGCTTTAAGTAGGATGTGAGGGGTCTAACTAGGGGTTTGTCATGATGCTGAATCCATTGCAATGCAAAGCATTTGTTTTGCACAAAAAACATTCATTGGCCCCAGAAAACGCCCACAAAACTGATGAAAAGTGATGACTCATCACTTTTCATCACTAAACCATCATTTTCTGGGGCAATTTTTAGCCCAATGAATGTTTTTTGTGCAAAACAAATGCTTGCAATGGATTCAGCATCATGACAAACCCCTAGTAAGACCCCTCACATCCTACTTAAAGCAGATTTTTTTCTGGGTATTTTCCTCCTGTATAGAAAGTCGATGGGAGCCCAACTTGATTTGGCCACTGTGGGTATTTGCAGTGAGCAGATTATGGTAGATTGTTTATCCTGGCTAGTAGACCTAATTTCCTGTCAGAATCAGTTGAGAAACTAAATAACACAATTTTTTCCAACCTGAGTGGATTTTTTTCCTAGAATTACTAGACTATGGGGAGTATTGCTTTGCGTTCCCTGGTTTTGCTTAGCATGCTCAAAAAGCATACGCAAAATTCAGGTAACAAGAACGCGGAGCCCTTTAACGCCAAGATGAACAGTACTCCATTTATGCAATAAATGGTTAAATCTACTTTGACGTGAGTGTTCCTGACTAAAGTGACGGGAGTGATTCTGCTCCAACTCGTCACTATAGAACGACCTGGGAATGAGAATAATGTTGAACAAATAGAAGTTCATCTCAAGTACAAAGTTTGACCCATTTCGCAACGCTCGATGACCCCTCGCACACTGAGATGGTATAGGAAAGAAAACCTCAACGCAGTGGCGTCGTCAGTTCAGAAAAAGCTAAGGTATGGCAACATGACTGGTGTCTTGCACGCGCGCCTTCGTGCGCGTGCAAGACACCAGTCATGTTGCCATACCTTAGCAACAGGCATGACACATTTATTTTAAGAAGTACATTTAATTTTTTCCCCCGTTTCTAGGTTTTCTTGGGCTGGATATGGCAGCCTGGAACATTTGTTCAAGTGCAGCTAAGCTTGGCATGTTAGTAAACGTGCCACAATTAACAATGAATTGCACCTGTGCAGCTGACCTGCGGAACTTGGGAATATAACGATGGGGAGAATACAATTATTAATACCTTGTTAAAGTGACCATTTTGTTAAATTTTGCATTCGTAGTTATTTTACTGTAATTTAACAACATAATAACCAGCACAGATAGACAAAGAGATTTATAATTAAAAGTACATTTTATTTCCCCCCCTGGACCCAGGGTATGGCAGCTGCATACCACTGCCATACCCAATTGACGCCCCTGCCTCAACGCGTGACATCCAGTGGGGCACTTAGTTCCTTTTTTTATTTTAACCCCTACTACTAGACAAGTCATGACTCTGTATCACTTGGGGACACAGATGGATGTAGCAATTATGAAATGCTGAACCTATTTCCTCTCTGGCCTGCAGTGCATGTGGATGTCTGCTTCATGCGAGACGAGAGAACATACTGTATCTAATTTGCAAGTCTTTAAGAGGGCACATCAGAACAGCAAGCGTTTAGACCAGTAGACCATGTTACACACACACACACACAAACGTGCACACAAACGCGCGCACACGCACGCGCGCGTGCACGCACACACACACACACACACACACACACACACACACACACACACACACACACACACACACACACACACACACACACTTCATTAAAAACAAGATTACTGTGCAAGTATGTAATTATTGTCAAATTCATTCCAAAATATTCTAAAATATTCAGAACAATTAATAATAATAATTTACAAGGCCAGCCAACCCATTAAAGCAATTTTTGCTATAGGGGCCGAAGCCAGAGGCTAAGGCTATTTGAGGGTTCTTGGCATGGAAAATTCTGGGAACCAATGGTTCAGGTAAGTCTTTTCAAATCTGTTCCCCAATCACTGGTGCATTGCTCGCTCGCACACACGCACGCTCGCACGCACACAAAAACACACACATAAACACACACACACACACAACCCTAATGCCCTGCAGTACATGCACTGCCTAGCTGCGACATGCTCCACCAGGCATCCTCCAGCCTGGGAGACCCTCAGGACCGCTGGTCGTTTGTCTGAATAAATTGGAGAGGCTGGCTCCTGTCATTACCATATGCCGGGGACGGGGTCAGGACCACGACACTGTGGCCCAGGACTGGAGGAGTAGGGCTTTGCAGCTTATGAGCTGGACACAAACACCGGGGTGAATATCTTCACATTTTTCCATTCCATTTTACCAGCATTATCTTATAGCGCATGGCCGTAGCTGAGTGCGCACAGATGAGTAAAGGGTGCAACGGAACCATTACAGGTCCATCTGGTTCTATTTGGTTCCATGTATTGCGACTGTCAGGTTGCATTTACTATGAAGACCTGCAGCTCATGTCCGTCAGTGAGTGAGTGTGTCACGCTAGTAGCAGCCCAGCTGTGGGCAATCAGCGACGCGCCACGTGATAGGTAACGAGCCACGCAGCTGTGGGCAATCAGCGTGTTGTGTATTAGTCACACAGACACACACACACACACACACACACACACACACACACACACACACACACACACACACACACACACACACACACACACACACACACACACACACACACACACACACACACACGTGCCCTGACGGCGTGTTACTTGTACACTCTGAGTCAAACTAAGGAGTGAGTATTTTAGTACACTTTCTGAAGCTGTCAAATTGCAATAGGAGTTGTAAAAAAAGACCTGCTGTCACTAACTACCGTCAGCGACTGAGAAACGAACTCTCGCTGGGGGTAAAGTGTACTTGCGATGCATGATACTGTAGCAGGTGCCCATTACACTTGCAGCTGCCGCGGGTTTGCAGACGCATTCCGCCTGGGCGTAAAACGGCCACTCTAACTGCCACGACACACTCATAAATCTCAGAGACGGATTTCAATGGCCCGTTTATGGTCCAAATCTTCCGCAATAATTTACCTCTAATCTGCACCACTGTTTCTGCATGATAAGACATTCCCCGGCTTAGACATAAACGCTGTCCAAAGTCATTTATACCAAGCCATATTTTACTGTCACCAGCTGTTCAAAATGTATTGAGTATTTTTGGAGAGCACAGGGAGGGATTACACTTTTTTGTCTCTGAAACACTTGTGTATGAGAAACAAACAAAAGCATTTGAGTGCAGTACGTTGTACCACATAATTCCCACACTGGCGATATGGGACTCTAATGTAGGTCAAAACTCAAAAGAGTGGACCAATATGACCCAGGATTTTCAACGGTCGCCATAGGCTAGTCAATCTAAGGTTTGACCCAAAGGAAATTGCAATAGTAATGGTTCAATGTTTTTTTATGATCCTTAGGGTCATCCAAAATAACATATTAAAAGTTGTGAATTATGTATTTAGTGTATCAAGGTAAATTTAGGGGGTTCAAGTTCACTTACTATACAGGAAAAAAAGACCCCCAAAAATCTTCTTTAAGTTGCATGTGAGGGGTCTAACTAGGGTTTTTTTCATGATCCTGAATCCATTGCAAGCATTCGTTTTGCACAAAAAACATTCGTCGGGTTAAAAACGGACACCACAAAACGGAGCTGACCCCAGAAAAGTGATGACTCATCACTATACCCTAGTTCTATGGGTCAGTTTTTAGCCCGAGGAATGTTTTTTGTGCAAAACAAATGCTTGCAATGGATTCAGAATCATGAAAAACCCCTAGTTAGACCCCTCACATGCTACTTAAAGAAGATTTTTTTGGGGGTCTTTTTTGGAGCTGTGTGAAACACAGGCTCCCTATACGTGGCTGTGTGGGTCTGTGTGTCTGTGTGTGTGTGTGTGTGTGTGTGTGTGTATGTAGCCTGACTTCGGCGCGTAACTAGTGCCGCACCATTTACGCCACTCGCGCAATATATACATCAAAATGTGCGGCTCGGCCGGGAATGGTGTTCTATTACCTTTCGTTCCGATCCGCCTTACCATGCCGACGTAATCGGCAAAAAACTACGCTTAATTGTCCCCATTGACTTATAATGGGACAATGCAAGAAATCACTTTCAAGTATTTTTCTCTCGTAAACCATAGGAGCTACAGTTTCAAACCTCGGAGAGGAGATTCATAATGATTTTAAGAATGAATCAAAAAATAATTACATCACTCGGCCTCATGGTGGCGCTATAACGGCCCACTTTACGTTTTGCCCCGTAACTCTTGAACCGTGGATCGGAAAATTTAAATTCCTTTTTCCCTGGATTCCTTGGGTCAAGGCGCATCTCCCCATATAGGCCACGCCCATTTGCGCCAGGATAGATTTTCCGCCATCTTGAATTTTCTCCAAAACACACTTTTTGCTCCTTTTCCTACATATTTTCTTCAAATGTCACAAAAAACGGTACACATGATGATCTACACACACACACACACACGCACACGCACACACACACACACACACACACACACACACACACACACACACACACAGCTCCACTTCACACGGGTGTGATTTTTTCCTGTATAGTAAGTGAATGGACCCAAACGTGAACCCCCTGAATTTACCTTTATCCACTAAATATATCATTCACAACTTTTAATATGTTATTTGGATGACCCTAAGGATCATAAAAAACATTGAACCATTACTATTGCAATTTCCTTTGGGTCAGGCCCTTTTTTGGCTTAGATTGACTGGCCTACCATGGTTATGTCAGGCAGGCCGACCTAGTGTGTGAAGTTTGGTCCAAGAAATCTTTAATACATTCCCTTTCTCAATGCAGGAAACATCAAAAGGTCTGATGCTACCGCATGAAAGTCTCTTTCATTGCGCCCCTGCTACCACTTTGTAGTGTATGTGTGTGCACATGCACGCACACACACACACGTACACACATGCACGCACACACACACGTGACTCACAATATCTAAACCTGGTGGATCATCAAGGTAATTTGTTCTATAAACGTAATGGAAAAAGTTGGACATTTTGTGAAACGTTTTCTGGTGTTAGCATTTAGGTATTCTGATCAAGGCTGTTTAACTAGATACTAGAGAGAAACGTATTTCTTTAAAGAGATTAAAATGTCCTTCCATTTCAAAGAATGTTTTATACAAGCTTTGGTTAACAAATCACTCCTGGACCCATATGGCCTTGATTTTACCTCTGCCTCTCTGACTGCTCAACGCTTTCCAATCTGCTAGATTTGCAGAAACTGAACTGACAAGGTCTACACCCACCCAGGGGGGTTTTCATCATAAGGTGTAGGAACAATTTGCTAATTCCGGGCTAATAACAGCATGCGTTCCCTGTGCAAATGAAAAGGCTTTCAGACAGTTAGCTCAACTAATTATCCGTTGTCTGACTACTGCCTTGAATCCCCCTGTTTAATAGCCTACATCTTAAATGTAAATTGAAGACATTTGTTCAGTGTTAAGGCAGTGGGAGAATGGCTTTTCTTCCTCCTTTTACATTGGACTTCAGTGGTATGCAATGCATAATGAACACGCTCATGTGAGCCCTGTGCGCGCGCTGGGATTGGCATACAGCAGTAGCATCAGCTGATGTGCAGGCAACATGAGCTGAGCTGTGATTGGTCTATTTTTGTGGGGCAAGAGATTCAGACAAAGCCTGTTCTAGACCAGTGGTTCTCAACCTTTTCAGTCCACGACCCCCAAAATAATCATATTTTAACTGGGGACCCCACCACCCTGACGAGCACTAAGAGTTGAGGCATTACATTTTGTATAACACGGTTCTATTGTGAAAATAGCAGATCTACATGCTCAAAACGACAATGTAGATTGTCTATTTTCACAATTTCACATTAAAAAGTCCTTTAGAAATGTGCAGATACCCTCTATGCACTTAAACTTTATGTTGGTTTGTTTACTGTTGAGAGAGAAAACAATATTGCACATTAAGTTAATCATCTGGGGACCCCCCCCCCCCCCCCCCCAATAATTTGGGGACCCCCCCTGGGCGTCCCGACCCACAGGTTTGAGAACCACGGTTCTAGACCAGTGTCTAGAACTCTTTTCATAGCCAAAAGATCCCAGTGCACTACCAGATATACGGTGTGTGTGTGTGTGTGTGGCTATTTTCAAAATGTTTGCCTCTTTCTTATATTATTTTACAATTTTGCCAATGTTTTACCAGTTTTTATGTTGATTACTTTTGATGCTATAATGGCCAGCCGTCTAGAATCTAGACGGCTGGCCCCTTAGGCCATTTAAAAAAGGGGGAATATATACAGTATATACTATTCATTACCCTCCTTAGTCGTCCTTACCTGGACGGACGGACAGACATTAATAGTTACTGGTCCTTACCCGTGTGCAGCCTTACCCGTTTATGCCTTACTCTTATATTTATAGTCTGGATGGCCAACATGTCATAAGAAGCTTGACCAATCCTCAAGCTTAAACCTCACCAAACGTAGAGGATTAGTTCCAGACGGAACTGCATAGTACTGCATACTGCATACTGTTATTTGATATGAGTTAAAGATGCAGTGCCATGATGTATTTACCCCCTAAAACATGATTATCATGTACTATGATTATACAAGGAGGACTTTTTCCAAAAGAGTGTACATAAATAGTTAAAATTTGATTTTTATGTAGCCACACCCACCCGTTCATTAAGTATGCCTGGTTGTCATGGTGGGGGGTTGACCCTAACCTCGCCTGGTGTTCGTTCACAACAGGCCGTTTGGTTTCCGCCTAAAGCGGAAACCACTAGAAGAAGCGGCGTCGCTTTGTTTTGGTTCCCCCTGTTCGTTTCCTCAATCAATCCCCATTGAGCGCAGGGGAATCATTTTGTGTTAAAACCGAATCCGGTTTGATCTTTCCGGCAAATTGTAGTCCTTTGAGGACTACAACATGACGTGTTGTGGTTTACGGAAGAAATACAAAATACAAAGGGACTACATAATTGCTCATAACAACCACACCAGGGGGTCTAATGAAGTACTGTCAACATCATATATGAAAACCAGAAAAGGTACAAAATGATGGCACCACCTCTTTAAAAAAAGGACCTCAATTGAAACAAGCCCAAAAGCTTTCTTGAGGTGTTGATACCAGTGTTGATACCAGTGAACTATACTGTCATGAAACTGTACCTTTTCCTATGCAAACTTCTAAGAAAGTCTTCAATATATATACGTATATGGACCCTAAATTAATAAAACAAAACATTACTGAAATGTGCCGGCATGTAAGTACTATATGGGAATGCATTCACAGGGCCATATGGCAATGTATGAATACACTATGTAAGAGGACAAAGAGGGCATCAGTCCTGTCAACAGAGCAGAGAGCCAAGAGCCCCCCCCATCCCCCCCAACGAAGCATCTCCAGGGAAGCACGGTGCATTATCCACCCTGTTTTGTTTCAAAAATCAGACGAGCCCACACTGAAATAAGCAAGGACAGACTGCCTGAGGACTGCAGGAGATGAGGCGTGTGTGAGATGGGCAGACGATCAATAGTTTCAGGGGCGGCTGTGGGGAGTGTAAAGATAGCAGATAAGTGGCCTTACTGAGACTCTGGATCGTTGATGACCAGGTTGTGTTGTCTGGGCTCAGTCATCTAATGGCTGATGGATTCTCATGAGTACTGTGTCCACTGTGGGTAAGAGGAAAAAGCAGAGAAGGGAGAAAAACGAGTTAGTATCAAGATTTGATCAGAAATTGGCCACAACATTTGCACAAAACGTACCTGATTGGAGATGCAACAGCCCTGCTTGAAGCAGACTAACGATTTATGTGGGTATCAATAGCGTAATTTAATAAAGTTTAGGCTGATATAAAATACAACTTTTACTTCAGCTAAACCACCAACTACGGCTTTTGGTTAGAAAAACTCAACACATAATAAACTGATGCCCAAAGTAGCAAGTTCATTCTCTGAGCTAAGCTTAGAGTTCATTATAATGCTTACCACAGCAACTTTTAGCACCAAAGTCATACACTTCAGCAAAACAATCACATTGGCACCCAGATAAACACAAGCAGCCCAAAGACTTAGTTCAAAGTCTGGCAGAAAGCCTTTATAGATATGAATAAAACGCCCAGTTTTAAGCCCAAACTTTTACATCACACTGACCAGATTAGAAAACAAAATAATACTTAAAAATGTTTCTTATCAACTGTAAATCCTCCTCCACATATAGGCCTACAGTCATTTCCACTGAGGCAAAGACAAAGCCGATGGGATCATCGTTCTCCAGCTGGAGAGTAACAAAATGAACATTTCCGTGGTGTTCCCCTCATTGTCGGATGCATTCAAGTGAAAGACATACAGTATTGGCATCCCATGTTTGTATGTGGCTTTATGAATAATGGATGGGAAGAGGCAGCTGGGCCACTATCAAGGCATTCTCCTCACCCTAAGGCTGCATTTTCATAATGTATGGTTAACTCATCCCAACCACATGCCGGAGTATTTTGAGGTTGCCTCACATATACCTCAACAAATATACATTCTCACTTCCGAGGATGGGGCCAGCGTGTTCTGTACCTGCACCGTGCACAGTAGCCTACAATCCTCAGTAATTTATTTGAACTCAGAGAGTACACACATAGCCAAATGGACCCGTAACACTGAGGATCTTACTGTGTGGTGCGAAAGTAATCAATAAAAGCCGCAGAGTGGCCATAAAGTACAGTATATAGTATAGTATACGCAGGTGCACTCACAGACAAGTTGCTCTCTTGATCTCTGCATTTCACTCTGCTCCTGTTCCTGTGTCTTTGCTAGCAATATGCAGTACACATTATTCTTGATCTTGAACAGTACGTATCTGCTTAAAATGGCAGCAAAATGCCTAAAATGTTAATGCAATGTGCACACAAATTATGATAATCAAGTCCAGCGGTGCTGAAAGAGACTCTTTTTGCAGCAGCCATATTGTCATGAAATAGCAGTTTTACTTCTTTCGCAGGTGTTACCAATGATACTAATTAAGTGTAGCAGAGCCTTTCCAGTGAGCGAACTTGCACAATTGTGACGGGACACAGCGTTATGTAATGTGAAGGAAGTAAAATTGCACCTGCTTATGAGGGTACGCCTTATATAGACCCTTATAAGGGAACAAAGGGACATTTTGTCCCCACGTTTTTAGGACTGGACGGATGGACAGACATTAATAGTTACTGGTCCTTACCTGTGTGCAGCCTTACCCGTTTATGCCTTACTCTTATATTTATAGTCTGGATGGCCAAAATGTCATAAGAAGCTTGACCAATCCTCAAGCTTAAACCTCACCAAACGTAGAGGATTAGTTCCAGACGGAACTGCATAGTACTGCCTACTACATACTGTTATTTGATATGAGTTAAAGATGCAGTGCCATGATTTATTTACCCCCTAAAACATGATTATCATGTATTATGATTATACAAGGAGGACTTTTTCCAAAAGAGTGTACAGAAATAGTTAAAATTCGTTTTTTATGTGGCCACACCCACCAGTTCATTCTGGTTGTCAGGTGGGGGGTTGACCCTAACCTTGCATGGTGTTCGTTCACAACAGGCCGTTTGGTTTCCGCCTAAAGCGGAAACCACTAGAAGAAGCGGCGTCGCTTTGTTTTGGTTCCCCCTGTTCGTTTCCTCAATCAATCCCCATTGAGCGCAGGGGAATCATTTTGTGTTAAAACCGAATCCGGTTTGATCTTTCCCGCAAATTGTAGTCCTTTGAGGACTACAACATAACGTCTTGTGGTTTACGCTCCAGACCGGTTAGTTACAACCCCGAAAAGTGAAGTGATCCCAGACTAGGCTGACCCAGCTGAAGTTAGCCACACCCACAGTGTTGGGTGAATGGTAAAAGGGGAGGGGATGATTATGTCATTTAATCTCTGTTTTTGGATCGGCACTTTTGACCCACAAGGTGTCAGCCTCTAGGAAGAAATACAAAATACAAAGGGACTACATAATTGCTCATAACAACCACACCAGGGGGTCTAATGAAGTACTGTCAACATCATATACATATGAAAACCAGAAAAGGTACAGGGTTAGGGTTAGGGTAACCCTAACCCTAACCCTAACCCTAACCCTAACCCCCTGTCTGTCATCATCATTTATGACATCATGCCTTTTGTAGGCATGTCATCATCATGTCATCATCATATATACCCTTTATATAGAAAAGGGACAGACCGACATTTGCTTATGTAGGCCTACCCATTTCATGGGTCTGGCAAAAAAAGGACCTCAATTGAAACAAGCCCAAAAGCTTTCTTGGGGTGTTGATCTTGTACCAGTGAACTATACTGCCATGAAACTGTACCCTTTCCTATGCAAACTTCTAAGAAAGTCTTCAATATATATACGTATATGGACCCTAAATTAATAAAACAAAACCATACTGAAATGTGCCAGCATGTCAGTACTATATGGGAATGCATTCACAGGGCCAACGTTTTTAGGACTTGGGTTACTTGGGAAAATGTCTCCATGTCTAAAGCCATGTATTACGTTAATCAGGTCAATAACTTATCAGGAATGTATACAGTAACAGTATAATGTAGGCTACTACATATTTTATTTGTAATTTACACTTAAACTGAAGCCTGATGGTCTATGAACATACTAAATTATTATATAATTTTTTGTATTCATTTGAGGTTTGGCATTCTGTACCGCTATTGATTTTCACAAAAAATAAGTGAATTCTAAGTAGAAGTCACATCAGATTAACAACTTCCCAAGTCAGCAGACACAAGAACATTTTAATCATAAAACAAATTCACAAGATAAAATAAATGACAATTTGTTTTATTAACTCATTCTGTGCCGTTTGCGTGATGTCACGCGATAAGTACTCGAGTACTTACAGTGCCGAATGCGTGATGTCGCGCGAAAAGTAATAAATTACTGTAACGTTGAGTACATTACCGAGTAGAATGGCCGGATGTCCGGAGACGAAAATCCGCGCTGATTTGTCATCATCACGGCTCCACGAGCACACAATAGTCATCCCATAACATTGAGGTGGACGGGGGATCTCATCTTTAATGTCCATTATCTCAAAACTACACTTTAGAAGCGAAGATGGAGGCAGATGCTCGCTTATATAACACATGTATAAAAGCTCCAACGCAATCCAGCATGGCACCACGTAAACAACGATCGGTTCCGGCGCACGACCCGATGACGTCAGACCGGAAGTGATCACGCGGTGCACTTCTGGGCCTTCAAAATAAGAGAGTGCAAGTGGACGGAGCCTGCGGGAGGCACTCTGGACATCATTGCGACCGAAAATCGCGGGCACAAAATGAGTTAAAACAAATTGAATACCTCTAAAGTGCTGGGGGAAACGACATGCCCAATTGTACAACAAGACTTCCCAACATGCGCACATACAGTCCATTCACCACCAGTGTATTAGTGGCTGTGCATAATTATAAATCTAGGCTAAATCTAACCGTATTGTTTGCACCTAACATGATCCAACTTTTAATCAAATCACTAAACTCTGTTCCCTGCACAGCCACAAACAGTCACAGTTGACTGATTAGTTGGATCTGAATGAGGTGTTGAAAAGCTTTTTGCTTTGGGAGTGACAGGCAGACCCAGTGCTGCGGGAAATAAGGGAATAAAACTTAGGGCAGGTCTTCAACAGGGGGACCTCAGAGTTACTACAGGGGGTCCTTCAAATCTTTGTTTGATAGAAACTTTTTTTTCTTCTGTTTTTATTAACCACTTGAACCCTAACGTCCATATTCTGAGAACTTTAGCCAAAATAGCAGATCTACAAGCTCACAAGAGCTTGCACACACACTACTTGGCTAGATCAGCTATTTTCGGCAAAGAGGTTTGGTGTAGAGGGGAAAAAGAGCACACTAAGTACAGAGTGAAAGGTCAAAATTATTAAGTATTGACGGTTCAAGTGGTTACATACCGGTATATCTAACACAAAATGACATGAATCCAAAATACACTGATGACTGTGCCGTCAAACAATGAAACTATATGGAATCTGGGGGTCCCTGCTTCATCTCTCTCTCAGCTAAGGGGTCCTTGGCCTGAAAACGTTGAAGACCCCTGACATAGGGGAGGCAGCGGCTCAGTAGGTTGAGCAGCCAACTGGGAATCAGAAGGTCATACATGTAGCCCCTGGATGCTCCCCCATGCGCTCACCTGGACAGCACACTGCTGGGTCAAAGGCAGAGAAATGTACCCTCTGGGAATCAGTAAATACCCCTTTTTTTATATAACAGCAGGCGTGGCTCGATCCTATCCATGGTGCTGGCTGAGTTATGGCTGTTGTTTTGTGTGTGTTGTTATTGCCTTGGATTTCCTACTATTCATAGATGAGACACCACTGACTGAGCTGTCCTTACATTGTTAACAAGGCTGTGTAGCCTATTTAAATGCATTGATTCAGTAGTTTATTTTATGTAATGTATTCTAAAGCAGGCAGCACTTACAGCTATAGGAGAGATCCAATGTCACAACATTTCAATTCAAATGTAAAGAATATATATTGTAGGCACTGGTACACAATCTCAGAATGCACTGTAAATAGTGTGTGTCTCTCTCAACCCTCCCCCTACTATCTGGTACAATCCGCCGCTGCCAATCTAGTCTCCTATTAAGGGACATTCAAAAGGCTTTTTAAAAACTCTATAGTCATTGTGTCTGAAGAACTGCCAGCCACCTCGGATAGGATAAATTGGATAGGAAACCATTACTGCTTTTCTCCTTTTTTTTATTTTTTTTTTATTTGTTTTGCAATGATGGATTATGCGTCTGATGAAAGAACAGTGTCAATGTTCTTTTTTATGTCATTAGGAATACAATGACAGAGTCTGGAGCTGCAGACAGTTTTCTTGCTGAAAACGATTCGAGCCATTTCTGTGAACCAATGCTGGCCAATCAAAGCATAGTCTGTCAATATTACAGTGGTTTTCAAACGTTTTGTGTCCAAGTTATAACAATGGGCGAGTCCAAATCTCAAGGCACACCAGTAATCACCGCAAAACTTTGTGGAAAAACGGTTTAATTAAAAGTTTTCACTTCACAACGTTTTGTATAATACATGGCATAATAATGTGTGGTCGTTCCAAAATCCCAAGGCACACCTGGCATTGTCTCACAGCACACCAGTGTGGCTCAGCACACAGTTTGGGAACCACTGATATGATGTGCATTATCAGAGGATTGCCACCCAAATCCTTCGTGTTTTCTAATACCTGCGTGTAGAAGACCCTCAGGAATGGTTTCCATTTCAGACACATTTGAGGTGGACGTGCTGCAGCTAACCAAAAAAACAAAAGTCTTCAGCCAGGTTTTAGAGACTGCGTGCTCAAGCTGGCTGAGGGAGCGACCAGTACACTGTTCCTGTGAACGTGCGTTGGCGCATGCGCATTGCAATGACAAGTCTATGGACGATAACGGATATACCAGCTCCTGGTAGTTGGTAGTCCGACTACTGAGCCTTGGCCAAGGCATGACAGGGGTGATAACAGACCCATCCCAAGGAAGGATAACACGGAAATCGGCTGGCTCAAAAGAACACTTCATTTGCATCCAGCGTCTGGTTGAATGGGCCGGAACGGAACCAAAAGCAGAAAATCCCCCGCCAACAGAGATTAGTAGAATTCATTTTGTTCTGAGTGGAATGGATCTGTTTGGATCAGCAACTATAAACAACTAGTCCACCCCTGCTTTCACAAATATATATGAGGTACTAAACTACACTGAGTCCACACAATATGAGGTATCAGCCTGCACTAATACAATATGACATACTACAATACACTGAGAGTACATGAGGTACTAACCTACACTACAATTACATAAATGATGAGCTACTAACATACACTACAATTACATAGATGATGAGCAACTAACTAAGTTTGCAGGCGCTCACAGCTATGTTGCAGCAGTGATCCAACTGATATGGCCATTATGGAGATCTGTATCTGTCAGTCCTTGCACACTTGCCCACATGCCCCTAGTGCCCAGTTGTCCAGGTGCGCACCTCTCCAAGTTCCCACATGTCCCTATTGCCCAGTTGTCCAAGTGCAGACATGTTCCTAGTGCCCAGTTGTTCAGGAGTCAACCTCTCCTAGTGCCCACATGTGCCTAGTACCCAGATGTTTTGGTGGCCATTTGTCCAGGTGCCCACCTCTCCTAGTGCCCACATGTCCCTAGTGCCGTGTTGCCCAGGTGGCCAACACTCCAAGTGCCCACATGTCGCTAGTTGTCCAGATGGCCACCGCTCCAAGTGCCCACACGTCCCTAGTGCCCAGGTGTCTGTCTGTCGGTCCATCCATCCATCCATCCATCCATCCATCCATCCATCTCTATTAAATAAGAAAAAAGAAAAACACAGCCTGACTGTGTGGGGCCCCAGGCAGCCACCTAGGCCTGGCACTGCACCGCCTATAGGCCAAAAAGGCCCTGACTGTGTGGGATGATGGGTTAATCTACACTACATTTACATACTGTAAATGATGAGCTACTAACCTACACTACGAATACACCAGTAAGACTACCGAAATCGGGAGATAAGCGACCGTCAGGTCGCATTCACAAACTTTAGAAGGCAATGGTAGCCAATCAGGAGGGAATATGGGAAATGGGACAGATCCATGTTGATGACATGACTAGAAGAGGGCCATGTGAGAAATGAGGGGTGGAGGTTGCGGTTTGGCAGCCAAGTAGTGTGTGTGCAAAGATGGCATGGATAGGGGCAACGGTGGCGGATATGAGTAGGGCAAAAGTGTGACGCGACGTGACGGACAGACAGACAGACAGACGGACAGACGGTGGAGGTTTTGATAGTAACTGCGACCCAATGGTCGCAATAAAGTATGAGGTACTACACTGCACTGAAATGACATACAATATGAGGTACCACTCTACACTGAGAGGGAGTCTACATACAATATGAGGTACCACTCTACACTGAGAGGGAGTCTACATACAATATGAGGTACCACTCTACACTGAGAGGGAGTCTACATACAATATGAGGTACCACTCTACACTGAGAGGGAGTCTACATACAATATGAGGTACCACTCTACACTGAGAGGGCGTCTACATACAATATGAGGTACCACTCTACACTGAGAGGGAGTCTACATACAATATGAGGTACTAAACTGGACTGAGAGTACGTACAGTAATATGCTTTTAGCCTCACATAGCCAGACAATATCACTGTGTGGATATTAGTCTGGTTCTTCTCAGACAGTGTTCTTTTCCAGTTACGAAGATTCAAACAGACTCTATTGGTTAGACCTACAACCAATCAGAGTAGCGCAAAGGTGATACACCCGCCCTACATTTGCATACTGGGCCCTGGTTGGTTCCTCACGACTTGAGCTGTGAAATATTTGAATAGCTGAGCAGGGCCAGACCTTATCTGTCAAGGGCAATTTTTCTTTGCAATGGCAGATCCGTCTGGCTACGCAAGGCTAGTAGGCTATGGAGTACAAATCTAGACATCATCGATACAGTAGTCTTCTGTCCTAAAATAGCATTTTAAACATGTAGCTTAATCTCAGTAAGTGTTGCTTGCCAAAAAGAGTGATCTACAAGCTAATTAATGCAGTATAAGTTAGGATTTATTGCACCAAGTACAAGTGATGTACTGTTAACAAAATGGAGAGAGGGCGAGATCATTTAGCGACCTACAACCGGGTCGCGACGTGGTCGGTAGTTTTCAGCGACCGGGTCGCTAAATCGACCGACTGGGACGGTAAAACCACCGACCGGGACGCTAGAACCACCGACCGGGACGCTAAAACCACCGACCGGGACGCTAAAACACCGACCGGGTCGCTAAATCGACCGACCGGGACGCTAAAACCACCGACCGGGACGCTAAAACCACCGACCGGGTCGCTAATTCCACCGACCGGGACGCTAATCCAGCGACCGGGTAGGTAAATCCACCGACCGGTGGTCGCTTCCACCGACCACCGGGCTACTAACCCTAACCCTAACCCTAACCCTAACCCTAAACCTAACCTCAGTAACCTTACCTCAGTTAGGCTAACCTGCCACGCAACCTCCCGACCGGGTCGCTAAATCACCGACCGCGTCGCTAACTCACCAACCGCGCCGCTAAAGCGAGCGACCGGGTCGCTAAATCGACCGACTGGGGCGCAAAATCTTCCGACCGGGTCACTAGATGTACCAACCGGGTCGCTAAATCTACCGACCTAAAACTGCAGGCAGGTCGGTAGATTTAGCGACCGGGTCGGTCGATTTAGCGGCGCGGTCGGTGATTTAGCGACCCGGTCGCTCGATTTAGCGACCCGGTCGCTCGATTTTGCGACCCGGTCGCTGAAAACTACCGACCACGTCGCGACCCGGTTGTAGGTCGCTAAATGATCTCGCTCCTACTGACAAAATGACTTTGCTATTTAACTAATTCAGATCACATTCCACCCCGAAAGGCATACTAGATTTCACATTTTACACCTACAGTTTATGTTAATCTCTTGTAGAATCAATGTGAACGTCTGTGTAGTTTATAGATAGTTTTGGACTCTCAATGTGTAGCAAATGCTTGTGATATAGTCATCAAATGAGTTAGCTGGCTATCATGACCTAAATGTGGGTTTGGCAGACCCCAAAGACATTCTGACAACCTTTGCTCTCTTTTGGCATGCATTAATAAAGACCTAATCTTGAAAGCATCCAAAGACCTACAAATTAGTATCCCAAAAGTGCCTGCCAGAGATTTCTTTCCCCCCTCAATTCCATTACCAGCTCACGCCAAAATGTGGTTGCGGGTCAATTAATTTCTATCGTCCCCCATACATTTTGACAGGAATCCTATCACAAGTTAATTCAGTTAAAAAGAAAACACACTATTTGAATTGAGAGCCTACACTGAAACAAAATAAGACACAAATTCAAGATAGAGTAGACGTATCTCAACCTAATATATTATGATGACATTTTCAATAATTGTAGAGCCTGCACATATAGCCCCTGGGTCAGTTTTAATAAACAGGAGAGACGGTATCAACTGGAAGCACTCGATAGCCAAGCCGGTGAAAAGGTAAAGGCCTGTTTATTGGGCTTCGCTTCTCCGGCGCGCCGATGGCATTCTCGAGATACCCTCGACTTAAAAGTATTCTTTCGCCTGTTGGATCAAAATTTCAAGCTCACTGATAACATAACCCAATCATAATGGGTAATGCCCTGTAGCTCCCAGTGTTTTTTGTGTGCTGGCAAAAGCAGATAAGAGGCGGGAAACATGCAGACGGAGGCTGGGACTGGGCTGGCCCGTGTCCAGCTCAACCTCCCGAGGGGGCAGCACTCTGCCTGCTCTGGGCAGATGTCAGGCTCCTGGCGTCGGAAAGGCAGGTGCAAGCGTGGCCAAATCCACCGCCGAACCTGCAGTGTCCTGGCCCTACAGGCGGAGGTTACAGTAACTGGTGCCAGACACACAGTGGTGGGAAAAGCACTCAAACGTTTTACTTAAGCAAAAGTATCAATACTGCAATGTAGAAATACTCTGTTAAAAAAGTAAAAGTCTGGAATTTTAAAAGTACACAGTTATGGGTCTGAAAATACCAAAAGTAGAAAGTACTCGTTATGTCCCATTTCAAGTCTTCAAATGCATAAAAATGTTGATGCAACGCATTGTGAGCTTGTAGATCAGCTATTTTCAAATGGTCAATATAGGGTTGACTAATCATGTATGTTTTTTGTTTTGTAATAATAATAAAAATCTATAAAGTAATTAGTAACTAAAGTTTTCAAATAAAAGGAGTTGTGTAAAAGTAGGGGTGGGCGATATGGTGATAATTATCGTTGAGACGATACAATGTATCCACGATATGCCTTTTCAGAGGTATCGTATGTATCGTCGTGATACAATTGAGGGAGCCTTGTAAAAAATCCTGTTCAATCGTTAATACAGAGATTCATTGCAGAATTCAATTAAACCTGCATTTTGGTCAAAATCATCAGTTCTCAAACTTTAAAATGTCAAGGTCTCCACTTAACTCTGACAGTATACAAATGAAACCAAATGGACCCGTAATAGTCTCATTTGTATACTGTCAGAGTTACGTACTTGTAAAGTTCAATTTAAACCTTCCAAAAGGAACCCAGAGAGTCAAGTTTTTTTCAAGTAACTTGAAAAATAACCATAAAAACCAACATGAAAAATAATCGTGATAAAATCGTGTATCGTGATACAGCTTGGGAAAATATTGTGATATTGTATTTTTCCATATCGCCCACCCCTAAAATATTTGGATCCGAAATGTAGTGGAGTAGAAGTAAAAGTATTGTAAATTGGAAATAGTACAAATATCTCAAAATTGTACTTAAGTAAATGTACACCACTGCAGACACAGCAGGAAGAAAAGCCGTCGGGCACAAAAGTAGCTCAAATAGCCTATCTGAGAGTAAGTACGTTCTCTATCTTTGGAAGGTTTTGCCTATAATAACATCCCCAATAGCGGACACCAGGTTGAAAGTGGTTAAGCCTGTCTGTGGGTTTTTATAAATATTTAACCAATTGTAACACATGCAATACCAATGAGCCTGTGACTAAACCATAACTACATTGGATCCATTGGAACACAGGTTCTTTATTAATTTCCTGAAAAGTTGTGGTTTTGGACATACAGCTGTGCCGTTCAACTCTGTTTCTTTCCCTGTTTTGCCTTTCTAATTGTTATGGAGAACGGAGCGTATTTTTGCAAAAAAAAAAAAAACTCGCAAATGTCAAGAAACCACTCCATTCCTATTGAAAAGCAGAATCCACCTTCATAGTTAGATTTAATCTTCGAAAAGAAGAAGGTCATAAAAATAGCAAAAATTCTTTCCCTGTTTTGCCTTTCTAATAAACCCTTTTGCAAATCCCGCCCCATTCTGCCCTGTTACTATGATGGGACATTAACCCTGGGCAGATTGTTTTTATAGTGGAAGTGGATGGGATTTTTTTCCCCTTCATAGCCTCATTACAGCTATATAAAGTACCAAAGGAAAAACACCTAGGTGATATTAATAAAAAGGGAAGACAAAGGTACAGTAGTTACATTGCAAAACAGGGGATTTACCCGAAAATATATGTTTTAATTTGTTTAATCCCAGTGGGACAGAATCCTCTTTGCAGATTCTTTTATAGTGGTAGTGGATGCGATTTTTTTTCCCTTCATAGCCTCATTACAGCTATATAAAGTACCACAAAAAACACATCTACGTGATATTAATAAAAAGGGAAGAAAAAGGTACAGTAATTATATAGCAAAACAGTAGTTTTCCCCCGAAAAATAAATGTTTTAATTAGTTTAATCCTCTGGATCAGAGATAGAAAGAGAAGCGCATTGCATCTTGGGTACTAGGAAGAGGACAGAGAGAATGTTTCTCCTCACATAATAGGCTGGCTTTTCGTAATTCTGCCCATTTAAATTATATGTACCCAATCGTGACTCTTAGACCATTGATAAGGTACATGTGAACTAGTTTGTTGAAGCTTATTCGTTATGATGAGCGAGATCGCTTGACGCTTGCCGTCGCTATCACCGTACCGGCCGATCTCCGTGTCGCGCACTGCGGACAGTTTTTGAAAGGCTGAAGCAACATTCTCCACTGCACAAACTCCACCCCCGATAGCAAAAAGTGAATGTTTTTTTCTGGTTGGCCAGTCAGGGAGTCTCAGGGACCAATCAGAAGGCTGACAAACGGTCTATTGTTATGGAGAATGGAGCGTATTTTTGCAACAAAAAAAAAAAAACTTGCAAATGTCAAGAAACCACTCCATTCCTTCTGAAAAGCCACCTTCATAGTTAGATTTAATCTTCGAAGTCAGAGAAGGTCATAAAAATAGCAAAAATAGCTTATCTACAAGCTCAAGTTTCTGCCAATCCCCTGAAAATCTGCTGTCTTGTCAATGGCAGGACGTGTGAAGTTTTGAAGTGGCACATCTGTACAGGTTTTCCACCCAACAGCAACAATAAGGCATCTCCCCCCAAAACAGATTACTTTTAAAATGAGCAGACACCAAGGTGTGGCTCATTGCTGCAGGGCTTTCGACTCAACGTTCATGGTAAATAAGTGCCTTTATAGAATTAACGGGACCATGAGATTAGTACGACTCCTCGTGCCTTGACTAATTGTGTGTTATAACATCACCTGGGAAAATGTCGTACTTCTTCCACTGCAGTCGTACACAAGAGAGGTTTGAACCCAGTGACAGCTGTTTAATTAACTCATTGACTGCCAAGGCACGAGTTTCACGAGTTATTACAGTACTCCCAGGCTGCCACAGCCCGAGTTTCCCGAGTTGGAAGCCATTTTGAAAAAAAAAAAAAAAAGATTTTTTTTTTTTTTTTCAAATTTTTTTTTTATAAAAAAATTTCTAAAAATGCCTCAAATGTATTAGGCATGATCGCAATTGCGAAATTGCATGTTTAGCCCCATAACAAACACATCTTTCAAAATGTCAAAAATGGCTGTTTTGTCTTACTTTGAAGGCTTGTATCTCATGAATGCCTGAACGGATTTCCAAGCGGATTTTTTTGTTTGAAAGCTGTTAAAAAGTACTACACATATGGTGCATGATCTAGGCATGGGCGTGCACGATCCGTGCACTAAAAATTGATCCGTGCACTAGAAATTTGGAAGGTGGCAGTGTTTGTTTTGTCTGACTTTGAAGGCTTCTATCTCATGAATGCCTGAACGGATTTCCAAGCGGATTTTTTGGTTTGAAAGCTGTTAAAAAGTACTACACATATGATGCATATATGGTGCATGGGCGTGCACGATCCGTGCACTAAAAATTGATCCGTGCACTAGAAATCTAGGATAGTGGCAGTCTGGTACTTGGGGGCCATCTTGAAATGGCATTCAATGAGTTAAGAAGTGCCTAAATCATCAATGTTCCTGCCAGGCGCACATGGTGAAATATGCAGATGTGCATCATCAGTGTCCAAGAAGTGAAGTGATTCGTCATCTCACAGGGGAAAATGAGATTTGCAATACCTAACGAACAGAATAATGGATAAATCAACTGCTAAGAAAACAAACAGAAGGCACAAACAGTCACTCTGCTTCATTGAGCACATTCAAGACTGTCCCTCTGAACACTCGCTCCGTCCCTTCTATGGGCAGAGAGGGGACCGATGGCAGCTTGGGTCTACAACCTGACCCACTTTAAACGATAATTGATTTTCCGTGTCAACTTCAGTCAAGCTAGGTTGAACTGTAATTCCACACGAGCAAAGTAGAATTAATCAGTCTATTCCCCAACGTGCACGCAGCAGGCCCAAGGGCTGACAAGCACATGAAACAGCAGGCAAATGTGTATTATTGATTAAACAGCCACCTTCTCCGAGCCAAGCTAACTAGTAAAATATTTTTTTCAAAGCTCATCAGTGGACTGTGTTTGGTTTGTTCATTCAGATTTGAGGGCTTTGGGTGTTACGTGGCTGCAGTAATCTTCATCTATTGCCATGCTATATTACGCCATACAGACTTGAACTAGAACTTCTTCATATAGGTTGCTTATAATGTAGGTGACCTACAAGGCTAGGTCTTGCAGGTCACCTACATTATACTTACAGGCTTCCTCTATGGTTTTCTCTGTACGACGCTCTGCCAGATAATACCTGAAAACATATGAATACTCAAATAGTATCAAATAACAAATCCTTGTGTACCAAAGAAAAGACTGAGAGAGGAGAAGAAACTGTACATTGCACGCATTTAAATATACACTTCAGGTCTAACCACTTAGTCAGACGATGAATAGTGAAAATAGCAAATCTACAAGCATACAACATGTTGCAATGTGCAAGTTTCGCCTATAATGACGTGCCCAAAATAGGTACCTCGGGTTGAAAGTCGTTAATGCAAGCATTATTAGGCTAATGCAAATGTCAGTGAGGGCAATTTTAAGTTGTGAGGGTCTAATGAAGTTTATCAAGAAAAGTTCTGATGGATGCTAAATAGAATCTATGGGGGTTAGGGCTTGCATTTGCAAAGTTGAAACGTGTAATTAGAGTATAGGATTTATGTTAAGATAAACTAACATTAATGCCAATGAGTCAGACAGATATTGTGCGTTTTCATTGTTGCCATGAGGTGGAAATCACATTTACTCGTAGTTTGCTGAATCTATTTTAGGACCACTGACCTTTTTTTAAACTGTTAACTCATACAGTGCCATCCGGCCACAAGGGGCGCTAGAGTGCCAGAAATTTCTCCATAGACCTTCTTTATAGCTTTCGTCGACCCTCTCCCAACTGGCTTGTGTTTTCACTCCAGTCAATGCTATGGGTGATGAGAGGAGGAAGCTAGCTGACACGTAGCCAAAATGCTAACCCATTTAGAAGCCCGATCTAAAGCTATTTCAGCCGCAAAAAACTTTCTCTTTGGGTCTGGGAACACAATCCGGAGAAAATCCTGTCTAAAGATGTGATTTATTATTGGAGTGGGCGGCGCGATGCGGCCGTTAGCGCGAATACGGCCCGTGGATGGCCGAGTCTAAGTCCCGGGCATGGATGGACGTCTAGACCGGGGCTTCGTTGAGGCCTCCGATTAAATAATTCATTTTATTAAATATCCCGGACATGTTCGGGATAGGCACCCTGGAATACATCCCGGTACCGGTACCGAGTTTTTTTTTGGGGGGCTCTAAACTTTATTTTAAACCATTTTCAATGGAATAAATCGTCGGAGCATCTAGCGTCTCTCGTTGGTGAGCGCTGGTCGAGCCGGGACCACCCACGTTGCTCCAAGCAGCTCGGGGTAAGTAAAATAGCAAATAAAAAATTGTTTTTGATCCCGAACATCCCGAACATGTTCGGGATAGGCACTTAAAGGGTTAACAACAGCAGTGATATGTTGACGCTTAAAGGAATACCTTAGGATATCTCAGCTATGTCCTTGTATTTGTTGGCAAGACTGAATATATCCTAATGATTAATACATGGCCTGTCAACCTTGTCTGTATCACAGAGGCACCGAATCAAAAGCACCCACCGCCATTCTCCCCTCTGCCACCAGGAGCAAAGACCTCGACAGGGAGACTCTCCATGGACACACGTGATGAAGGTAAGGTAGTGGGCTCACAAAGGATGTTTCTCAACAACAAGTACACAACCAGACTTAGTTTTCTCCGACCTTCTCCAACTATGACGTATTAACCCTGGGGAGGTTCACTGCGTGTGAATGCTCTGTTTTTTCTTCTCAGTTATACATTCCCACAAGGGGGGGAAAGTAGGGCCCAAGGTGGAGGGGCCTTAATCATTTTATACTTTAGCTATTTGCAGATAAGCTCACAGCGCGGCACTCTGTGCCGCGCTGCGAGCTTGTAGATCTGCTATTTTTGAAAAGTCGTGAAAATGTGAGCAAATCTTTGAATATACAGTATGCATTTTTTAAGTTAACATTTGTAACTAAAATTTTGCTTCTGGCGCGTCCCTGGAACTAAATATTTTGAAATGGGGTCAGTGGCCAAATACATATCATTTTGGGGGTCTTTGACATGAAAAAGTTTGAGCACCACTGACATAGAAACATATAGGTTTTTCAAAAAACCTTAGAAGGATTTGAAATATTCAAAGACCTTTCACGATTTTTCAAAAATAGCAGATCTACGAGCTCGCATAAGCTTATATTATCTGCTATTTTTCAATAGTTAAATAGTTTCCCGGTGAACCTGTGCGCAAAGGTGGGGGCGCGGGAGTGTGGGGACCAAGGAGGGCACGCCTCTTCCGGTTGCGCTTCTTTGATTGACATATTTATTGGAAGTATTCCATAGGAAAAGGTACAGTTTGTACATGTTAGGAAGCATATTTGTAAAAGTTAATTATATCATGCATTTTAGGAATAGCTTGTGTGTCCATTTTGCAAAAATGTCTAGATGATGAACTCGCCCCTCGGCCCCTGATATAAAATGATGAGAACGAGAGGCACTCTTACACTAATCGTGTACAAGATCGCGGTTCCACTAGTTTTACTAGTAGGCTGTGTAGGCCTAATTAAGCCTTTTCAGAAGTTAATTTTATGTTTTCCATTTAACAATTTCCTTTATCCTCATTTTGCTGACTGTATCCTCAACTGTTTTCGCCAGGTTTTAAGGTCTTATTTTAGTTGTTTCTCATTAGCGCGCTTCCATTGCTAGAGGTCCGTTCTCCTCCTACAACACAGCCCATCTGCGGATTGACTTCTGTGTGCAGCCTGCGCTCGCACAATGTGAGTGGGGCTATCCGTCCCGGATGTGATGTAGGGAGCTCGCGACCATCCTTGCCCACCGGCCCCCACCGTTGCGCACAGGTTCACTGGGAAATACGCGGTCGCGGAAGTGACTGGGTCTGTCTCATTTCTCTCCAAAAGCCCTTGAATATGATTAAGGATTACTGTTATTATGGTAAGCTCACTCACATTTCATATCACACATACCATACAGTAAGAACTCCTGAGTCCTGGGACTTTCACTTCCAAGTTGGGAGAACGTATTACTGTGAAAATCTGTCGGTGGAAAAATGGTTCATTATTATAAGTGTGATTATTGATATTAAATACATTTCTAATGCAGATTATCATTTAACCAAAATGTTCAAGATACAATATATCTGTTACAAACACTTTTCAAACACACTTTTCAAATGACTATACAAATTAAATTACTGAGGGGCACCCGCTGGCCTACTGGTCCGGGCGCATACCACTTAGGCATGGCTGCCTGGTGACGTCGCCGGTTCAATTCCCGATCCGGACGACCTTTGCCCATAGACCGTAAAATATATGGACAGTGCGACGCCATTGGTTTCTATGCAGCGCAACTGAAGTATTTTGGGTCCTTGGCATGGGTGTCGCCATCATAGATTGAAATGCGACCAGAGGAGGCTATTGGCTGCCAACGGTCACGTGCAACCGCAGGGATACATGGGAGAATGTGGTCGGAACCTCCCGAAATACAGCACACGAAGAAGAACACAGCCGGCTGGTATCAGTTTAGTTGGCCACGCCCCCCGCAACTTTATCATCAATTTTAACATAAATGGGACCTTATTTTCACAAAACGCATATCATCATGATTGAAAGGCAATTTTTAACTAGCGATAGGAACCATAAAGTATTTATGAAAATGTTAATTAAGGTTAGAAAACTAAAGGGGAAAATGAATGGGGTCCAATGGAGAACAATTCTTTTTGCGATCGGCCGCGACAGCGCAACTAGCGGCCAATCATAGGAAGTTTTAGTTCCGTATTGGAATCATTTTAAATCGGCGGAACTATGCCCCTGCCTTTGCCGCATGTCACTCCCCGTCTCTCCTCCATTTCCTGTCAGTCTACTGTCCTATCAATAAAGGCATAAAAGCCCCAAAACAAATATTAAAAAAGAAAATTACTGCACTATTTCCTTTTTAAGTAGACTACACAAGGTAGCCTGAACAGGCTTCACCGCTGCATCTCATTGGCTGGTTTTTGGCAGTTTGTCATAAGCCTGGAGGAGACTGTGTTTTTCATTGAGAGAAAATGACCTCGTTTTTCATGTCATGATTTCCATGTGCATTCAGCACCAGCCTCAGGTAGCACGCCAGAAGCAGACAGGCCCCCAAAGGCAAAGTATCATGGGAGCAGAGCAGGCTAAAGCATAAAAGAAAACATAAAGAATTACCGTGGTTTAAAAAGGAAAAAAAAACTATTTGTTGTATATGAAAAAAGGCGGAGGTGGAGGGGTCTTAATCATTTTATACTTTAGCTATTGAAAAATAGCAGATATACAAGCTCACAGCACGGCACCGAGTGCCACGCTGCGAGCTTGTAGATCCGCTATTTTTGAAAAGTCGTGAAAATGTGTGCAAATCTTTGAATATATGTATTTTTTAAGTGAACATTTGCAACTCAAATTTTGCTTCTGGGGGGTCCCTGGAACTAAATATTTTGAAATGGGGTCAAATAAAGGGGAAAATGAAAGGGGTCCAATGGAGAACAATTCTTTTTGCGATCGGCCGCGACAGCGCAACTAGCGGCCAATCATAGGAAGTTTTAGTTCCGTATTGGAATCATTTTAAATCGGCGGAACTATGCCCCTGCCTTTGCCGCATGTCACTCCCCAGAAGAAATAACACTGTAAAGTGGACTACCTGATTTGTAGAGGCCCCAAGCTTTTTATTGATCACTGTAACCGTCATCACTAGGAGTTTCCACTGTATGATAAATGACTGGGTGAATGTTTTAACCCACATGAATAGCTCAAATTAATATATTCCTAGCAACAAATTAAATTATTAATAATAATAACAATAATAAATATTTTGAATTTATATAGCCCTTTTCCAAGTACTCAAAGCCACATGTGGGGGCCAGGGGACAGGACAAAAAAGAGAAGAAATGTATTGAGGAAAAACTCAGATAAGCAAAATATAAAAATTAAAAGCAATAAAACACTAAAAATAACGAGTTGAAATGAAAGTCAAATTGGAAAGGCGATTCTGAACAGGTGGGTTTTCAGAGCGGTTTTGAAGTGAGGGAGGGAGGGAGGCACCCCCCAAACAAACAGTATCTCTGATATGTTTGGGGAGTGCGTGGGACTGAGTTACTAGGGCCCAAGGTGGAGGGGCCTTAATTATTTTATTTTATTTAATTTATTTTAGCTATTGAAAAATAGCAGATATACAAGCTCAGCGTGGCACCTGCGAGCTTGTAGATCTGCTATTTTTGAAAAGTCATGAAAATGTGTGCAAAAAAATAATAATAATAAAATATATATATATATATATATATATATATATATATATATATATATATTATTATTATTTTTTTTAATTTTTTTAGAGAACATTTGTAACTAAAATTTTGCTTCTGGGGGGGTCCCGTGGCCCCCATATTTTTAGATGGGGGTCTGTGGCCAAATACATATAATTTTGGGGGTCCTTCACATGAAAAAGTTTGAGCACCACTGACATAGAAACACAGGTTTTTCAAAAAAAAACCTTAGAAGGATTTGAAATATTCAAAGACCTGCACAAATGTTCACGGTTTTTAAAAAATAGCAGCCGTGCTGTGAGCTTGAATATCTGCTATTTCTCAATTGTTAAAGCACAAAATAACGTGTAATAATGTGTTTCCAGTCTAAGTGGGTTAAAGCCCCTCCTCCCCCTGTGAAGAACATTCATGGGGGGCCCGCAGAGAATCCTTGCACCCAGGGCCCAGAATTTGGTGCGACACCCCTGCCAACAGGATGGGGGTTTCTCATCACAGACCGTGTTATGGATGAAATATGACACATCAGTTTTCTTTATGGACATCAGAGTGTCATGTTATCAGGTATCAGTCATGTCATGTATACAAATATTTGATACTACTGTATCATTTGCTGCTCTGATGGATTGCATCGCCAATATGTCCAGAAGAGCCACGTCTTTCTGTCCGGTTGTTGTTGTTGTTTATGTACCCGCAGTGGAACTTATGGCAGTGTTACGACAGTGCATGCAGTCTGCCCTGTGCATCTTCATACTGACTAGCCTTGTTTTGAATTTATTCAGGAACATGCAGAGAATGTTAGAAAGGCAGGGGCTTAAATTTCTAAAAGGGCCTTTTGGTGAAAATATCGAAAATAGATGATCTCCAAGCTCACAACGTGTCGCAGCGCGACTCGATACCACACTGAACTATAAGCATGATCAAGTCAATATGGAGATGTGGCGTAACGGCATGGATTTCTATACAGAGAGGGCAATTCTTTCAACATAAGATCCTGCATTCAAGTTCAGGAAAAGTTGAACATGGCAATTCTCTTGAATGCTGCCTTCAGGTATGGCATGGAAAGAGGGCATTTGCATTTCTTTCACCATAGTAAAAACTGCATTTATCTGGAAAGGGCACTTTTTACAGACAGACAAAAGGGCAGGGGCTCAAGCCCCCTTTGATGTCTATGTGTGCACTTGCCTAAATGTATGTATTTATTTTTATGTGAATCAGGGTGACATTGATTCACATTTCAATGATAAAAGTCTGTTGGATAAATGAAGAAGTGTCAATGATAGTTGGCACCTCCTAAAAGTGACATGCATATTCATTCATTTATAGGTGACAACAAAATGATAGTTATGGTTGGTCACTTCAAAATGCGTGCAAATCTTTGAAGCAAACATTTTTAACTTAAATCTTTGCTTCTGGGGGTCCCTGGAACAACATATTTTGAGATCTTGTGTGTCCTTGACATGAAAACGTTTCAGAACCATACGTTTTTCAGAAAACTGATTTAGAAGACTTGGTAGAATCGGCCTCAGGTCTTAATGGGTTCATCTCTCCACTGCAGTGCCATGGAGTGTGTGTGTGTGTGTGTGTGTGTGTGTGTGTGTGTGTGTGTGTGTGTGTGTGTGTGTGTGTGTGTGTGTGTGTGTGTGTGTGTGTGTGTGTGTGTGTGTGTGTGTGTGTGTGCTCTCAGCAGCCTCCTCCACATCATTCTCCTTTGTTGTGCTGACATTGAGATGGATTGAGATGACTGACACCAAATCAAGTTTGGAGTCATCAGCAAACTTTATAATGTGTGGGCGAAGGGGCCATGCGAGGAGACAGCGTGGAATTGGTGCTGAGGTCAATCCCTGCACAGGATCCAGAAGCACACACAGCACAGACTTGAAGTAGGTCCCTTAGAACCGAACAATCTGTGGGTCACGGACACATTTTTATGGGTCCCTTAATTTTTGTTTTGTCCGACATTTTGTTTTTAATTATTATTATTTCAAAATATTTTCTAAAAAACATTCCCAAAAAAGCTAAGATTATCACATGTTTGATAAAAATGCAATAATTTTTCTAAGTAATTTAATTAAATAAATAAAAATCTGTAAATAAAATACAAATCTAAGAATTTCCATAAATTAGAAAACAAATGTCTAGCCGTGAGCTTGCATATCTGCTGTCTTCACTAGTTTGGGGCCCAGGCAAACGTCTTCTCCCTCTTTTGGGTCTCGAATGCTGAATCAATGAACAACATTACGACGTGTGTGTGTGTGTGTGTGTGTGTGTGTGTGTGTGTTAATCCTCAGCTCCCGGTGGAGGAGGGCATTGTTTACGATGAGGGATATGCCAGGACATTGTCTGCTGTGCGAGGCAAACTGTGATGGGTTCTAATGTGTTGGGTAGTGAGGAGAGGATATGTTTTTTGACTAGCCGCTTGAAGCCATTTTAAGTTGCCCTTTTTTTTTTTACTTTTACAAAATGCATATCGTCACTGTCGGGCAGAAACCTCGTATCGCCAAGTTTCACATTTGTAAATGTTTTCGCAGCACTACTTCATCACACAAGGCCGTCGCACAAAAGTTGTGAAAACAGCTGATCTACAAGCACACTGTGCTTGTAGATCGGCTGTTTTCACTAGTTTAAATCATTTTTAAAATGATAAATGCAACAAACGGTTTTAGACATACAAGGTTTTCACCCGACAACGACGTGCATATACAACGTGCATATACCGTACATATCTGTCAATGTGGACAATAGACAAAAGGATGATATCTCAGCGTAGGTACAGTAGATAAATACTATTGCACATGTTGAAAGTGTTTACAGAAGGTAAAAGCATATACAAATACAGATGTGGCAGTGGGGAGGGAGGGGGCATGTAGAGAAGGGTTATAAAGATTGGTAAAGACATCAGCTTGCTGATGCACACATGCTATGAGGGCTTGGCTGGCTGGGGATACTGGCTGGGCTGGATACCTTGTGATAATTAATCCTTTTGAGGGTTTTACACACATCTGCAGCTCTAGATAGTCCTGGGATATTAGCACATCTATGGCTGGGGATTCAAAGTGTCCTGCCAAAAAGCGTGTTCACTTCATCTGCGAGAGATGCAGACACAACATTGTCGGAAACTCTTTTGAAATCTGTGATAGTTTTCAGCCCACAGTGTTGTGTGTGTCATGGTGGCTCAACTCTCTATTTGCATTAGCCTACTTTACATAGCTCATATCAGAAATCTATTAATCTATTATTTAGAATCGTGTGTGATGAAAATAGAGAATGTGTTGGAGATAGATTAAAGCAATGGATCTAAGATTTTTCTATGTCAAGGACCCCCAAATTAATATGTATTTGGCCGCGGACCCCCATCTGAAAATATGGATTTAAAATATTGTCTCAACCTTGTTCTGATCTATGTGGTATCCTAACATCTCAACGTGACGCATCTCGAAACGTTGTGAGCTTGTAGATTGCCTATTTCAAAATAGCAATGTACTGTATGTAGGGTTAAAGTTATTGCCGCGGGTCCTCGGACCCCACTTTGAGTACCAGTGCCTTAAAGTATGTTTACTTTTTGCCGAAGCTGTTTGTTGCTCTACAAGTCTTGCAAGGCACTCACTCAGTGGTCTGGTCATCCAGGGATTTCAAGGTGGACTCCAGGTCATTTGCTGCTTGAGATTTCATGGCTTCTTTAATATTGAAGCTAAAGCCTCAGTCCATAACATTCATACCCAGCAATCACACCCAGGTCTCCTGAGAGACCACACTTCTACCGCTCTGACAATAAGGCATCCCCGCTCTGCAGAGCTGGACAGTAACAAAGTACATTTACTTGACATTTTTTGAGTGAGTATTTTACTTTACTTTATTTGTATTTTTAGATGCTTTTGACTTTCGCTCCATGACATTTCAGGGGAAAAGTACACTTAAGCCCTATTTATTTCAAATCCTATATTACCCGTAATCGCTGTACTATAAGCCGCACCTGAATATAAGCCTCACCAGCTACATTTAGAACAAAAAACAAACGTTTACATATATAGGCCGCACCAGACTATAAGCCGTAGGTGTCCTTCCTGCATCCCGCTAGAGCACCCCCGGTGGCCGTTAGCGTAAAAATCTATATATAAGCCGCAGGGTTCACAACATGGGAAAAAAGACGCAGCTTATAGTCCAGCAATTACGGTAATTAAAACTGGCTAATGGGAGGGCAGGCCAGCCCATTAGCGGCAGCCAGACCACAGGAATGTCACTCTGACTCAAACGCAACCATAAAACAAACCCGATATACGCCCATATATAGGCAGGACCATGGGAACGTCACTCTGATTCAGGAACTAACCATAAACAAAACCATACTCCATTATACAGTATAGGCAGGCCCACGACCACGTCACTCTGACTCACACATAACCATAAACAAACACGATACGGCCATATGGGCACATGGAGATCCGATTATCCAAAGCCACACATTCGACCGCAATACACATATATAATATCGTCATGTGCATATATATGGGGACCTATCGACTTCAAACCCAGCACTCGCATCGTTGTCCAGAAGTGCTGATCCAACCGATATTGCTATGCCCATATACAGTATGGACATCAGGGATCTGCAATGCATATTTTGGCATAAAAGATCTAAAAGATCACTACGCATCTCGACGGGTTGTGAGCCTTTAGATCTGCTTTTTTCACTCCAGTACAGAGTATCAATACTTTGACTCAAGCACTAGACTAGTATAGGTTGAGCACTTGTCCACTGCTGCTCAGTCAAGAATCGAGAATTGAAGATGACATTTTCTCAGTGGAAGAACCATGAATTCACAAAGGTCATGACAGACCATTAAGGCCAAACATATACCAAAAATCACAATGATCAATTATTGTGATTCAGAAAAACAGCAATTATAATTGTAGGCCTAATCATAATCATTAGATCAGACTGCAAAGAGTCATGTTCAAAAGTGGAAGGAAAAGTTGTGTTTTCTCAGTAGTAATTACTTGTAATTAATGCCGCAACATTGACTAACATCCACAAATGTGACAGAAGAGTATTCTTTAAAAATGTGTCTTTGATTTAAAGTACGACGGGAACCAGTTTGATGCCAGGGTGCAAACCAACGTTTTATAGATTCCTAGGTTTTTGTTATCTCTAATGTCTAGACGCCGACGGTATAATAGCGCAGGCTTGACAAGTGCATCGCTCTAAAGATAAATGCCAATGAAAAAATCAATACAGTCTGCAACATTCATTAAACATTGTGAGGAACAGGGACAACTCAGTACTTGAACATTTCTCTGCATGCTAGAGGAGACAGGTTCATTTCTGAGAAAATGTCAAGAGAGAAAAAGACTGGGATACATTTAATAGGCTATTTGGAAGAAAAAGACCATTTGTAGTAGTTACAGAGGAGGTGACAGACTCACTTCATCGTTTGTAATAATAATACAAATTTATAAAAAAGACTTGAATGGAGTGCCTCCCCCTCACGCATGGAGAGGCAGACCCCCCTGCCAATTCTGAGGTTCAATGCAAGCATGGGCCGGTGGCCAAAACAGTCTGCCATGAGGTCATCCTTCTCCGTCGGAGAGCACAGTGGCTGTGACAGGTAATAGCCTTAGGGGTAAGTGGGCAGGGGAAACGCATCTTCAGGCCTCTTTCAGCGCCTCTTGATTTAGTAGTTCATCTCGGGGGTCAAGAACCCAGAGTTCTTACACAAAGCTCAGAACGCCGCATGGAACAGGGCAAGCAAAATAGTAAATCATTTTACCATTGGTCACACATTTATTGAACTCCCATGTGGCTTCAAATTGTTATCTGAGTTCAAATTCTTTTTTTATTTACTTTTTTTGGAACTCCCAAGCACTGAACTCACTATAGGAAGGTCAAAGCACTGTGTCTGAAAACCAACAAATAGCTTTTTCTTTCCAAGTCATACCTCTCACTTCCCTGTTATGACTATAGTGCATTCATCATGCTCCAGATAACCTTGACAAAGTCTCTACCGCACAATGATGTGACTGACTCCCCTTTAAGTGGTGGGCAGAAAATGGAAACAATTAAGAAAAAACATATTTTACACCCTTGTCAGTCTCAAGAAGGTCATAGATACTAAAGATCTATTTCTCACCCTTAGGCCTTTCAAATTGAGCATGCTATTTAAATGTGCTAATCAATCACTGTCATCTGCATGCCCGGCTCCATAGCAGAACTGTATGTCTGTATTTAGACTGCAATTCATTGTGTAATGAAACAGCTGATGGAAAAATAGACAGATAATATATCTTTACTTTTAACTTGTCATGGAGGTAGGGCTGCATTTCGTTGGGATCAAGTGATTGAGACCAGTATTCTATATGGATTGCGTACAAGTATGTGGCAACAAGTGATGCAAATTAGCGTGAATTATTGTGCGTGTTTGACTATATTTGGGAACAGGGGTGTCGCACCAAATACATACCGTATATTAAAAGATTTGCACACATGTTCACAAGTTTTCAAAAATAGCAGATCTAGAAAGCTCGCATGTGAGCTTGTATATCTGCCATTTTTCAATAGCTAAAGTATAAAATAATGAAGGCCCCTCCATCTTGGGCCCTAGTAACTCAGTCCCACTTTTCCCCCCATTGTGACGCCCCGGTTTAGGAAACACAATGCCCTTTATAAACGTGAATACTGTATTGAGCCTTTTAGAGTTTGGCTGTCTGACAGATGTTAACCGGAGAGAATGAGCAGCAATTGCACTCATTTAAAGGGGGCCCCCATTAACTTGAAATGCTACCTAGATACAGCTAGCAAATTAACAACTTCATTAAAGTATAATTGACTCACAAAGTCCTGTAAGCAACGGCAATTAATTTGACACTACTTCCTATGCTGAGGCTGCACTATGCTTCTAGTGGTTATAAAACATTCAGGAGTTTTAATCGACAATGTACTGTTATACTCAACACACATTGTTTAGTGCAGGGGTCTTCAATGTTTTCAGGCCAAGGACCCCTTAGTTGAGAGAGAGAGAGAGATGAAGCAGGGACCCCCACAACCTTTTCATAAATTCCATAGTTTCATTGCTTGACAGCACAATCATCAGTGTATTTTGTGATTCATGTCAATTTGTGTTTTCAAATATTTAACCACTTGAACCGTCAATACTTAAACTTGACCGTTCACTCTGTACTTAGTCTGCTCTTTTTCCCCTTCTCACCAAAGCTCTTTGCCAAAAATAGCCAATCTATAGGCTTGTAGATCTGCTATTTTTGGATAAAGTTCTCAGAATATGAATGCTAGGGTTCAAGTGGTTAATATAAAAAAGAGAAAAAATCTTTCTATCACTCAAAGATTTGGAGGACCCCCTGTAGTAACTCTGAGGACCCCCTAGGGTAAAAACATATAATATATATATTTTTAAATAAAATATTGCTTTGTTGAAATGAAAATTGTGCGTGCCTGTGTACAGTATGTGTGTACAGTAGGCCTACACAGTGTATATTTAACCGAAACTCTATGCATTAGCATTGACTTTCACATGAAAATGTTAACATGATACAGTACATCTCTTTTGATGGCATGCCATAGATATGTAGTGGTTCTCAATGTGGGGTCGGGGGACCTCCCAGGGTCCTTGAGGGTGTTCCAGTGGGTCATCATTATTATTATATTATTATTATATATTTAGGAAACAAATGGAGCCTTAAAGCACGTACATTAGGTTTAACGTTTGGGGTGAGAGAGCAAGTTTTTCTTTTTTTTTAATGTCGAAATGCATAGTTGGTATCAGTTTGCTCTGTGTATTAGTCCAGCGCCATATGCATCATGTGTACGCCATGGCTAGACTACTTATTCCTTACGGACATCAGTCTCTGTTGAGTTGACTGGTGTCCGCAATCCAACGGACAGGGAGAGATCCAGACAATAGACAGACAACAAGAAATCTTCGAAACCTACGTTTCTGGTGTCAACCGGCGGATCTTATGTACAGTATGACCATGGATGTCTCTTTACAGGTACATACACTAAGTATGAGCATTTTACAGTGTACTGTAGATTGGGTCCCAGACAAAAGTGTATCAAATGGTGTTATGATATTGAAGGTGGGATTATGCGTTATGCTCGCGGATAGGTTTCTCTCCTCTCTGTGGCTGCGTGGGTCTGTGTGTGCGTGTGTGGTAGAGTGCGTATATAAGAGTGTGGAGCCTGATTGGATGATTATAGGAGGGGAGTTCCAGTCGCAGCCAGTCCGGATTGGTGCCCAGAGGACAGCGCCATCTTTAAAAGGCTGTCAGTGAGCCGGCGTCAGCGAACCTGTGCCTTCCTGACTCCCAACCCGTCCGTCTGTCTGTTCGCTGTTGTATTAGCCATTTGTGCATGTGAAGCCTGAACAGGTATGTAGTCGTATGAGATCTTGAACAACACTTAGTTCCACTTGAGCGAACGCCGCTGTTTAACACCTCTCGATCTATTGTTCTCAGCTAAAGGGGAGAGGGCTGGGTTTTCTTTTGATATCGGTTCTTGGTTTATATTTGTTTTTCAGTTAAGGAGGGGAAGCGTTTGTCTTTTGTTTATTCTTGATAGGTAAGATATTTTTTCTGTTCTAGTTTTGGTTTTGTTGTACCCTGTCCTCCACCCCGGAGGTCTGTCAAATCTGAGAAAAATAATAAAAATACTTGAAAAGTCGAAAGTAAACTGTTTGGACAGCGGTTCTTGGGAGCTGGGAAGGTCGGTGTTCCACACCATATTATGTGGTTCTCTGGTTTTCCCCTAAGCCGGAGCGTTACAAATGGACTAAAGAATTTGCATCAGTTCTGTATAAAACCTGAGGCATATCACCTGTCATTAGACAGGTGGATGAGTTTCACATGTTTACACCTACAGTATTTGAAGATACTCTTCGATGCTTTGAGAAATAAACAGTGCTATAGGGCTATCTTTTGTGACGGTCAGGCTGGAATCCATATCAATCAGTGTTGTTTCAGAGACCAAAATAAATCATCCACGAAAGAAATAAGCTGAGGACAAATAACTGTTACTTTTCCACAGAGGTGACAGCCACCAAATCAGGGCTGACTCGGCTCCACTGTGGGAAATAATGGCCCCTAGTTTCAGGTCACTGCACTTTACTGCCAGACCATCTAAGGTCTAGACTTTGTCCCACCTCAGTTATCAAGGAACACAGTTGAGGGGAGGGGACTAATTTCAACACTTGCACTTTCGGGTGGCTGACCAGCTCCTCTAAATCAGTCGTTTTCAACCCTTTTCATATCAAGGACCATTATTTATTCAGCATTTTTCAGCATTTGAGCCACAGACCACCATTTGATGACTTTTACCATCTCAGACCCAAAACTTAGAAAATGTTGTTATGGTTGGGTAGGATTTCGTCCACAATTTCATGCTACGTTGATCAAAATAACAATTCCATTATCTAATTGACCCTTTGTCAGCCTTCGATTGGTCCCTGACTGGCCAACCAGAAAAATCATTCTCTTTTGCTACCGGGGCGGAGTTATGCAGTGGGATAAAGTCCACATTCTTCCATTAATATTAATGGCGAGAGTGTAGTTTTAAATTGATATTTATTTATATTTTTATTTTATTTTTAGCTTAATGTCATGATAAATAGGAACATTTTGGAACAAAATGGAGTGAATACACAGTGAATATTTGTTGAAATAAATTGCTATGTGGATTACTAGTCTTGTATAGACGTCTCCTGCTAGACACTGCATTGTGCGGTGATGCGCGGTACGGCCACGATGCGGTGCCGTGCGGCGCGGTCATAGCGATTTCGATGAGTATAATGAATAAGCTTCAACAAACTAGTTCACATGAACGATATCGATGTAACTAAGAGATTCGATTGGGTACAAATCTATCTATAAATGCGACAAATCTCTGTCTGTCTGTCTGTTTGTTTGTTTGTAATCCGCGTATCTCGAGAACCGTTCGTCCCACCGGCTTCAGATTCGGCACGCGCGTTCCCCGCCGCCGCGCGGAGTGCAGTGCCGGGCCTCGACCCGACCCGACTCGCGGTTTTCCGAAACCGGCGTGAAACGTTCGGAATCTCCTTATGCGGAGCTGATTGTTGACATCAGGCTGTTCCGGAGGAAATCGGCGCAAGCGCTGAGTCATTGTGACATCACTTCATAAAAGGCTCTGACATCACGTACGCCACATGAGTCAACACAAAATCTCTGTGAATGTGTATGTATGTATGTAATCCGCGTATCTCGAGAACCCTTCTTCCCACCGGCACGCGCGTTCTCCAGATATGGGCATAAAGTCTGACATCAGAGTTTTCCGCAACCGGTACTGTGTGTGCAGAGATCTTCATATATGGGCATAAGTGGACAAAGACAAACAGATGGTCAAAACGGGTCCTATGACAACAGGTATATTGGGGTTTGCATTAAAGGCTGGGGCATTCATGGGGTTTGCATTAAAGGGTGGGGCATTCATTCCCTATTTCAAATTCGGCACGTGCGTTCCCCACCGCAGCAGGTAGTGCAGTGCTCGGCCTCGACCCGACCCGATACACGATTTTCTGGAACCAGCACGAAAGGTTCGGATTCTGATGTCTGACATCAGGATCTCCATATATGGGCATAAAATGGATGCAGACAGACAAATACAGATATCTCCATATATGGGCATAAATGGACACAGGCAAACAGATGGTCAAAGATCTCCATATATGGGCATAAAGTGGACGCAGACAGACAGATACAGATATCTCCATATATGGGCATAAATGGACACAGGCAAACAGATGGTCAAAACGGGTCCTATGACAACAGGTATAATGGGGTTTGCATTAAGTTTGTCTCCTCCTCCATCTGTTTGTCTGTGTCCCTTTATTCCCATTATGGAGATCTCTGTATCTGTCTGTGCCTCCGACTGTGTTGCAGACACAGTGCCGGTTCCCCCTTTAATGCAAACCCCATTATACCTGTTGTCATAGGACCCGTTTTGACCATCTGTTTGAAAAAGCGACAGAAATCTCATATATGGGCATAAAATGGACGCAGATAAACATATATCTCCATATATGGCATATATGGGCATACAATGGATGCAGAATCACAAAGATCTCCATATACGGGCATAAAATGGACACAGACAGACAGATACAGAGATCTCCATATATGGGCATAAAATGGACGCAGATAGACAGATATCTCCATATATGGGCATATATGGGCATAAAATGGACCCAGAACTATAACTGCAGTGATCTCCATATATGGACATAAAATGGACACCGACAGACAGACAGATACAGATATCTCCATATATGGGCATAAATGGACACAGGCAGACAAATGGTCAAAACGGGTCCTATGAAAACAGGTATAATGGGGTTTGCATTAAAGGGCGGGGCATTCATTCCCTATTTACATTGTTCCGAGTTGGCCAGGTCGCCGACTAGACGCTTCTAGTATTTTAAATGGGCAGAATTACAATTAAAATACATTTTATGTTGAGGGTGAGATTATAGTTCCACAAGATTCACCCAAGATGCACTGCGCTCTCTCTCTTCTCTGTCCTCTGCCTGTTTCAGAGGTTTAAACTAATTAAAACATGTATTTTCAGGGGAAAAGCCCCTGTTTGGCAATGTAACTACTGTACTTTTTTGTTCCTTTTTTATTAATATCACGTAGATGTTTTTCTTTTGGTACTTTAAATAGCAATAATGAGGCTATGAAAACGACATGGGGTGGGACTTTTTTCCCTATTGACTTCCATAATATAAAAATATTCTTCCCTGGCTTTGCTGTCCCACCTAGTAACAGAACGACATGGGGTGGGACTTGACAAAGAGTATTGTGTAGACGTCTTGTAAATTGAATAATGCAAGTGTTTAACAATAGTTTAACTTATCCTTATGGGTTCATTTGGTTTCATTTTACGCTCTCAAGAGTTAAAGATCTATAAGAGTCCATTCCATTTGGTTACCAACTCTCCGTCATTTAGCTGAGGACCACTTGGAACCCCCTCAAGGACCACTGGTGGTCCCCAGACCTCTGGTTGAAAATCACTGCTCTAAACAATGGAATTTGACTCATTTTCATCAAAGGAGAATTGTTCATTGTTTCACAACCAAACACCTCTTCATTTGGAAACTTCAATACATTTGATTGTTTGAAACCACTGTAGGTGGAAGGGTTGCAGAAGAGCATTGATCTGACATCATTGATTTCAGTGGTTTGGAGTGTGAGTACACTACAGTATGTGAAACAAACTTGCTTTATATTCATGACTATGTAAAATTGTGTTAGCTGCAAGTTGCAAAGCTAAGGTGAAAGCTAATATTCTTTGTCCCTGAATGAACTGAAAGTTTCATTCGAGATTATACAAGAAATATGGTCTACCATAATTACATTGATGGCCACATCATATTTGCTCACTTTGGTCAGTCCATAACCACTTAAAGAGGAGAACTACCCATTTACTGCCCATGGGGTTTGGCATGCAAAGTACACTCTGATTACATCATAACAACTAAAAGGTATATTAATGACATACCTGTAGTTCAATGTTGAAAATGGGTGGTACTCCCCTTTAAGCCCTTTTTTATACTTCTGCTATTTGACAATAGCCGATCTACAAGCTCATGTGTCACATGATTGCGACACGTTGTGAGCTCGTAGACTGTACATTTTCGAAAGAAAAGTAGAAACATTTAGAAAAATACCGGAAAAATATGAAACATTTCTTGACGCCAGGGTAAAAGTGGTTAATTGGAGAAAACAATAGGCTACAGTCAACACATGCATGAAAGACTGGGCAACGTCACATTGGGTTTGAGCCTTTGAGAAGTGGGAACACAAGCCCATTCTGAGAGCTTCTGGGCCATGCATTTTAATTAGCCGAGCAGAACTCTTTCAAGCCATTATCATAGTCAACAAACCGCAGGAAAGCAAACAACTCTAGCATCTTCATACAGTGTATGCTATACGCACCAGTTGCAACAAAACTTAATAACTGGACCATCTGTGCACCAAAACACCAGCCAAATACCAAACAGCTTATGTCTGAGGTAGTCTTGTCAAAAACCAAAACCACGGTCTCAGCTCACTAAGAATAAATGCTTCTATTGCATAACAATAGATCAATACAGCCTTTGTGCAAAACAGGGTTAATGTCCTTCGCTTTATGAACATTTGTTTTTGAATACGCTCAAGGCGAAAGGGGAAGACAATTTGATCTCGTCTCACCATCAGAGAATAAGTACAAAGGAGGAGAAAGAGTTTCATTATGCACTGTCACGTCACGTCCACAGTTGGACACAATTACTTCCCTTTGTGCAGTATGTTTATATTTTACATCATAGGGACGACTGTTTGACTCCATCTGTGGCGGGTTATACTGCTGACCCAGACCCAGTGGCCATGAGAGCACGCAGTACACATTTTCTACTCTTACAATGCATAAAATGGACACTTACGGATGTTTTTTTTTTACTCTCACAGCTAAATTAACAGAGCAAAGCGACAGACATTTAGACCAAGGGTCTTCAACGGGGGGTCCGGGACCCCTAGGGGGTCCTCAGAGTTACTACAGGAGGTCCTCCAAATCTTTGTGTGATTCTTTTTATATTAACCACCCTAGTGTCCATATTCTGAGCATCACAGCGCGAGGCGTTGTGAGCTTGTAGATCGGCTATTTTCTGCAAAGAGGTTTGGTGTAGAGGGGAAAAAGAGCAGACTAAGTACAGAGTGAAAGGTCAAATGTATTAATTATTGACGGTTCAAGTGGTTAAATATCTGAAAACACAAATTGACATGAATCCAAAATACATGATTGTGCTGTCAAACGATGAAAATATATGGAATATATGAAAAGGTTATGGACCAAGGACCCCTTAGCTGAGAGCAGGGACATGCTGGCCATTGGGAAAAGCGGGACAACTCCCGAACGGCCGGTTCATTCCCGGCCGGTCCAGGCCGGCCATTAGGAAAAAAATAAAAATTAAATATCTGCCTTCGTTCCATTTTGGGGGCTGGGTGGCCAACAAAGTAAATCGTCACTGTTGGGCAGAAACCTCGTATTTCCAAGTTTCAAATTTGTAGATTTTTTCTCAAAGCAAATCCCTGCTTCATCATACAAGGCTGTCGCACAAAAGTAGTGAAAACAGCAGATCTACAAGCACACAACGCCTCGCACCGCGAGGCGTTGTGTGCTTGTAGATCGTCTGTTTTCACTAGTTTAAATCAGTAGAAAAAAAAAAAAAAAACGGTTTTGGACATACAAGGTTTCCACCCGACAACGACGAAATATAACTCATGTAATTGGCCCACTGGCTTGTCACTTGTCATGATCTGAAATGGCAAATCTTTGAGTAGCAGCAGCAGCGCTATAGAGAGAGATCTCTCTCTATAGTGCGCAGTGAGGGCCTCTCCAACTCTTTTTCCTGGGCTGAATCAGGGGCCCAGCACGTCCCTGGCTGAGAGAGAGAAGAAGCAGGTACCCCCCTGCTTCATCTCTCTCTCAGCTAAGGGGTCCTTGGCCTAAAACAGCTTAGATGCCAGTTTGGAAAGGTCAGTCTCAGACAGAAATGACTGCAGGCATCTGAATCTGTGTGTGCGCGCGCGCTCGCACACGTGTGTGTGTGTGTGTGTGTGTGTGTGTGTGTGTGTGTGTGTGTGTGTGTGTGTGTGTGTGTGTGTGTGTGTGTGTGCGTGTGCGCGTGCGCGTGAGCACGCGTTTGTGGATGTGGTGCAATACTATGATGCTGGCACGGCCTAAAGTGAGTGCACCCAGCCAAGCTTCCGCTGACAGCTTCTGAGGAGGCAACCCCCATGTCTGTATCTCAGTCCCTGCACACAAAGATCTAAACCCAGAGGGCTGTTATTGCTGAGATTACACACTAGCGTTTCCACAGGGGCCATACAGCCAGACAAGACACAGACTGGCGTGCCGTCCACAGACACACACAAAAAAAAGAAGGGAAAATAGGACTGTGGAAATTGGAGATTCAGTCACAGCAAGATGAAGAGAAACCTTGGCTTTAAACGCATCTACATGTATTAAGGCAAACTATTTTGCATTCAAATACAACAATGTGGCCCACTTGGGAGGCATGGTCTAATTTGGAGAAACTGTATTTCGAAAAACAACAGGGAATCCATTTTAATTTAGGGATGTGGTGAGAAGAAACTCACAAGGGTCTATCACAGACCCTAGACCAGCATGTAATATAAGTGTTATACCCACAAAAGAGTCCTATGATACCATTAAGTTCATTTGCGAAAATTAAGTAACGAACATCAGCTACTATGATGGTTCCCAAATTTGAGTCTGGGGGTCAAAGGGTCCATGAAGAGGATTAAAAGGGTTGTCGAAAAAACGAACAGTTTAATTTCACTCAGTGTCCATTAATTAAATAACATTTAAGAATGAATGCCTGATTCCGATTAGAGTTCAGAATGGCCTCTTCCAAATTACAGTAAAGGCAATTATGTTGTTCTATTCTAAATCCTGTCTAATGATGTCTGTGGGGGGGTTGTGGACTAATGTTGGTGAATCTGGGGTCCTTGCTGATAGAATGTTTGAGAGACCATAGTGGGCACATGCATTTTGGTTACCAAGTGAGCTCAAAACAGCCGAGTGAAGGTGCTGTCCTCACATGAAGTAATACAGCTTCACCCAGCTGATGGCTGCTCAGGTGGTTATGGCGAACGCTCGGGGGGAGCATTTAAGGGTCACGTGTCTTGCTTAGGGACACTTGGACAGGTCAGGAGGTGAACTCCGATTACCAGAGAGCCTCTCTAACCACTAAGCCACGACCACCCTCCCAACTGCATGCTGGCAGGCCTGGATTATCAACTGCAATAGAACTTTGACAAGTTGTGAATTCAGTCTGGGAACCAGCGTGTTGCATGCCTGCGACTGACTCGTACTGGAACATCCAATGAGCTGGACAGTGGTGTTGTATGCCTAGCAGTGCAATACTATGATGCTGGTAGAATTTCCATAGGTCTGATCAGGAGGCATTGGAACACGTGTTGTCGTAGATCTGGAACTCAGCACTTTTTTATTGGATTAATTTCTTTTTGTGGTGTGTGTGTGTGTGTGTGTGTGTGTGTGTGTGTGTGTGTGTGTGTGTGTGTGTGTGTGTGTGTGTGTGTGTGTGTGTGTGTGTGTGTGTGCGCGTGTCGTTAAAAATGGGCCATTGGTAATGTAGGCACTTAAAAGCATAGATTATCATAACCCAATCCTTCTTATCTAACAGAAATTGACTTCTTTAATATGAAGGGAGGACAGAATTTAGAGGGATTTGGATTAAACTTGCGGTTGGCCTAATCATGTACTGTATGTGTGAGAATGACCTGGTTTTCTTACTTTAAAGTATAGAAAGGTTTTGTATGTATTTTTGTTTACAAAATCAACAGCTATTGCATATTACCCTGTGCTTATATTGGCTATAATCTATTCTAACACTATAGAGCTGCCACAGAGCTATACAATATACAATATATTCCTTCTTTAGGGAGTAGGGACTACCCCTAGTAAGAGTCAGGTGGCAAGATATAAGAGGGTACAGTCCTGTAACAGGTCTGGTCTGGAGACCAAAATGTTGACCCAATACAGTGACATCTAAAACGACTTGCTTCCCGACTCTTTGTTCTGCCATGTTATATTCTACACTAGCCTCAAGAGAGCGCCTGAGAAAAACAATGTGTGCTGAGTTATTTTAACATGTTCCCCGAATGCAGACCTTTATCCTAACCAAATGATGAAGGGTGTTTTTATATAGTATTATGCTATGTGCCTTCAAACCTAGCCAACTAAAAGAAACACCATGGTTCATCAGCTTGGCTTCCTACACAGCCATCTTTATTTCATTTGCTTATTTAACAGGGACATATGGACCATAAGTATCCCATAATTAGCTGCAAAGCTAAATTTAATCTGTAGTCCCTGGACAGCTGATAGGTAGGCTACACTGTGCTGTTCTCAAAACGCTACAGCGCCTAAATCGTTTTATGAAACAGCAATCTGTTAAGATTTGTTTGTTTGTTTTGGTGCCTTTAGCTTAGTGAGCCGTAATTACAGTCGTTAAATACAGAATGAGATGAAAGGTATAGCCTAAAGGAAGAGAGAGGGGGAGAATGCAACAAGAGAGAAGCTGAGAAGCTGCTACTGTACAACTCTGCAGAAAAGAGGGCGTACAATTTGATTTGATAACTACTCCCTAGGGAATTATCTCAGCTGGCACGGCCTGAAGTGAGTGCACCCAGCCAAGCTTCCGCTGACAGCTTCTGAGGAGGCAACCCCCCTGTCTGTATCTCAGTCCCTGCACACAAAGATCTAAACCCGGAGGGCTGTTATTGCTGAGATTACACACTAGCTTTTCCACAGGGGCCATACAGCCAGACAAGACACAGACTGGCGTGCCGTCCACAAAAAAAAGAAAAGAAGGGAAAATAGGATTGTGGAAGCTGGAGATTCAGTCACAGCAAGATGAAGAGAAACCTTGGCTTTAAACGCATCTATTGTATCAAGGCAAACTATTTTGCATTCAAATACAACAATGTGGCCCACTTGGGAGGTATGGTCTAATTGGAGAAACTGTATTTCGAAAAACAACAGGGAATCCATTTTAATTTAGGGATGTGGTGAGAAGAAACTCACAAGGGACTATCACAGACCCTAGACCAGCATGTAATATAAGTGTTATACCCACAAAAGAGTCCTATGATACCATTAACTCATTCCCTGCCAGGCCCGATAGTCCCGAGATTATTCCAATGTCTTTCCCCGCCAGGCCCGATAGTCCCGAGAATTAAAAAAAAGAAAGAAAAAAAATATCAAAAAAATTTTTTTTCAAAAAAAATTTTTGACCCCCAAAAATGGAGTAGGCATGATAGCAATCGCGAAATTGCATGTTTAACCCCCATAGCAACCCCATCTTTCAAGCATGGCAGCCATTTTGGCAGCCATCTTTGTTAAACATAGTGGCTGTTATCTCATGAATGCCTGAACGGATTTCCATTCGGATTTTTTTGTTTGAAAGCTGTGAGCAATGTGGACACACGTGGTGCATTATCTAGGCATGGGTGTGCATGATCCGTGCACACCCAATTACATGGAAGTCTATGGAGACGAATGGCAGGTGGGAGTACGGAGGTATGTTAAAATGGCGGTCAATGTGTTAAGTTCATTTGCGAAAATTAAGTAACGAACATCAGCTACTATGATGGTTCCCAAATTTGAGTCTGGGGGTCAAAGGGTCCATGAAGAGGATTAAAAGGGTTGTCGAAAAAACAAACAGTTTAATTTCACTCAGTGTCCATTAATTAAATAACATTTAAGAATGAATGCCTGATTCCGATTAGAGTTCAGAATGGCCTCTTCCAAATTACAGTAAAGGCAATTATGTTGTTCTATTCTAAATCATGTCTAATGATGTCTGTGGGGGGTTTGTGGCCTAATGTTGGTGAATCTGGGGTCCTTGCTGATAGAATGTTTGAGAGACCATAGTGGGCACATGCAGTTTGGTTACCAAGTGAGCTCAAAACAGCCGAGTGAAGGTGCTGTCCTCACGTGAAGTAATACAGCTTCACTCAGCTGATGGCTGCTCAGGTGGTTATGGCGAACAGGGACGTGCTGGCCATTGGGAAAAGCGAGACAACTCCCGAACGGCCGGTTCATTCCCGGCCGTTCCAGGCCGGCCATTTAGAAATACCTCGTATCTCCAAGTTTCAAATTTGTAAATTCTTTCGCAAAGCAAAGCCCTGCTTCATCATACAAGGCTGTCGCACAAAAGTAGTGAAAACAGCAGATCTACAAGCACACAACGCCTCGCGGTGCGAGGCGTTGTGTGCTTGTAGATCGGCTGTTTTCACTAGCTTAAATCATTTTTAAAATGATAAATACAAAACAAACGGTTTTGGACATACAAGGTTTCCACCCGACAACAACGAAATATAACTCATGTACAGTAATTGGCCCACTGGCTTGTCACTTTGTCACAAATCTTTGAGTAGCAGCAGCGCTATAGAGAGAGATCTCTCTCTCTCTATAGCGCGCAATGAGGGCCTCTCCTACTCTTTTTCCCGGGCTGAATCAGGGGCCCAGCACGTCCCTGATGGCGAACGCTCGGGGGGAGCATTTAAGGGTCACGTGTCTTGCTTAGGGACACTTGGACAGGTCAGGAGGTGAACTCCGATTACCACAGAGCCTCTCTAACCACTAAGCCACGACCACCCTCCCAACTGCATGCTGGCAGGCCTGGATTATCAACTGCATACAAGTTGTGAATTCAGTCTGGGAACCAGCGTGGTGCATGCCTGCGACTGACTCGTACTGGAACATCCAATGAGCTGGACAGTGCTGTTGTATGCCTAGCAGTGCAGATCCCATATGCCAGCTGGACAGCGTGTGTGTGATTTGCTAATTCCGCTCCATAGCCTTGCGGACACATATATCACAGCCTGGAGAGACGGTGGAACTGAGATTATGTATGTATTCACCAAAATAACATCATTAAATGATTTGAATGACAAAAACATTCAGTTTCTTGGCATGCTGGCAACATGCACAAGGAATGCAATTGCAAGATTAGCTGCGGACTGACAGATGCACAGGGCTAACGCAATATCTCCTGGCAGAGATAATTATACGAGCAGGAAAGAAATAATGCAGGATAGGAATAACAGACAGTTAAGTCTTTATTTGAGATTCTGGGAAGTTGAGCTACTAGTGCTAGAGAGAATATAATGTCATCTGGATGGATGAATAGCATAAAAAATAATGGCATGATAGATCACTCCAATGTAATTCAAACAAACATGTAATTGATGATAAGCTGTGACCAGATCTCAGTTTGCGATCTCTTGAGGGCTTTGGGCAGATAGACCAACAAGCAGACTGAACAATAATAACGGAACATTCTCAATGGAGACTGAGACTAATTACTTTCAGAAAGTTAGAAGAGCACATTAAATGGTCATACCATTTGAAAAAAAAAAAAAACAATATCTTGCCGCTCAGCTGTGGGCCATGTCATTCATTCATTAAAAAAAAGAAGAAAAAAAATCAATTTCTCATTTGTGTGGATGATTCTCCACAAATTGAGAGAAGGGTTTAGCAACAGAATGACAGACTTCTATTTATCAATGCAAACCCTTTTCTTCCGTGAGCCAGTTGAATTTCTTTTCATGTGTGCCATTCTGTGTGGAGAGAAAAACAGCATGGCGTTCCTCCAAACGAAATGTCAGGAAGGGCCTTGGAGTTTGCTTATCTATTAGGAAAGTGTCACTCATATTTGCACACAGACTTTTTCCCTAATGATTTGTCTCTTTTGTGCTTCAGATTCCACATTATAACAGAGAACCGAGCCGGGGCGCATTCAAATTTGCTGTCTCCTTATCCCTGTGGAAAGCTGCAAGCCGTTTTCTTGAAGAACTCAGTGCATCTGTCTGAATAAGGACCCCAAATGCATTTCTCGTAATTCCTTAAATTAATCACAAACGACATTGGCGCAGCCGCTCACATTTCTGTTTGGCTGAAGATACTGAAGAAGAACACATTCTCAATACTGCCATCTTCTCTCAGTTTGGAGTTAAGTGGAGTTTCTTATTTATCTGCTGATTGATTGATTGATTGATTGATTGATTGATTGATTGATTGAATACTTTAAAAGCACAGGATAGTAGGCATACAGTTCAGATACAAGGTCTACTAATAGGATTTAAAGCCAAGAAAGCACTATTGCTTGTTTACATTGGGGTCCTTAGAGATTGATTGATTGAAGTGGCATGCTCCACATACATCCTGCTGTCATGGACTTATAAGGCACACACCTGCATCATAGCATCTGATATATATATATATATATATATATATATATATATATATATATATATATATATATATATATATATATATGCAAAAGACAGTTCTATGTGCTGTATGTGCTTTTAAAGAATAAATACAGACTGAAAGAGAATTTCTGTGATCTCAGAAAGTTCAGTCAGGGTCATTGTGCTTGATCAAGACTAGCCTAAAGCTAACAAGGACACAGTGTCACACTGGCGATGCAAAACACCACTCACAAAGCACCCCTGGTGCTTAGACAGGATTATGTCCAAGTACCAGGGGTTTTGGGTTGCATATTTATGTCTTCAAGCCTGTCCTTTGTAACTGTTTGTCTAATGTGAGAAAGTGTAAAACTTCCTTCCAATGCAATAATCATTCTAATAAAATATCAGATGCCATTTGTCATTTTCTCAGTGGCTCAGCAGGGCGGTCATGTGGGGGAAAAAATCACACCAGTGTGAACTGAACGGTGGTGTCCATTCATTTCAAGGTGTGTGTGTGTGTGTGTGTGTGTGTGTGTGTGTGTGTGTGTGTGTGTGTGTGTGTGTGTGTGTGTGTGCGCGTGCATGCGTGGATGCATGCATGTACATTTCAAGGCCGCTCAACAGCACTTCTCTGGTCACCCAGGCCAAAAGACACACACGCATAGACGCATACACACACGGTCACAACTAACTTCTCCCAACGAGCAAGGGGGCGTAACTATTGTGATTCGTGACGCAGCCGACGCCACTGCGTAGGGGCCCAAAGACATTTCTGGCCAACCCGTGCTGTCTGTAAAGTAAATTATAAATATACTGCATACAGAGATGCAATGGCAGTTGACTGAATTTTGGCGGAGCCCGGTGGCTGCAGCTAGGACCACCAGTTCTCCAACAGGTGGAGAGGGCAATAAGGTGGAGGAAGTCAGAATAGGTGAGGAACTGCCACAGGCTCCACCGACATGGGCATGGACATGGCTGGCTCAGGTGTTGGTGTCTGAATGTGGGAGTGTGTTGCAGAACAATATTTTGTTAAATTGTGTTATGTTTTAGCAGGTAAAAGTTGTACCTAATGAAACACTTCTTTCTCTCTAATGAATGTTTTAAGTGCAAGTATCGACAGTGTGTGGGAGTGTCTTTTTTAATTCTGTATGCCTTTAGGCCCCCTCCCCCTACGCACCTTTAACTTATTTTGGTGTGCAAAGAACACACAGCTATTTTATATAAACTTTCACTGTATTACAATAAACATTCCATATAAAGTGTGTTTTTGACAACTTTTCTAAAGACTATTTATTTGTAATCGAGTGTCTGCCCTCAACAATCGTTGCAAATGATGAACTGAATTCTAGGAAGTTATCAGAGACAGAGACATAAAAAAGACTACTAAAATGGATGTTCCACAATATGATTTTAAAGTCAGTTCTATATTACTGACAGAATCGATGAGGGTTGAGTGTTTAGGTTGTATGTTTACTGAAGGATTAAATAACGCTTTAAGGTAACTAAAATTGGATTAGCAAGTTTCCGGACAATCCACCAATTAGATTTCGAAATATGGTGCGTGAACGTGGAAAGTTTGGCCTACGGCTAACCAAAATCAGTAGGTGTCATCGTCCATCAAAAAAAAAAAATGGTGCACAGAAAGGTCCTTGGCAAGCCGGTAGTTTTCAATAAATGGCTTAACTACTATTCGTCAAAAGAGCGAAAATAGGCAGATCTATGAGCTTGTAGATCTGCTATTTTCATTTGTATTTTCTTTACAATGTATTTTACAAATTAAAACAAATATATAGTCTATTTGCATAATGACGTGCAAAAAAAGGACACCAGGGGTAATGTGGTTGAGTGTGAAGAAGCAATATCTCTCATCCTAACTGCAGTCAAGCAAGTGGAGCGTCTCTCCGCTTATTAATGAAAATGAGACCGACTTTGTGCGGACAGTCTGGACTGTGACAGTGTCCAGGATGATTCCCTGGGGACACGTCACAAGCCGGTAGTTTTCGTTTTTCTGGTTTCAGAAGAGTATTATAATTACAATAAAGTGAAACCTATTTCAGAATTAAAGCTTAAGTGAAAGAAAATTTAGGTCAAGGATATGTGTTGGTTCTTTGGACCGGAGCCATGAGTAACTGTTGTATTATGTATGGATGTATTACCTTGCTCTAGATTAAGTGCCTAAATTGTATTATGCTATATTTAAGTTACATATAATATATTTCAATGTAGTTTGTGTCCTTTATTTTCTCACCTGCGGTATCATAGATAAATAATTGGGTTGGTAATGGTAGCTGTGATAAAAGGAGGTTAAGAATAGCTTATATTCAAGGTGGACTTAATGCCTGGGGTACTTGACTTTTTGCAGCCACTTACAGTAAGCACTGAACCCATCAGCAAAAGTCATTGGCCTTAGAGAATAAAGTTATAAAGCCATCATAACACCAAGCCAATTCCTTCTACTGACGATGTGTGAAAGAGACATTTACATTTTAAAATACCACAATAATTCTTCAAAATAACACTCCAACTCCCAACCGAGAGTAAAATTCGATGAACTTTACAAAATAGTTACAGGCCACGAGGAAGAGTAATTTCATGTTAAATGTCTGGGTCTGTTGAGATTTTTATGCCAACACAAAGGTATTTTGCTATTTTGCAGTATAGGTTAGCATTGCCAAATTTGCCGGTAATACTCAGTATGTCTGAACATTAGCCTTCTGGAATATGCTGTTACAATAGACATATCAACAAAATGTTTACCTAATTATTAGTCCACTAAAACAAAATTCATTTTCTGAGCAAATATCAATATTAGGTGCAGAAAATGGCTGATTAATTGGGCACTAATGTGGATGTCAAAGATAGGGAGTTGGATTATATTGGAGTCATCTTAGAGCACCAATAACAAGCAAAGATACAACATGAAACTCTGACCATCTTGGCATCAGGGGGCGTCTCTGTAATGGGCCTGAATAAATCTAATTAGTTTTAATGTGAATGACCTTTATGGAGGTAGCGTCCAAGCTGATGGTGTATGAGAGAGAATGAATAATGTTCTTGATGTTCCTGTGGACTGCAACCTTGGCAAAAACAAAAAAAAATGCACAAAACATATAAATAGACAAGATTTGGGGGTCTTTCATGATGAAATATTGTCGCTGTTGGGCAGAAACCTTGTACCTCCATATTTAATCTTTTTATAAGGATAAATGGATACTCTCCTCTGATTGTCTGAAATTGGCAACCCACCTGAAAATGTATTTTCTGTTTATTAAAGAGCTGGAGAGACGAGGAGACCCCTGTTATTAATGATTACTTTTAGAATGTAGAGCTTTAACATTTCAACAAAAAACATTGTTTAAACTATTAAATATCACCTGAACTATCTTTATCCCATTCAGACTTGGAATTATGTTATACTTTACTTATTGAAAAATAGCAGATCTACAAGCTTACAGCCGCTGCGAGCTTGTAGATCTGCTATTTTTGAAAAGTCGTGAAAAGTTGTGCAAATCTTTGAATATATTTATTTTTAACATTTGTAACAAAAACTTTGCTTCTGGGGGTCCCTGGAACTAAATATCTTTAGATGGGGGTCCGTGGCCAAAAACATACCATTTTGGTGGTCCTTCACATGAAAAGGTTTGAGCACCACTAACATAGAAACATAGGTTTTTCAGAAATCTGTTTTAGGAGACCACAAATAGCAGATCTAAAAGCTCACAGTGAGCTTGTATAACATACAAGTAGGCTCGCACACATACAGAACCAAAAGGACGGCCTTCCAAACCACTAAACAATGCCAATAACTAAACAATGCAAATAAAATAAATATTGCCTAAATTCATTAAAGCAAGGAAAGTAATATAGTCATGTTGGATAGAAAAGAAAAGAAAGAGTCGGCTGCAATGCACTGGGACCTGCCCCTCGAAATGATTTTGATTGATTTTTGAGCCATAAAACGTGATCCGTTTTTATTCACAGGAAGACTGCTTGAATTAATTGAGGAAGTCTGGGAGAGATAGGCGTATGCTAGTGATTTCTTTGGAGGTGTTGGATCATAAAGTCATGCCTTATCGCGCCGCAGACAAATCGGAACGCCAATGCAGGCAGGCCGTGGCGGTCTACTTGTGCCCCTCCCTCATCACTGTCTACTGAAGCGGATTCAGAGTTGTCAGACAGTGCACGCATATTTCATGTTCTTTTTATCAGACCCCCGTCAAAACACATGACCCACTCAGTCATTAGAAGCACAATACCAGTCACCAGAAGCAAGGACATGTATTCAGTTAATCTAACCATTTAACATTAAAATTAGTTGAAGATACAATGGGTTTATGTAGGAGTGGCTTAATGTTTTGAACCTTTTCTGTTTTGTATGTGTCTATGGAGTTAACGTTACTCTAATAGACCCCCAAGTGTGGTTATAATATGCAAATATGTCTTCCCTGTGTATTTTTGGTTTCTTCCTAACCCAATCAAAATACACCACTTTAGTCAGTGACAACAAAATCATCCCCTCCCCTTTTTACTATACAACAACAGCTATGAGTGTGGCTAACTTCAGCTGAGTCACCACCCACCTGAAAACCAGGCATACTTAATGAACTGGAGGGTGTGACTGTGGACACATACAATCATAATTTTGACACTTTCTGTACACTTTTTTGAAAAAAATCTTCCTCCTAGTAATACCTGATGATCATGTTGTGGGGGGGGGGGGGGGGGGGGGGATCACGGCACCCTGTGAAATCACCCAAAATTCATGACTTTGAACTTTTAGCTGCTTCCCATTCCCTGCTGCTTAGCTCTAGGCGGGGAGCCCTATAAGGTCGGCTGTCCTTTAGAAACCCTTGCAAGCGCCCTCGTTTTGTTTGCTTGTTGCACCAGCAGCGGACCTGTTTGCTGCTTTGCTTTTCTTTGAGTGACAGGTGTTTTGGTTTGGCATTTGTGTAAAGTTAACACGGTTGAAGTGAACGTTTGATGACTGAACAGATGGCCGTATTGTGCAATCCAGATCCACAGTGGTGTAGGCTGAGCACTTGATCAAACACAGAGTTGTATGAATACTGAGTGGACTTTGTAGGGGATTTAGCCAAAACCAAACAATTTGCACCGCCACGCAGAAGTAATGCTTTCTGAAAATGGCTACAGCTTGATCGATTTCCGCCGCAAATGAAAGAAGATAATCTTTTATATACTACTATGTCTGGGAGCAAGCCGTCATCATAAGTAGCCCACATCTATGAAAGCCTGAGTCTGGTAAAGGAACTTTCGGACTGAATAATTGGTTTAGCATTTAGGCCAAGTATCTGCAGTCTAAATATAGTAACCATCAGCTGTCAAACTCTGATAGCCAAGAGAGCAAATTGTGAGACGTCATGTTTCTTCTCTCATTAGCCCATAGCTTAGGAAGGCAGATTCATATTCATCAGGGAATAACATCGGAGAGACAATTCAATAAATCAATGTGATGTAAGCATATCCTTATACTTCATGTCTGGCCTGAGACTTCTGACCTTACATTCAACAGACGATCATCCTTCTGCCCAAATGTCCTATTGTCATGTCAAGTAATATAGTGAGTGAGGGAATAAACGAAACATTTTCACAGGGACTAACCTCTCAAACTATATGACACTTTGAAGGGACAAGTTATTTGCCTTCATCTTTCTGTCTTACATGGTAGACAGGAAGGAAGGAGATCTGGGAGCGATGTGCAGTAGTGGAGGGGAGCAGTGAACATGCTGACCTTTGTAGACAGACATGCAATAAAAAGGTCAGGATTCAGATCTGAAAGCATGAATACAATACCCTTCAGACGTTGTACAGTGAGCTATGACGAGATCATACTGGCCGCCATCATCAGACATTCATTCATTGGCCTTCCCTCGTCTTAGCTGTGATTTACTTAGAGATCAATCTGACCGAAGCCAGACACAGACGGAGAGGGCCTTCCAGCAAAATATCAATGGACAACAACAGCTGCTAACCAATACAGAATAATTGTTTTCTTGCTTCTAACCCAGGGTGTCACAAGGGGGGGGGGGGGGGGGACTGAGTTACTAGGGTCCAAGGTGGAGGGGCCTGGAATTATTTTAAACTTTAGCTATTGAAAAATAGTAGATATACAAGCTCATACATAGCGCGGCACTGAGTGCCGTGCAGCGAGCTTGTACAGTAGATCTGCTATTTTTGGTGAAAATGTGTGAAAATCTTTGAATATATGTATTTTTTAAGCGAACATTTGTAACTCAAAATTTGCTTCTGGGGGTCCCCTGGAAATAAATATTTTGAGATGGGGGTCCGTGGCCAAATACATATCATTTTGGGGGTCCTTCACATGAAAATGATCGAGCACCACTGACATAGAAACATAGGTTTTTCAAAAAACCTTAGAAGGATTTGAAATATTCAAAGACTTCAAAAATAGCAGATCTATAAGCTCGCTGTGAGCTTGTATATCTGCTATTTTTCCATATTTAAAGCACAAAATAACGCGTAATAATGCGTTTCCAGTCTAAATGGGTTAAACCCCCTCCCCCTATGAAGAACATTCATGGGGGGCCCGCAGTGAATCCTTGTACCCAGGGCCCAGAATTTAGTGCGACACCCCTGAAAATATCAACGGACAACAACAGCTGCTAACGAATACAGAAGCATCGTTTCTTCTGGACATGATGGCCTATGCAAATTAATCATGGAGGTTGGCTAAAGTTGAACTGTTGGGACTAAAGTAGGAGTGCACAGTTTATTGAACTAATACATTAAATTGATTATAAACAAAACAAATCCATGTTAATGGAATAATCGATTTGCTAAAATAGCAGATCTACAAACTCAAGGAGTGGGACCTGGGACGAAGACTCTATATCCTTCTGGTGGGGGCTCCTCACTGGCAGGTGAGTCAGTAGGAAACAACAGCAGAAATGTGTGTGCAGAGGAATTAATCGGTATAATGATTGATTGGGGAGAAAAAGGGGGTAAAACATTATTGGCTAGTCTAAATTAAAAAATGAAAAATAAAAATAAATCAATTTAGACTATTATAAAATAATGAATCAGAATAGTTTTGCGTAAATTAATTGAGATGTAATTTGTAAGGTAAGTGAAATGGCACTGAAAACTTCCAGATGACTCAGTAGTTCCTATCATAGGCAGAAAATAGCCATTAATGTTCTTCAACAACAGTCAATATGGGAGATCAACAAGACAAATGCCGAGATTGCAAGGCTCCAAAGATTTCCTGTCTGGTTACACAGTAACCACGCACGCACACACGCACGCGTACGCACATGCACGCGCACGCACGCGCGCACACACACACACACACACACACACACACACACACACACACACACACACACACACACACACACACACACACACACACACACACACACACACACACACACACACACACACACACACACACACACACACACACACACACACACACACACGTGCAGTGATCTGTGTTGTGGACCATGGCACCTGAGAGGTCACCACATCCTTTGAAAACGAAATGCCAATGAGATGGCACACCGCCCACCCATTCCAAGTGGGGAGTGTATCCAAAATATCGTACAAATGTCAAATGTCAAACAATTACCGGCCTAGCTATTATTGAAAGGTCTGGAACCCTCAGCTCAAAGCTGAGGTTTTTTTTTCTTTTTTTCAAGATGATCATTAACACATGGGATGCTCAGATTTATAACATTTCTAGCTGTTGCTGCTGCCGCCGTTCACTCACGCTTTATTTTGAAGAGCCTCGGAAGCTTTGTGCGTGTGCACGTGGGTGTCCACTGACGATTGAGGAAGAAAATCCATTTGTTTACAAACGCTCGCGAAACTAAAATCCAAACCGCGGCCGACCATCGCGGTAAAGTGTCGCCGTGAAAACAATCAGATCTCTGCTTCCCTGGCGTTCTTTTCACCTCATTCATAGATAAAGCCCTTTTTATGTTTGAGCCTAGAATGGAAATCAATGCAACCAGCTCGTGCCATTTTCTCTCTCTCTCTCTGAGCTACGGGGTGACGTATGGACTAGGGTCATTCAGAGGGCAGGCAGCTGCACGTAGAGCTGTACCAGTTAACCCCTTGTTGTCTCGTTCATGAACGAGACAACTCCTTTTGGCAGGGTGACCCCTAGTGGCCTTAACTCGTTACTGAACGAGTTTGGCACCCAAGTTGTTAATAGATTATGTGTGAGCGCCTGAACACAGCATCATCATATGAAAAACCGTATAGAACTTTCCAAGGAACATGGGGTGCACTTGATTTATTATAGCACCTTTGTGAATGTAATGGGGACGTGGGGAGTATAGTAAGTCCCAAATGTCCAAACTCTCTCACGGCAACAGGCATACTAAATCATGCGTAGCTAAAGGTACAACTGAGGGGAAGCATTTAACAGAAAAGCCATTTCCAATCTGGTCTGTAATGTGGCATCTGAGAAAGCAGGCCAATAAGACGTTCCATTTATCATAATGAAAGTTTTCATTAGGACTAACGCCTCGTTTTGTTCCCACTCAGCTGGCAGATTTATTTACCCTTGAGTCCTTTGGCATTTTAAGGGAGCAAGTCCAACATCTGTAGGCACCCAGGACCAGCAGAACACCAGGGGAGGATAACAGTCCCCGACCCGGCCCCTGGTAGTGCTGTCTTTGGTTTTATGAGGTGGACGTTATTAAGCACTGTATCATCTTAAAGACCCAGTGAAATGAAAAAAAAAAAAAAAAAAGTTTTTCCACACATTTAGAGCTTATCCGTGGTAATCATATGGGCATTCCTAACACTAGATTCCAAGAAAATTGAAAATAAAACATTTTTGTGTATTTTTATATCAAAAGTCCATAAAAGACAAAAACGTGCTGCGTGATGACATAGATCGACTTCTTGAATATAAATGAACTTTTGATTACATTCACCTGTTTTATTCCCATTGCTGGCATTCCTCCAAACACAGCTGCTTGCTTCGCTGTTTTGAATGTCATTCAGGATGATGTCCAGACTGTGTATTAGTCATTGTAAACTTAATCAGCAGCATACTAAAATATGTATCTTAAAACATTATAGGTTAGAATAATAAGCAACTTGGTAACAAACATTCTGCACAGCAGCCCCAGACAATGTCTCCCTCTGCCTGCCGTCTGCAAGCTAATGAAGTTACAAACGAAAACATTCGTGATAGGGATGTTAATCGCCGCATTATTTGCGAATCGACACGTCGAGGCCGAAAAATCGACGCGTCGATCGACTTTTTTAACTTTTTTTTTCGCTAAGCAGCAGCTGTAGAGATGGGACGTTCGCGAACGAATCGAGTCTTTTGAACAGCTCTTTGCGTCGCGATGCATTGTGAGCTTGTAGATCGGCTATTTTCAAATGGCAGTTAGGCCTATGTAACCTATGTATGTCAGAAATAAATATATACGTGGTTGAAGTTATTTGTATTTATAATCAAAATCTACAAAGTAGCTAGTAACTCAAATGAGCCAGTCTTTTGAACGGTTCTTTGAAAGGAACGGATCCCAGAGATCCGGCTCACTTCAAAGAGCCATAAATCCCATCTCTAAGCAGCTGAGAGGAGAGCACAACGGCGCATTACTTTAAGCAACACAACTTATGCAGCTGCACCCATCAGAACTTGCATCAAAGCCCTAATAATAATTATAACAAATAATTGCTCTTCCTTGCGTTAGCATGGAGTCTGTTCTTTAGAGACTAGAAGCGGAGTGACAAAGTCCATGGAACGTAGTGGGAGCGCTCAGGCTCACAGGCTGGCACCCCAGGCTAGTGTATCAATGTCTCCCTCCCCGACCGCGTCCACGGGTGTGTTGCATTAACGTCGAGTAGTGTATTTTGTGTTGTGTTTTATTGTCAATCTTGACAAAATCACAGCACACGAGGCAACGCTGCCATTAACAAGCAAGCTTTCGTGTCATGCATGCATGCACACAGGCACGTAAACAAAACACATCCAGTCAGCGCGCACTGCTATGACGCGTGCACGCGAACAGACCAGCAGTGTTTCTCAACCAGTAGTCCGCGGACCTGACTAGCGCCGCATGCATGCACAACACAGACATTCACTCGTCCCCGACACAGACACACACACACCGGTCCTCTCACATTTGGAAAACATTAACGCTTATAACGTTTTTGAACAAGCAATTAAAACATTTTTTGGGGAAAAACTTTATGAAAAAAAAAAAAGAAAAACACGATTTTCGGTCCCTTCTGATTGGTTCAGAAAATCAGAGGCTTCCATTTCAGACTGATACTTCAAAATAAAATGCCCAAAAAAGCCATTTCAGCTCGACTTTAATAATATATGGTTCTATCCTTTGACCCGCAGCAGTGTCTGTGATGGTTCAGAATCAGACGTCCTTGGGGGTGCCCACTGGCCTAGCGGTCCAGGCGCATACCACATAGGCTCTGATGCCTGACAATGTGTCGCGAGTTTGAATCCCGTTCACGACGACTTTTGCTGCGTGTCTCTCCCCATTTCCTGTCAGTCTAGCGTCCTATCAATAGACCTTATTCACACTGCGGCCATATTTGATCACATGACCACATGGGGTGGCAGCCTGCATTACAAACCATTGCAAACAATGGAGCGATGGTCCCAAAATATGAGTTCTGTTCAACCAATTTCTTTTGACCAAATTGACAAATGGGCAGATGATAACTTCAATATCCCCCAAAGGATTAAATAGAAGGGCTACATTAACTGAATTGATTACATCCACGGTAACGATATTAAAGGTAAGATTGTTCCTGATTAATATGCAAAAATCACAACACAGTAAGTTAATATGATGGCAGAGCAAGCATTAGTCTGCACTGTAGCAAGTCTTTGTACAGAGTAACATTGTAACCTAACTGCCATGAATATATTGTGGATGTATCCTTCTATTTAATCCTTTTGGGGATGTTGATGTTGTCATCTACCCATTCGATTTGTTGATTTGGTCAAAAGAAACAGAACTCATATGTTGGGACAGTCGCCCCATTGTTTACAATGGTTTGTAATGCAGGCTGCCACCCCATGTGGTCATGTGATCCAAGATGGCCACGATGTGAATAAGGTCTATGAAGGCATAAAAAAAAAAGAGTCAGACGTTCTCAACTGTGTATTTGTACACACACACACACACACACACACACACACACACACACACACACACACACACACACACACACACACACACACACACACACACACACACACACACACACACACACACACACACACAGTTGGAGGTTAATTTTGATTAATTACTAAATAACCTTCTAAAGGTCAAAAATCACCTTTCACTCTATATTAGTATGGTTGCTATAGCTACAGGCAACACACTATTGTTCTAGGTTCAAGAACTTTTATGCCAGCTAAAGTGAGCATGCTTTTTTGTTAACCTTTTAACTGAAGTTATCTGGGTTGTAGGGTCAGATATCTTGGAAAATATAATGTCCAATCAGACAGGATTGGTCATGCTTCACTTGACATCACAATATATAATATACTGTAAATGGTATCAAAGACGGAATTCATTTCTAACTGCATTCCTTACGACTCGCGTCAGTGCAACCACACTTGCAATTTCCCAGAATCGCACCTTTCTAGTTACCATCGTTAGTATTGTTTAACAGGGAGGCTGCAGGCCCTGAACATCAAACTTGCCTTTGTATTCGTCTCCATAAGCATAATGTCGTATTTAACGAAACAGACCTGGAGGAAATGACGCGGTATTGATTTTGTGCTGTATCATCTCTCTGTTGGCCTAGCAACACAGGCATATTAAAATAATCTATGCAGGAGGAGTGTGGCACAAGTGGCACTTTCAATTGAGCCATCAAAGCACAGAATTCAAAGATAGCTTTTAAATCGAAACTTGAGTAGTTGCACCCCCCACAGCCTCTCTCCCATATCACCATTAATATACATCCACAATGACACTTTGCACTGTAACAACAAAGAAGCTCCATCAGCATGGGAGAGCAACTTTTATTTGCCAAAGAAACTACCCGTCTTCACCAGGAGACAAAGGATGAAGACAAGCATGGAGTACAGGCAGGAATGAGATGATGACATAAACGGCCTACAGCAGTCTCATTTGAGGGAGCCTATGATTAATTTAGACAGTTAATAAGTGCTGAGAGGATTCGTTCATTCACACAAGAGCTTTGACATTTCGTGAGAGTCAAAGCCCCAGCCAAGCAAGACGAAAAACATCAATTACCTCCACTTTGGCAGCATCATCGATATGTGTCATTAGCATTTGATTTTGGCATGGGACGTGATGATATGAGTAATTAACTCATCTTAAACGTGATCTCTTTTTACATATAAAAAATAAAAATGTATTGACATTTGTTTTTAAATGTATGACATGCCCAAAATCAGGACTCCAGAGTTAGAGAGGTTAAAAGTGAGACCATTATGTCCTGATGAACACATGTTGGGGTTTAAACATTTAAACGTAAAGCATACGGGTAATACCCTGGGAGCTTCCTCACAGTGTGTGCTGGAACAGATATACTGTATTCATGGGCTGCGGCGGCACCCAGCTAAAAGGGCCTCTGAATTATATTTATTTACCATTGGTTATGACCATTGAATTGTCCTTCAATCCAGTCCATAACGATGGTGGCAGTTGCAGCCGAAACGCCAAGCCCCACCCTAGTCTGACATCAAAGTGCTCTAGTCTAAGGTGGTACAGATAAACATAACTTGATGGAGTGTTCGATGGCAGTGAGATATCGGCTGCATGGTCCCATATGTGATGATACTATCTGTCACCAGACGATCCTGACGCACATCAGACAGATGACACATCAGCTGAGGCGTCTGAGCCCTAGGCAGTGAGTAGACACAATGTCGATGGTACGGCACTCGAGACACCCAGATAATGTGATATTTTGTTTGTGCCATCGTTAGTCGGCGTAACATGATGCCAGTCAAATGAAAAGTATGTGAACTCACAATCAATTTATCTTAAATAATTGTATTATTATTATTATTGTCTCCACTGATAGGCCCAAAGGCAGGGAGGTGGAGATTATGTTCTCACTGCGTCCTCTAGACGTTCCTTCCGTCCTCTAGACCAGTGGTTCTCAACCTTTTCAGGCTACAAAATAATAATATTTTAACTGGGGACCCCCCATCCTGACGAGAGTTGAGGCATTGCATTTTTTATAACACGGTTGGTTCTATTGTGAAAATAGCAAATCTACATGCTTACAACGGCATTGTGAGCATGTAGATCTGCTATTTTCACAATTTCTGCCTCTAATATTTGACAATTTGGCCAATGTTTAATTTGTCATTTTAGAAGTAGCCTATTAAAATGTCCTTACAAATCCACTTTAGAAATGTGCATATATCCTCTATACACTTAAACTTTATGGTGGTTTGTTTAGTGTTGAAAAAGAAAACAATGTTGCACATTAAGTTAATCATTTGGGGACCCCCCCAAAATAATTTGGGGACCCGACCCACAGGTTGAGAACCAGTGATCTAGACTAGACTCATGTGATCAACACACTATGAGTCAGATTTTCTGTATTTCGGGGCGTCTGCTGGCCTAATGGTCCAGGCGCATACCACTTAGGCATTGCCACATAGGCTTGGATCCCTGGCAGCATCGCCGGTTCGATTCCCGATCTGGACGACCTTTGCCACGCGTCACTCCCCATCTCTCCCCCCATTTCCTGTCGGTCTACTGTCCTATCAATGAAGGCATAAAAGCCCCAAAACAAATCTTTCCAATGTCAAACAGATCTAGGAAGTTACAGGCTATCCTAGTCCATGTATTGCACAGCTAATTCACGAGTGAGGTTATCAGTGTATTAGAAGTATAACAAGGTAATAACAAGGTAATTAATCGATAATAGGATTGAAACGATTCATTGATCAAGAGGAAATTAAGCAAATCAAATTTTATTGAGCGAATAACGTTTAGTAATGTGTCATAAGAATGCCTAAATTGTGCTACAACATTATTTTTTGAGTGCTGGTTCATTTGAACATCTGTTTGTGACTTACCACCATGGAACACATCAAATGATCAACAGGGTTGTTGTCCATTGCAACAAATGTCTCTCCATCACTACATTCCACACAGAGAATTGAGAGTGAGTGAAATGTGTCATCCGTCTGTGACCACAAAGGCACAGGGCATCACATCGGGGACCTGTTGTTATGGCGTGACACCTAGGAGCCGAGCCTACAAGAATACTTTGTAGAAGACGTTTGTTGATGTCTTGTACATCTGTTTGTCCGTGGCTAATCCCCAATGTCTTATTACACACACATGTACGCGCACAAACGCACGCGCACAGTCGAACACACACACACACACACACACACACACACACACACACACACACACACACACACACACACACACACACACACACACACACACACACACACACACACACACACACACACACACACACACACACACACACACACAAGGCTGCAGCGCAGACTCAAAGGGTCCAAAAATAGTCTTAAAAGAAAATAGTATTACAGGCAAGTCAAGTGTGTCGTCCCTTAAAAATACCCATGAAGAACACTGCAATAATAATGTGAGAGCAGAGGCACTATGATATTAGGATGTTTATGTTTTAGCCTAATTGTAGCCAGTTTTAGGCTGCCCTATACATCAAATATAATGTAGAATACTACAATAGGTCTATATAAAGACGACACTGACTAAAGAAAATAGAAGGGAAACGCATTCATCACACGATCAACAGGGTTGTTGTCCATTGCAACAAATGTCTCTCCATCACTATATTCCACACAGAGAATAGCTGTGAGTGAAATGTGTCATCCGTCTGTGACCACAAAGGCATCAAATATAATGTAGAAACATGTGTGTCAACATGTTATTAGACTGTGTATATTGTCTAACTTTCTCAAAACCTTGCGTGAACACCTCTGCTGCATTCTTCACTCACAAACATGCAAATTGCAGGGAAATCGAAAAGTGCTGGAGCTTCATGCAGGAACCTCAAGGCTAACTTGCACTGATTTGCAAAAAAGAGAGAAAGAAAAGGGGCTTGGATATTCATCCACCCTGAGCCCGTAGGCAGCAAGCACCACATAGCACAGCCTCTTGGAGGAGCAATTCAATTACTGTGGCCAAGTGGCTGAAAATCTAGGCTAATGGTGTTCGAAGCTTTTGCATAATGCAGAATGAGTGATGTTCATCAAACTATGAAGACGCATCATGGTTTTTGCATAATAGCCTGTGTTCAATGAATAAAGAATAAACTGCTGATCTCAATGATTCTCGAGACCTGTTTCACAAGCCTGGTTAAATGGTGACTTATCCCAAAAACAAGAAGGAAAAAAGTAATAAGAGAGAAGTGCTAAGACAGAAATGAGAAGTAGCCTACTAGTCTAAAATGCTGACAGGAGTTATTCGTAGTTCAAGATATGGACGCTCAGCATCTGACTCAATGAGAAGCCATTGTGAAATTTCAAAGTAATTGGGACACATACTACCAGCCTACTGGTGTAAGAAAGAGATATAGTAGCCTGTGTGACAGAATATCTGACAAGAGAAAAATGCCAGGCGAGGCGAGTGTCTCCTTTGGCCCCAGCTAGGGATGGGACGATATGAACATTTCATATCACGATTATTGTGACAAAATAAATCGCGATTTACGATATTATCACGATAATCAAACTCCATTATCCTGGGGCGGAACATTTGCCAAAAAATAGCAGATCTACAAGCTCACAACGCGTCACGCTGTGTCGTGTAGTGAGCTTGTAGATCGGCTTGTATAGAGGGTTTAAGCTGTACCGGATATGCAGCTTGGCAAATAAAAGGTGAACTGATCCCAGTGCATGACGAAGGACGATATCACGATAAATCTAAATCTCCACGATACGATTATCGCGAGTGTTTTTTTATCACAATAAACGATAATATTGCGTATCGTCCCATCCCTAGCCGCAGCATGTCCTTACAGGCAGTGGTGGAAAAAGTACTCACATATTTTACTCACAAGTAAAAGTATCAATACTGCAATAGAAATACTCTGATACAATTCCAGAATTCTAAATGTACTTGAGTAAAAGTATGAAAGTGCATGTTGGCATCAAAATGTACTTAAAGTACCAAAAGTAAAAGTACAAAATGTTTGAAAATAGCAGATCTATAAGCTTATAGTAGCCTATATCAGAGTCTAATGAACACTGAGGATTTTATCATTTTACAGCAGAGACCTCTCTTCATTTTGACAGCTAAGCCATAATCTTTTGGCATCACTCAGTTCACGTTGTCTCCATGGCTGCATGGGTGTCATTCACTGAAACTCTCCTCTCTTCATCCAGTAGTGTGTGCATAGGCTACTGTGCAACGATCAGAAGCGACACCGCAGCCAGTCCCCAATGTCTTATTTTACACACACATGTACGCGCACAAACGCACACGCACGCACGCACGCGCGCACACACACACACACACATACACACACACACACACATACACACACACACACACACACACAGGCACGAGGCTGCAGCGCAGACTCAAACGGTCCAAAAATAGTCTTAAAAAGAAAATAGTATTACAGGCAAGTCAAGTGTGTCGTCCCAAGAACACTGCAATAATATTAAATGTGAGAACGGAGGCACAATGATATTAGGATGTTTATGTTTTAGCCTAATTGCAGCCAGTTTTAGGCTGCCCTAGACATCAAATATAATTTAGAATACTGCAATAGGTCTATATAAAGACGACACTGACTAAAGAAAATAGAAGGGAAACGCATTCATCCTGTAATGAGAAAAAGAACAAGTGGACCAAACTGGAACAGTCCCGACCTAGCTCAGGTCCAGCGTTAGAAGCCTAGAAGGAGTTCTCCTTAACGCGATGAGCACAGGCTGCTCAGGCTCAGCCACTGACTGGTCTGTAGTAACAAATAAAATACACTTTCGCTACTCACCAAAACAAAGACGGGTATACTTTCCTTTGTGGCAACACTCGGAGCGCCCCACCACACGCCTAAAATACACTTTTTAGACAGAAAATAAATGATTTCACCGGAGGAGCCACTCCACAGCGTCCTCTACAGATCCTGTCAATAGAACATTCCATTGACCAGATTTTGCCTTCCGGTGAAATATTTTCTTTTCTGGTTAAAAAGTGTATTTTAGACGTGAGGTGGGGGGTTCAGAGTGTTGCCACTAAGGAAAGCAGTCTTTCAACTCCCTAAAGCCGCCTTTGGTTTGGTGAGTGGCGAAACTGTATTTTTTATTTTTTTACTACAGACGAGAGGGTGCGCAGCTTTTCCTTTGGCTCGTCGGTGACATAGCGTTAAGGAGAACTCCTTCTCTATGGACCACTCACCAGAGCTAATAGTCCCGACCCAGCATTCACTTCAAATTCCACCTTGCACGGCTGGAAACAATTGAACAACTAAAAGTTTCCTGCAAATGGAATAACAGCCTAATGTAAAGCATTAGACGAACTCAGAGGAAGTAGCCAATAACCTACTAAAGCATTATTATAATCTCCAAATCTGCCATAACGTTAAATAACAACTGCGACTTTAGTCGCCGCCGGGACAACATAGCGACGAGGCGAAAGTATGCAAGCGGAGCAACAATAAACAAAAGAATGTTGTGTCCAGTGTCCCCCCTCCCAACCAAAGAGAAGCTCAACAGTCAGCCTGCCAACTCCAACAAAAAACAAAACAACATTTCGAAAAGCATTTTTCCCCCTGCACGGCAGAATAAACAGAAAAGAGAGCGCGTTTTACTCACCGCGACGCCGAGACAGAAAGCCCAAAGTGTCCCGTTAAGAAGGAACCGTCCGCTCCTACAATAAGCAGCGCTCCACTGACATCCACCGCTCTGTGCTCTCCTCTCTCTACGGCGGCCAAATGCGTGTGGTGACGTCAACGTAGTGGCTTCATTATTAGGCTGTGTGTGTGTGTGTGTGTGTGTGTGTGTGTGTGTGTGTGTGTGTGTGTGTGTGTGTGTGTGTGTGTGTGTGTGTGTGTGTGTGTGTGTGTGCGCGCGCACGGTTATTTTCTTTTTCTTTTTTTTGACTATATCTACTGTATTATATCCGTCTGTCATTCAATGTTATATGAGATACATAAAGGTTTCCTGTGTAAATAAGCCAAGTTGACCTTGTACCAGTGAACTGTACCGTCATGAAACTGTATATTTTTCTATGCAAAATTCTAAAGAAGACTTCAATCAATCAATCAATCAATCAATAAAAAACTTCTCCCCTAGACTTTCTTTTCTTAATTAAGAAATTCTGTGCATCCAAAAGAAAAACTCTTTATATTTTTCTTAAAAGTTGTGAAAATAGCCGATCTACTTTAACACACAACACATGCGAAGCAACACGTTGTGTGCTTGTAGATCTGCTGTTTTTACTAGTTTGGGTCACGAAGAGACATCAAATTTCTCTTTTGGGTCTCGAGCTAACAGGTTTGGGAACCACTGGTAGAGCCGTTTTGTGGGTCGTGGACAGATTTGTATGGGTCCCAACTACAAGCTTACAGCGCAACACCTATTGTCAAGCTATGAGGAGTTAATCAGTTCACGACTTAAAGATGTCCTTTAAAGATAATTAAAAAAGATTATGAAATTAATTTCAATATCTGACCAGAATCTTAATTGTGCAGTTGTGACGCCCACACTGAGGGGAAAGCAGGTGTGTTTTTCTTTTTTTGTAAATCATAAATGGGCTAATGCAGTCCTATTTATCATTTCCACTCGCATGCTTTGAATACAAAAATGTCTGTATTTTTTACCTTTGCTTTGGGGGAACATTTTTCATTTCTTCAATGGAAAGTGGTGACTCAAAGTGGGCTCCGGGGCCCTTCAGGGGTCCTTAGGGTGTTGTTCCAGGCCTGGGGGTCCCCAGCAAAATGAGGATGTTAGCCCAATGAGAGAATGCATAAAGGCCTGTCCATAGTATCTCCGAAACCAAACTTCTGTTCTGTGAGTTACGACTTTCCGACGTGCAGATTTTCATTTTTAATTCGGTGTAATGCTTTTCAGAAGTCGCGAGTGACGTCATTTTTTAGTCGAACTGGACCTTTCAGACGAAAAGTTTGGTTTCGGACAAAGTATGGACAGAACTTGAGAATGGCTGTTCAGATCAGAATCACAAGTTGCACTCTCCCCTGTAATTTACCTACAGTGGCTACCTATACAGTTGTAGAATTCTGACACAACATCTTTTCAAATAGAGATCTGTGGCCTAATACTGTACTTATCAATTTGGCAACTGACAACATGAAAAGCTTTTAGAACCACTGCGCCCATAAGGCAACAACATCCAGGATGCGTTAATGAGTTGAGGACGCTGGGCAGAGCCTGCCAACAACAAAGCGATAGGCTTACAGAGACCGACGTTCCCTACAGTGAGGTCACGGAAGGTCATGGTTTGAATTCCCTGCTTTCTCCAGCATTTCCAGCATGTGCAGTGCTTTTAAGTCTATTTGGTTGCATGGTCAGTGTTTGATTAAGGGCACATATGGTTCCAGTGAGTCCCCTTAAAAATGATTAGGCTACTGTATGTAATATAGTATTAAAATCAGTTTAACCAGTTTAACCCTATTTAGTTAGCTGATCTAAAATGTACAAACCTTTTGAATAAACCTTTTAACAACACTAATCTCTTCCTGGCACAAAATAAAATTCAGATGGGGATCCATGGCCAAATACATTTGGGGCTCCATGACCTGATTTATTTTCTGAATCAGTGCGAGTGCAATACAGTATGTTAAAATCCCTTGGACTTGGCATGTCTGTCAGTTTCATTTAAAACTAGAAGCAGTGCTCTTCCGAGCACAGGTCTCCACCAGGCCAGGCGTCCTGGTGGTGCTATAATAGGCCAATGTAAAAAGGGTGGCATGTGTTCTTCGCCAATCATAGACCTTTCATGGCAGTCAGAAGCTGCATCCTGAATGCATGATTTGAGGCATTGTGTTCCAAAAATGTGTTTTGCTAAAGTCTACCTGCTTGTGGCGTTATAACAGGCCAATGTGAAAAGGGTAGCATTTGTTCCTTGACGTAGTGGGAATATGTGTGGCAAATTTCACGAAAATCGCAAGCTGCGTTGATGATTTGAGGCATTTTGTTCAAAAACTGAGTGATCCTGCAAACTTTGGAAGCCAATATTAGCCAAATAGGATGGAATATGAAATATCAGACGGATCGGACTTGATCACATGACTATAGAGATACTGTGTACTGATTTGCATGATTGTTGGAGAAATTCTGATGGAGTAATAGCAAAGAATGTGTTTTACATAAGTTATCCTCCTGGTGGCACTATAAAAGGCAAATGTGAAAAATGAAGGGCAAAGGTTTACCCTTAGCTTGTAGGGAGTGCAAATACAACGTTTTTCACTTATCGGTGGAGTTAAAGGTAAAAACACAAATTGCCCTGTTATAACGCCACCATGAGGCTGATTTGAGAAATATGAATTGGCATTTCTTCCTCGGCCTAGTGAGAACGTGCGCGCCCAATTTCACCAAGATTGCACGCTGTGTTCATGATTTGAGGCATTTTTATCAAAATAGAGCAACCCTGCAAACTTTGGAAGCCAAGTGTAGCCAATCAGGATGGAATATGGAAAATCGGACAGATCCATGTTGATCACATGACTGTAGAGATACTGTCTAACCGATTTGTAGGAGTTGTGGACAAAATCTCTAAAAGTAGTGTACAGGAATGTGTCCTGCAAACATTGGCCTCATGGTGGTGCTAGAACAGGCCCATTTGAAAAATGTGGGGCAGAGATTCTGAATTGGCATCCAGGGAGTGTGTGTGCTCATTTTGGCAGCGACCGGGCCAACAGTGCTGGAGATTAGCTGGTAACAAACTGGAGGACGCACGGACGGACACACGCACGGACGGACGCACGGACGGACAGGGGCGAAAACATACTCTCCCCCATGCCTTCGGCTGTTGGAGACAATTCACCCTTTGTTAGGCTCCTGGTTGGTCCCTGACTGACCAACCAGCAGGCTCTATCTGCCTTGTCCCGCCCTGGTTCCGCCTTTTTTATGTTGAATTAGCTAAAACATAATTTTTTGAGAAATAAAAACATTTAAAGGCATGCTGATTCACTATGCTGCCACTGAGCAGCTCCAATTGACCGAAACAAAGTTTGAAATTAGAATTGAGCACACAGAATAACAATATGAAGCAACTGAATTAACATGGCAGTGGATGGAATGTCCCACTGTATGTCCCTCCAAGACACAGCAACCAATGGGTGTGGAGAGGGGCAGGACAATGGGCGGGACTTGACAAAGGGTGAATTATGGAAAGATCAAGACTGAAAAATAAACTCGTCACCAAGTTCCCTGCGTAGCTTCCTAACAATATGATATGAGTCACGAAGAGTTGAGCAAATAAGATTCTGCCCCATAGTGCTCCTTGAGGACTGTCAAACACAAGTGCATATACTTCCTCTTTTCAACAGTGTGGAAGAAAATGTGTGCAAAATTCATCAGATGTCAGCTAGAGTTAGAAATATCAAGTTATGAACAAGCTGGGGTTGACTTTGCACAGCAGCAGGTGGCAAGCATAAATCACGAATGTGAGAATAAAACTGAGTCTGAGATGCCACATATAAGATCAATATTTATATGTCTAGAGACATTTCCATGATTTGGGGCAATGTGAACCCTACAATGGTGTCATCAAAAAGTACAGGAGTCGGCTTACAGAGGGAAATGGCTCTGTGGGCTAATTTTGTTTCAGCTTTTATAACATAATAAGATTTATTTCATGGTAGTGTGAGTCTGACTGGAAGGATTTTTCACAGAGGATTATTGGCTATAGCTCCAACAGAGCTGGTGGACAGTCAGTCCTTGTTGGATTTCACCATCAGTTCACCACACAGTGTCCATGACTCCACATCACAGAAAAATCACAGCGGTGGGACATGTCGCAATATTTCAAATTTCACAATTACAAATGCCTTTTGTTCCCCAGTGGACCAGCTCCAGAGATAATCTGTCAACAACATAACTTTACCTGTTTGTATTCCATTATAATGGCCTTTGGAAGATTAAGTAAGCTCCATTATATAGCGGATGATAACACAAATAAACATCTTGTGCACATGAAATCATTTGGAGATGGTAGATTCATGAATAAAATATGCATGGTATCCAGAAAATGTTGACACTGACCACTCCCAGTAGACATCTTGATCCAATGTTTTGACTTTCACAAAGTAAAAAGCTCTGCTATCGATTTGCAGGGCAAAGCCACTAATAGACAACCTCAATCACGACCACTTTCTCCCTCGCTGTCATTATCTATACCTGACTTTTGTCTGGCACTGTACTTTACATGCAAGCAGGAATTTTCTTCAATGGGGCACCCCCGGTGTACCTCCTACCACATGTCCTTTAAACCAGTGGTTCTCAACCTTTCAGGCCACGACCCCCAAAATAATTATATATTAATTGGGGACTCCCCACCCTGACGAGCACTAAGAGTTGAGGCATTACATTTTGTATAACATGGTTCTATTGTGAAAATAGCGGATACATGCTCACGACGCCTCGCAACGCGGGCCGTTGTGAGCATGTAGATCGGCTATTTTCACGTTAATTTGGCCAATGTTTAATTTGTCATTTTAGAGGTATTAAAAAGTCCTTAATGGTCACTGTAGAAATGTGCAGATACCCTCTATAGTCTATACACTTAAACTTCATGTTGGTTTGATTACTGTTGAGTGAGAAAACAATGTTGCACATTAAGCTAATCATCTGGGGACCCCTCAAAATACTTTGGGGACCCCCCTGGGGGTCCGACCCACAGGTTGAGAACCACTGCTGTAAACATCATTGAAAGCTAACCATTCAGTTCCACAACACAACACAACAGAACACAATGGGTGGCCGTAGCTGAATGGGTATAGCAGCCGCCTGGGAAACAGAAGAACCCCGGTTTGCATCCAGGCAGTCTATAGCCCCCTTTCCACTGCAAAGTGGAACCAGAACTTTCCAGAACCTTTTTTGTTTCTGGTTTTGTTTCCATTGCATACAGCCCGGTCCCAGACAAGGTTCCTGGAACCTTTTTTTAGGTCCTGCTCTTGAAGTTGAACTAAACTTGAGTTCTGGGAACCTACTGTATGGGTGGGGCCAGCAGTAGGTCTGGTTATATGGAAACAAAAGCAGAACTTGGTCCAGGAACTTCACAGTTTCTTGAAAGTTCTTGGTTCTGGAAAGTTCTGGTTCTAGTTCTGGGTCGGCACTACAGTGGAAATGGGGCTTATGTGTCCCTGAGCAAGACATTTAACCCCCAACTGCTCCGCCGGCGCTGCCCCCATAGCGCCCACTGCTCCTAAGACTTAGGACAGGGGTCTTAAACGTCTTCAGGCCAAGGACCCCTTAGCTGAGAGAGAGAGAAAGCAGGGACCCCCACTACGTATTGTATACAATTGTGTTACAGATCAAACATTTTCATAGATTTCTGATACAGCTTAGACTTGTTTGACAGCAATATCATCAGTGGAGGTTGTTTAATGTGTATTTTTTTTTTACTTTGAACGACTTGAACCGTCAATACTTCTTTGCCAAGAATAGCAGATCTACAAGCTCACAACTCACAATGTAAGCTTGTAGAACGGCTATTCTTGGCTAATGTTCCACACATAATAGGGATAACTGTGAGGAACCCCTAGGGGTCCCGGACCCCCTGTTGAAGACCCCTGGCTTAGGATGGTTAAATGCAGAGAACACATTTTACTTTATATACAAACATATACAGTGACAAATACCACAAAGGAGTGTAGACCAAATTATTATGATTAATTACAACACAACAAAACACAAAGGACATGGCATCCATAATTGCAGCCATAGGTCGCAGTTAGCTATGAAAACCGTCACATCTAGTCAGTAACGCCAGTCAGAGGCCGGGAAATGCCTCGATGTCTATAGCTGACCTATGACATCACATTGTTGTGACATCACATTGTGACATCACAATGTCCCTTGTATGCCCATGGAGATCCCTGATGTCATCAATATTAAGCCCATATCTTGGAATGCCCATATATGGACATATTGTGAGAGTCTCATGTGGTCTATAACATAATACATCTATGATGTCAGACCTCAGACGTCAGTCATATCCATATTTTGACCACATTTTGTCCAACTTTAACAACCAACCGCAACTTGAATCACACTTGCAAATTAATTTCGTGAATTCCGTCCTGCGCTTTTCGCCCTTAGTATACAATATCACACAAAGAGTACACAATATAGTAAATATTAAGTAAAGGATAACATTAAATGTATGCAATAACAATTTGGAAAGAAACTGTTACTGAGATAGGTGGTGAATGACATGATGTTCTGGTTGTGTTTTTTATTTTCCTTAACCTTTTTTTAGATGGAAGGAATGAGAGGAGAACATGAGCGGGGTGGCTAGCATCCTTAATGATATCAGTTGTCTTACATATTAGTTCCCTGCATTCAATGGTGATGTAATTTCCATTGAAAAGAAAATCTGAAATATACATAACGGTAGGTACATACGGTATAACAGACTATGCAAACAATGAAACAAGCAACAGACTCTGCCTTGTGGTTTCACTGAATAGAGCCTCTTTCCTCTGCTGCAGCTTGTTAGAGCTACAGTAGCCTACCTCTATGCTTCATACTGTTATCAACAATCCCATTCTCTCTGCAGAACAGGTAACTCCATACTGTAGATCGCCCTTTCAACAAATCGTTGCTGTCAGGCAGAAACCTTGTATCTCCAAATTACTTTGTCGTATGTAGAGTGAAGTACAAAAGTAGCCAAAATAGGCAATCTACAGTACTGTATATAGGCCTATGCTAACAATGAGGCATATCGTGACGCGTTATAAACTTGCAGATCTGCTATTTTAGAGAAATAAAGTAAAAAAAAAAAGAAGGAAACTGGTTAGCTAAGTTCGTCTGTGGGTTTTTATAAATATTTAACTAACGTAAGATTTGACTAAATAATAATAGGTCCATTGGAACACAGGTGTCGTCGTCCGTCCGTCCGTCCGTCCGTCCCCCCCCCCCATTTCCTTACAAGATGACACTTTTGTTTTGGACATACAAGGTTTCCATCCGACATCAACAAAATATTCCTTGCTGGCTCCCTGCAAGGGTGTCGCATAAAATTCTGGGCCCTGGGTACAAGGATTAACTGCATTATTTTGTGCTTTAACTATTGAAAAATAGCAGATATACAAGCTCACAGCATGCCACACTGCGAGCTTGTAGATCTGCTATTTTTGAAAAATCGTGAAAATGTGTGCAAGTCTTTGAAGGTTTTTTTAAAAACCTATGTTTTTTATGTGAAGGACCCCCAAAATTATATGTATTTGGCCACAGACCCCCATCTCAAAATATTTAGTTCCAGGGACCCCCCAGAAGCAAAATCTGAGTTACAAATGTTCGCTTAAAAAACACATATTATTCAAAGATTTGCACACATTTTCACGACTTTTCAAAAATAGCAGATCTACAAGCTCGCAGCCGCGCTGTGAGCTTGTAAATCTGCTATTTTTCAATAGCTAAAAATAATATATGCTAAAATAATGAATGCCCCTCCACCTTGGGCCCTAGTAAATCAGTCCCACTCCCCCCTCCCCCCCATTGTGACGCCCCTGGCTCCCTGAACCTATCCATTTCCATCTGGAGAAATGAGGCCCCGCATTAAGAGCACAGCTAAAGGACAGATCTGCATATCCATCATCGTTGCACCTCATCAGCGCAGCAGTCGGAAGACATTCCCGGTGAAATGACTAATGCATGGAGGTGCATCAGCAGAGAAGTGCTACCGTATGCTTTGCTCTCCGTGTTATGGATAATGCCAACCGAGGTGGGTGGGGGAGGGGGGTGGGGGGGTCACTTTGGCAAGAAAAACAGCACTGCAATATAATCCGTTATTTTGGAATTACACCCAGAAGGTAAGATGCACAAATGTATAATACAATAAAGTTGGCAAAATAAGTAGCCTATCAATACCTGTAACTAGCAATTATTCCATTGAGAAATATTGTATTAATCAAATAATAATAATGATACTAATAATAATGTTTTTGAGGGATATACAAAAATGTATAGATTTCTTTTTTATATTCAACTAAATCAATTAATCTGATTAACCTATACCTATTTTATCCTTACCATACAAAGGTACAAAATTGGCTAAAATACTCAATCTGGTTTGAACTTGTAGGTTACGTAGGATTAGATGTGATATTTTCAATATTGTAGAAATTGTAAATTGATTTGTATAATCAATTAAATCGATATGTTCGATTAGCTGTTGCACCGCCAACTTGTACTTGACATGAAAAATAACAGTGAGTGAGCACTGTGGATTTAAAGTTGTAACCCATATTGCTTGTGGGCTTTTTACAGGGAACGTTTTGAACTTGCAGGAACCAACTTCAAAGCACAGAAGTCAGACAGGGAAGAACAACTGCTCAGAGAAATTCTTTGGCCACTTTGTATGAGCCGATTAGTTTAACATTTCAATGCTCATGCATGCATAAACAGGTCGGACTCACGTCAGTGACCTGTTCATGTTGCTCCTGGCCCGAGAGAGGATTTAGATGGATGGACAACTCTATGATCCCTGCAAAACATAGTATTTCCATAGTGTTCTCAATAGCGCTGTCGCCTCACAGCTAGAAGGTCCTGGGTTCGATTCCTGCTGGGGACGCTGGGGGCGTGTTCTCTCCTCTGCGCTATCAGTGCCCATACCCTAGGTGGGGTTGGCAAAAGGGCTTCGCACAAAAAACATGCAGTAATCCTGGTCTCTATAATGCCTCCCCCTGGCCCGCGAGGGGCGTCTAATGGAGGGGAAAGGAACTGGTTGGACTCACGTGTTCCTTCCACGCGCTACGTCCTACCGGGGACCTCCCCCCTGTCAGGTAAAAAGAAGCAGCTTGAACTCCTCATGCATAGAAGGAAGCATGAAGTCCGTCCGTTGCTCTCCCCAGGTTGGCAGAGGGAGTGTAGCGCCCAGGATTACATTAGACAATTGGCACTGGGTGAAAAATGGGTTACAGAATCGTGGGATAAAAATTCAATAAAAAAAGGAAGCCATGAACATCATACGGTAAAAAGTTAAAACGTCACCAGGAAATGTACAGTTTGTCCCTAAAGAGTGCAAATGCATTGCACTCCCAAACCCCAGTAGGCCTATATGAATCTCATTTACATAATGCTGGCAACAAAAGATGTCTTTGTTGGCCAAAGGCTGTGAGACCTCTGTAGGTGGTATGTTGGAGCATGCAGATAGGGACCGCTAACGTAGCTTAACATCTTCAGACAGGCGGCACGCCAAGTGAAGTGTTGCATGCTAAACCTGGTGGCAAGAACATCATCATTTTCCTAGGTAAGCAAAATCATGAGTGAAAGTAGTGTCTCTAACAGAAGGAGAGCCAGAAACAGTACTTCATAACACATGCCACTACAGTACAGTACATTACTTAACATTTCCTAAATCACTTGCATTCCCTTGCATTAACCCTAGATTCCTAGCACATTAACGTTGAGAGGTGGCTCCCACATTGAAAGGTATAACATATGTATAGGTTGCAACAGGTCTGAAAGTGTTAAAGAAGAGTACCTCAATTTGCCATGTGCTGTTCACTGTACTTGAATATATTTTGTGGAGATTATCATCCTTATTTAATAGATTGTACTATATTGGGTAAAATATACCCAACGTTAGTGATGGTGTGATAATATTCAACGTTAGTGTTCTGGGGTTTGGCTTTACAGTGTTTTTAATTTAGGCATGCTGCGGGACAAGATGCCCACTAATTGGGTTATCAACATCATTGTCAATTTAATCATCAATGCCATCATTATTATTATCATAATCACCACTCTTTTCTCAGAGATTCTGGCTATTAATTAACTTGAGTTCAATTAGACTGTTTATCTCCCTGGTATAGCCGATCATAGAGCACAGATCATTGTCTGTGAGAGTCAACACAGTACAAGTGGAACCGAAAGGAACCGGGTCCATTTGGTTCTATTTGTACACTCGTTTTTACGTTTTTACAGTGCTGTACTGTAGATTGGGGTTCCAGACATTCTTATTATTTCTTTTATCAAATGGGGGCCGTGACCTCATGTATATGTAACTGGGGTTCCTTCCTTGAAATTAAAAAGGTTGAGGGTCACTATCATAGAGTAAAGGATGTCAAGAGTGCAATAAATGGTGAAGAATTTCTACCAGGTTTATTTGTCTGTCATTCAATGTTATAATGAGTTAAAAAAAAAGGACCCCAATTGATACAAACCCAAAAGCTTTAAGGTGTTTATGCTTTTAGTTGACCTTGTACCAGTACTATCATGAAACTGTACCTATTCCTATGCAAACTTCTAATAAAGTCATCAATCAATCAATCAATCAATCAATCAATCAATCAATCAATCAGGTTGACTCTTTGGTGAGTATGTTTCACTTTGCAGAGTGGAGCTGGAGTCCAATGAAAGTGGGCGCTGTTGTAGTAGCTACTATTACCGAGCACAAAGCCTTCAGAAGGCTTGGAAATGAAAAGCTTATTTCTGAAGGCACGTACTTAAAAACACATGAATAATCTCCCTCTCTATGGTTCTTATTGTAGACGACCTGCTGTCTTGTAAGCAGGATGTTCAATATCAGGTGACAGTCAAAGGCGATGCAGTTGAAGCACTGGACAGAGTGGACGCGTCCTAAAGGAGGAATAATAGCCCTATACCTGTTGTTATAGAGCAGTGTTTCTCAACCTTTTTTTTGCATGGGCACACTTTTCATGTCCCGAGAATCCATGGGCACACCAACATAATACAGGGGTGTAAATGTCATCACTGTCGGGAAGAAACCTTGTATCTCCAAGTTTCAAATTTGTACGTTTTTTTTTTTCGCAAAGCAAAGCCCTGCTTCATCATACAAGGCTGTCGCACAAAAGTAGTGAAAACAGCCGATCTACAAGCACACAACGCCTCGCGGTGCGAGGCGTTGTGTGCTTGTAGATCGGCTGTTTTCACTAGTTTAAATCATTTTTAAAACGGTAAATACAATACTGGCTTTCAAGCAGTTTCAAGGGGCACACTTGACCCTTCTCAGGGGCACACCAAAGGTCCCCAGGCACAGTGGTTGAGAAACACTGTTATAGAGGCCTGAGACAGCCAAGGGTAAGTGACCCTGTTGATAACTGGGGGGGAGGGGGGTCGTGTACATGTAACGTTTCAATTTAGCCCCGGGTTGGAGGCCTGGGGTTGGAGGTCTGACTCCTGTCAGAGAACTGTCTGTACCGTAAGTGAGCTGAATTTAATCTCATTTTGATCTAGAAGAGTTCTAACGCTTCTGCTTTGTTCTCTTATGTCAGTGCCTATCTCTGCCAGGCCTGCGGGCCCTCAAGGCCTGCGGGCAGAGATTATGCCTGTGTGCGTGCGTGTGCGTGCGTGCATATGTCTGTGGGCAGCTAATCACACAAATGGCTGGACCGATTTACGTTTTAGCCTATAGGGCTATTGTACGGTATGTCTCATAATCAAAATTTACAATTTGAAACATTTTAACAACACAAATCTTGTGTGGGGGTCCCTCGCACCACATATTTTCAGATGGGGGATACATATTAATCTGGGGGTCCTTGATATGAAAAACATTAGAAAGCAAGCCCATTTAAGCATCTACACTTTAAAAACAGATATAAAAGCGTTGTTCATTGGGGCGACGCGTAACAACTGGAAGCCGGATGTCCGGAAGTGCCGGAGGGCACGAGGCCAGTCAAAATCACATCTTTTTCTGGACTTCAATCAATTCAATTCAACAGAGCTTTATTTGCATGTTTACATTGCCTAAGCAAGTGGATTCAGGATTGGATATTTTCATACCAAAATAATTTAAATATCATTGTATAATCGTACCACTGTACTATTTGCAAACTGATAATGAAATATTAAACCAATCAATCAAAGTTTTTCGAAAACATGCACATGCATCTATATGGAAACATTGATTGTGGGCAATTTAGTTGATGCAGTATCTAAAGTCGGCTATCAGTTTTCATAACTGTCGAATTGCAAGTCGACAGATAGAACAGGATATAATGGCCAAATATAACCCAAATAATATTGTTCAATCTTACTTGTGGAAAGTTATTCTATTATATTTCTATTATTATATTTCTATTACCTTTAACCTAAACAGACTGGTGAGGAAAGCGGGCTCTGTCATTGGGTCTTCTCTGCAGGGGGTGGAGGAAGTAACCAGGGTGCGAACGGCTAGGAAGCTGGACTCCATCTTGAAGAACTCCTCCCACCCCCTCCATCTGGAGATCTTCAGTTATTGGAGTAAGAGAGGAAACAACCGTTTTGTCTACCCAGGACGGAGATGCGAGAGACTTGGAAAGTCTTTTGTACCGGCTGCTCTTAAAGGCCCAGTTCAGTCAAATAAATATATGATAACAAGGGTATTCCCAGTTTGTCACACAACAGAGTAATGTATTATTAACCAACAGACAAAATTTTAATCATGAAAAAAATTATGTTTCAAAATGTGTCAAATCCAATACATATTTTTCTGGCCTCTCTGGCCAAGGACTGTAGGGGCGTGGCCTATGTGCAGTATGAAGCCACGCCCATTCACAGAGGTGTCTGCTTTGGTTTTCAGTAATGTAAAAAAAAGAAAGAAAAAAAGGCACTGAAGTACTCAAGTACTTTGTACTCAGGTACTTTGTCTTTACTTGAGTATTACTTATTATTATTATTTTCAAATTAAAAAAGAAAAGTAAAAAGCTCACAATGTGTCGGGCTTGTAGATCTGATTTCAAAATATTGTTATACATTTGAAAACTTGAAATGAGACATACTGCATAATGAGTATTTTTAAAAACGTTTTAGGATGCCAATACTTTTTCCAAATTTCTCAAATAAATGGAATTGAATCTTATAACAGAGTACTTCTAAATTGCAGTAGTGATACTTTACTCAAGTAAAACATTTGAGTACTTTTTCCACCACTCACACACACACACACACACACACACACACACACACACACACACACACACACACACACACACACACACACACACACACACACACACACACACACACACGACACGGCACAGGCACATGATATGGGGGCTTCCCACTTCCCCTACTCCTCTACCTGGCATGCCATGTCCACAGTGGGCACTGTGGCCAAGTCCACAGTTGACATGGCCAGGTCCACAGTGGGTGTGGCCTGGAATAAGGTGAATATTCCCCAGCAGCTTCCACTATTTCCCTCAGGCAGAGCACCTCTTTTAAGTTTGATTTACAGACCGACCAACAGACAAGTCAGTAATTTGTTTCTTGTTTGCACCAACAGCTATTGATCAAATTGAGAGATAAATGTAGACCTTTAATCTCATGTCCCAGATTTTAGTGGCAGCGAAGCCCTTCATTACCTTTAGTGTACACATTAGGTCTTTCAAAGGAATGGTAATCATTGCAGATTCAGTAAAAGCCATCAATCAAAGTCCCAGCCATCTGTCCCAGGGACTATTTTAAAACATCCATGCCTTTAAATGTAATTAACTCCTTTTAACCAAGCCAATTTACCCCCGTTATCAGAGGGATGCAGGCCTTCCTCCTACTCGTGATAGCCACTCACTTATGCATATTAGAGACAACTCTGAGATGGTCCCAGGCAGACATACATTTGAACAGAGATTCCCAACATGCATGCAAAACTGATTGATGGCCTGCATATGCCATATGTCCATGTGATAGTGAAGGAGGTCAGAATAAAGAATCTGACAATGGCTGTAAACAATGTTAGCCTATTTTCTCTGACTGTGTAGAATAGATGACTGACCACATGAAGTCTGTGATTCACACAGTAGCCACACCATCATTAGACATTGAGCCTGCTGGTAGCTTTCACTCTGTTAACTTAAAAAGGATTGACATACCTTCGACCCAGTTAATAAAGTTACAACGTGGGTGGAAAAAACATCCAATTACAAACACAGACGTAGCCTACACAGCACATAACAAAAGGAAGATTGTCACGTCACTTCAGTTTACGCATTTGTTGATCAATGAATCAAAGTTTGGTAAAGAAAATATGTGACAACCAACAATCAAATATGAATGTAAAGCTAACCCTAACCCTATATACTACCAGTAAGACACCTAATAGCGAAAAGCGACCTCGCCCTATAGAGGGTGAGGTCGCACCATCTGTCTTGGCCAGTTGTTAGCTTTGCTGTCACATGGTGGTCCATTCCACACCTGTCTGTGCCCTGAGGTGGCTCCCACAGTGTCTGGGCAATTCTAGAGATTACCCAGATGAAGAATACTGGAGCACTTGACTGGTCTGCACGTTCTTTATTGCATTGACAAGTCACCCCTGCAATAAAGATTGTGCAGTCTCCAGAAGTGCCCAGATATTGTTCCCCTTGATACAAGTTGTCCATGTTGAGCACCGACGAGCCCTTCTACCAACAGCTGGCTAAAGCGAGCAGACGTCTCCTTCCTTACCTGTTGGCTCCCAGTGTCAGTTTGCTCGACACCAGTTCTGGGTGCCGGCACAGTGCCCAGCCAGCCTCAAGCTTTTCTCTATGACCTTGTCTGTGATCCGTGGCAGGCCCCGTAGAGGTCCACGTTTCTGATGCGGTCCTCCCATGTGACACCAACTGCCATTCGTAGCATTCTTGTCTGGAGGCCATCCAGGGCCCGTTCCTGCTGTTTTGTGAACGTCCATGTCTCTGCCTCGTACAGCTATATTGACTCCACTGTAACCATGAATAGCCGCCTCTTCTGGTCAGTGGAAGCAGTCCATGTACCAAGATATTTATTACCTCTAGCACCATCCCATTGGCAGTGGCAATGGTTTTGTCCTCTGTGTTAAATGCCATGCCATTACAGAAGAAAAAGAGGAAATCATGCTAGAGACACTCACAGGGTTGGAATCGGTTATGATTCTCTCCCTGTCAAAGTTACCTCTTGCATTTCATGTTTGATGTTCATTCAGATGTTGACCAACTTGTCAAGTCAGACTACCTTTACTTTTTTTTTATAGGGGTGCTGGTTGGAATAAACCAAGACGGCAGCCAATGGAATACAATATGATCAGTTTTTTCTACTGCAGCTGATGCTTAAATCAAAACCAAACAGGGCTGTTACTGTGAAATTGGATTATGTGACTGACCACTTATCTTAATGTGCGGAGAGATGCATAGTTGACGGGTAGTTTCTAGTTTCAGTTGCTCTTGTGTTTCAGGCTGGTTGAATATCTTATCTGTCTGCAGGAATGCGGTTGGGCCAATCCGCTGCCACACGCACCTCTCACACAGCGGGCCTCCAGGGTCCATGCTGTCCATATATCTCATTGGCCGTTTGCACATGGCAAACGCTGAATTGGTCATGATAAAGTTTCCACATTCTCGGATGGAGCATTGTGGAGGCTGGCCCTCTTCCATCATGGAGCTGATCATCTCTGGTTTCAGGAAGTACTCCCCAGCCTGAGTGAGAATGTTGCAGACTGTCCTGTTGACAATCAGGGAAGTCCTGGCCCGAGTCACTGCCACATACAACAAGTTCCACTCATCCTCTGGAATCCTATTCCACGAGAAGTCGTTCATTCGCCCAAGGTTGTGTCTGGCACAGGGGACCAAGTCGAAGTCATTAGTGATGATCACAGTGTCAAACTCCAGGCCTTTGGCCTTGTGGACTGTTCCCAGAATGAAGTCTGCTTTATGTATGTCACTCTCAAAACATCTGTTGAGGCGGTTCACCAGTTCGGGGAAGCGGGTGTGATACTTTTCCACGATGGCCAATTTGGCCTCTAGCTCATGGTCCTCAGTCTCTGAGGCATACATCTTCAGGCCAAGAAACCCGCTGGCCTGACAACATATGTGACGGATGTAGCCTTCTCCAATGGGTTTTGTGCCCATCACGTGCCATATATCCAGAATTTGACTCAGTGTAGATTCAATTCCGCCAACAAAGTGAATCTTGCAGCACAGGTTGGCATCCGTGAGCCGCACAGCTTCGCTGAACACACCTACATTACTGCGAGCCAAAATGGCTGTCTTTCCCTGCACAGGCATGACAAAGGGGTCGGTGCTCTCGTCACAAAAGAGACCCGGCTGGTCCCCACCCACTAGAATCTCCTTGACATTCTTGCACACTTGGAGAATGGTGGCGCCTATGTAGGCAATCTCAGCACCAAACCTAAAGCTCTGTGTTAGGTAGTAGAGGTGCGTGTGCTGCACGATGTGCAGTGCGTTGACTGCCCCACGGAAAGAGTAGATCTGCTGGTGGGGATCTCCAACCAGTATCTTCCCACAGTGCTGAGAAAGCAGGATGTCCATGATGACTGGAGTAAAGTCCTGTGCCTCATCTAATAAAATGACATCAAAGTCCAAACATGGCTTCTCGAGTTGCCACAACTTCAGGTAACCGTCATGAGGTATGAAGCACCTCATTTCGTTGGGATCTTTCATTTTGTTCCAGATATCCAGCGCAACCCTCATATAGTCCCTCTTCTTCTCTTGGTCTATGTTTACTATGACTCCCTTGTTGTTTTTGTAGGTTTCGGGGACATGGCTGGAGTTAATGCATTCGTCCGCTGAGGCCATGTAGGCGTTGAGAGTCAAAGTCACAACCTTGGCGTTGGCAAAGCCACCGCGGCCTTTGGGCAGGAACTTGGTAATATACAATGCCTTCAGGTTAGAGCTCCGTTTACCTTTGTACTTTCTGCCCACATCAAGTGCTTGGAATGCCATGGAGTGGATAGTCCTGCAGACAACATGTTTGGGGAAACACGCTGCAGTGGCCACTGACCTGTTGAAGGTCACGTAGAGGAAGCGGCGGTCTTGCCATTTCTCGGCGTACCTCACCAGGGTAGAGGTCTTTCCTGTACCTGCAAAGGCAATGATCTTGACCACGTGGTTGTTGCTGATGTCATGGCTCAGGATCTTATGTTGCTCATCGGTCATGTGAATCTGTGGCCTGCTGTGATTGGTGCGGATTTGATTGGGTGAATTCCTCATCAGGTGAAGCACATGGTAAATATTGTAGTGCAGCCTGTTACTGATCCAAATACCGTTCCTATCCATGGCAAGCAGGAATGTGGCCATCTCATACAAGAACTCTGTTATGGCCCTGTGAGTCATGGCACCCTGAAGATGGGACACCAGTGCCTGCACGTCCTCAACCGTTTCACTCAGCAGCAGAATCAAAGCCATTGCTGCAAAGGTACTAGGAGCACCGTCTTGGATGTTTTTAAATCTGATGGTGAGGCAGGCCTCGGCCTGGGGAAATAGACGATGTTTCCTAACACACTGCCAAACATCTTCAGGCCTCACCCTCTCACCAGGCTCACGTTGAGCCATCAAAATGACAAGTTGACACACACTCTGTTGTTTGTGATTCGTTTCTAGAAGTATGCCACTTTCTTCAAGGATAGTCCTGACAGCGTCAACTGTATCTTTGTCTCCCATCAGATACCGTTCATACCGCTTCTTCAGGGGAGAAAACGTGTGATCCTCCTGGATTACGTTGTGATGATGAGTGGTGTGACGGTGCAGGTCTCTGTCCGCCTCCACTGACAGATCCTTTACACAGCCCTGGGGCTCTTCCATTTGCTGGCTGCTGCCCAGAGCCTCCACCTCATATTCCCATAGTTCCAATTCTTCTCTTTCTATTCGTCTGGTGTTCTCTTGGCTTGAAGTCAAGACACCATCGCCATGGCCATCGTACCATCGCTCACACTCGTCATCATCCCCAAACATATCCGCTGTAATCCCTTCTAGATAGTCATATTTCTCATCCTTCAATGGTGTGGCTAAAATATTGACATCATCGTCGTCTTTATCCCTGCCCACCTTGTTTTGTTCCACTTCTTTTTCTACCTGGCTGACGTTTCCGTGGCTCAAAGTCGGCACACCATTGCCATCGTACCATCGCTCAAACTCGCCGTCGTCACCGAACATTTCCGCTGTCATCCCTTCTAAATAGTCTGTATCGTCACCAAACATTTCCGCTGTCATCCCTTCTAAATAGTCAGTATCGTCACCATACATTTCCGCTGTCATCCCTTCTAAATAGTCAATGTTCTTCTTGTCCTTTAGTGGTATAGCTAACAGTCTGACACCATCATCATCCTCATTGTCCTCCACATTTAGCTCCTTTTTAGGAGTGACCTCTCTTCCAAGTTCTTGTGATTGGGAAGTGGTGCACTGCTGGACAGATTTCTGTGGTCTCGAATTAATTACACTTGTCACAGACAAGTCGATCATACCTCTTTGCTGCTCGTCAGGATCCCCAGGTTTCAACTTCTTTAAGTGTGTCCTGGGATAACATCCTCTCTCAGGCTCATAATTGCAGTTTCTGTGGCAGACATTATTGGTCTCTAAAAGGGCATCGGTGCCGTCTGGACTTCTCCCAAAACTGCCACAATCCTCTGCATTGAGGTGTCTTTTCTTGGCATTTTGTTTAATGTCACTTTCCATCCCTACTTCCCTACTCTCTCAATACCATTAAAACAGATGTCCAAATACTTACTTTATATAGGAAACCCGAAACCCTTCCCATGTTTAACTGGTGTCATCCCTAATACATATGTCATGGATGACTGACATCCCCCTTTGCCCACTTTTCCATTTTATAGTAAGATATTATGTTGTTACGTGAACCTCGACCAATCATGGGGACCTGGCTGGAGATCACCTACTTATAATGTGGTTGGCCGAAATGTCATGTGAAGCTCACAAACCCACCAATCCTCAAGACATATGCCCATTTATACCCGTCTGATTGGCTATGGGCGTAAACACAGACTCACACCGTTTCATACTGTTTTTGACGTCACCCTGTTTCTTCAAGGGGTTTTCCATTGGATTACGTAAACACATGCACACACACTGAGTGACGTCATCACCCAGTTGATGACGTCACTCTGTGTTATTCCCGCTCATTTTACAGTAAGAGATTATGATGTCAAGGTTTTTCCAATTGGATGACGTAAACACAGACAGACATACCGGTAGATTTGTCTATAGGTACATTTTGACCCTACCCCATCTTGTTGAGCGGTGCTAATTGGCTCACTAGCCAAGCTTCGTGGAACGTGTCTGCCCAGAAGCAATCTTGTAAACTGCTTGACCAATCAGTGCCAAGTGTGTACATAGATCCTGCTAGTAGGCCACATCATGTTTTCACATTATTATGCTTTATACTTTTTGAAATATTTGACTTTAATTTTTAAATGGAAGTCAAAGGGGTTGTGATTGTGCTGGAACCTTGCCCAAATTTGGAGTAATACGCCATAGATACATCATAGACAACTGATGTCATAGGCTGGTCACATGAAATCTGAGATCCACACTGGAGACACATCACTGGAAGTTTTCCCTTTGTATCCAGATAATTGTCCTGCTCTTGTCTCAGGTGTGAAGACACCTGAGACAAGCGTTGTCTTTGTCAGACAACGCTTCAAAAGACCTTGAACCACTGTCTCTTTCCATAGAAATGGAGGGACAGAGCCACACCGTAGGAGTTGGAGACGTCAACTCTAACAATCTTCTGCCGGCCAAAGCTGCCGCAATACAGGAACTAACACACCCCATGCCAGAATCAATGCCTTTGTTGGAGAACAGAACAGAGCCGGACGTCATCACAGAACAGAGTTTATCCATGCTGTTTAGCCAAATTAAGACTGACACAGACACAGAAACAGAAACAAGTGTGGACCAGGAGATGGAGGAGAGCTCTGTGGACCAGGGAAACTCCACAGACTCTGCCTCCCTCTCTATCTCTATCGTCAGCCTAGAGCTGTCGGATGTGGACTCAGCCACAGGAAACTCCCTGGTTGTGGATGAGGCCCTGTCAACATCTTGCCCTACAGTGGGGGCAGAGGGAGGGTCTCCCAGTCTGAGAGCGGAGGAGGAGGTCATGGGAGCTACTCCTGCTGCTGATGAGGGTGCTAGTACCACTGTAGCTGCTGCTTTGGAGATGGAGACGAGCGTGCCGGCCTATTACCTGGTGAAGTGGATCACATGGAAAGAGAAAAAAACTCCCATCATCACCCAGAGTAAGAATGGACCCTGTCCTCTACTGGCTATAATGAACACCCTGTTCCTACGATGGAAGGCCGAACTCTCACCTCAGACTGAGGTTGTCACCACTGAAGACCTGATGGCGCACCTTGTATCGAGTGTGTTGTCTGTCACACCCAGAGAGAGTGCAGTAGGAATGGAGCTCAACTTCCAGCAGAACATGAATGATGCGATGGCCGTACTCCCTAAACTCTCTACAGGTCTGGATGTAAACATCGGTTTCTCAGGGGTGTCGGACTTTGAATACACTCCAGAGCTCATTGTGTTTGACCTGCTGGACATTGCATTGTACCACGGCTGGCTGCTCGACCCTCAGAGCCCAGAGATAGTTTCAGCAGTAGGGAAGTTGAGTTACAACCAACTGGTGGAGAAAATCATTGACTGCAAGCATTCAACAGACAGTAACAGAGTTAGAGAAGGTCGGATAGCAGAAACATTTCTGGAGTCCACAGCCACTCAGCTGTCTTACTATGGCCTACGTGAGCTGAACTCCTCAGCCAGAGAGGGAGAGATCTGTGTGTTTTTTAGAAACAACCATGTCAGTACCATGATCAAACATCAGGGCCATTTGTACCTTTTGGTAACGGACCAGGGCTTCCTGCATGAGGAGCACTTGGTTTGGGAGTCTCTCCACAACGTGGAGGGTGGTGGGAACTTCTGTGACTCTGAGTTCAGACTTTGTAATCCTACCCAGAGAGAGTCTGACATGCACACCGAAGACACGCTGCAGCAGCAACAACAGAGACAGATCGATCAAGACTACCTGGTAGCCATGTCCCTTCAGCAGACACAGGGAGTGACCTCTGATCCATTGAGCGACCTGGAGTTAGCAAGACGGCTACAGGAGGAAGAATATCAACAGCAACAGCAACAAAAAGAACAAGAAGAACAAGAAGAAGAAGAAGAAGAAGAAGAAGAGGAAGACCAACCCTAACCCTAACCCTAACCCTAGACCACAAAAGTACCTGCACTCATATTTTTTTCACATTTTATACTTTTGGTGAAATATTTAACTTTGATTTTATAAGTCAAAGGGACTGTGATCGCGTTGAAACCTTGCCCAAATTTGGTGTCATAAGTCATAGACGCATCATAGACGACTGAGGCCATGATGATTGATGTCACAGGCTGATCACACAAAGTCAGACATCCACTCTGGAGCAACATCATCGCCAGTCTTCTATTTGTAGCCAGGTAATCATATTGCTCTTGTCTCGGGCGTGAAGATCTTGTTTATTACATGTTTATTTTTTGTATACTTTTACAGTATCAGTAATAGACTCTAGCATAGTGTTCATAGGCAACTAAGGCCTTACTTCATTTGCAAATATTCATCCAAGAGCTAAGGTGGAGGCAAATCATTTTTCAGCTATAGCTGATTCCAGTACGGAGCCCCAGGGAGTGGCTCTGCTGACCTCAGACAAACAGAAAGACTCTTCACTGTCAGACGGTGGGCCAGAGGGCTGTGACCCACCGTCTGTTGCCATTGCAATGGAGGGGGCGAGCCACAAGTCAGGCGAACTGTCAGGTGTAGGTGTTGGATACTCTGACTCCCACATTCCTCTGACTGACAAAGCTGCCACAACACAGGAAGCAACACAACCCATGCCAGAAGCAATGCTGTTGTCAGAGTATGGAACAATTCCAGTCACCACCACAGAAGACAGTTTGTGTGTTCGGCTGAGTCAGATGAAAACTGACACAGACGCAGAAACAGGTGTGGACCATGAGATGGAGAATTCCATGAAGCAGGGTCCCACCCCGGACTCTGCCTCCCTCTCTATCGCCAGCCTGGAGCTGTCAGATGTGAACTCAGGCACAGAAAACTCCCTGGTTGTGGATGAGGCCCTGTCAACGTCTTGCCCTACGGTGGGGGCAGAGGGAAGTTCTCCTAGTATGAGAGCGGAGGAGGAGGTTATGGTAGCTACTGCTGCTGCTGATTGGGGTGCTACCACCACTGTGGCTGCTGCTGGTGCTGCTTTGGAGAACGAGCCGTGCATGCCGCCGGCCAATTACCTGGTGAAGTGGATCACATGGAAAGAGAAAAAAACTCCCATCATCACCCAGAGTAAGAATGGACCCTGTCCTCTACTGGCTATAATGAACACCCTGTTCCTACGATGGAAGGCCGAACTCCCACCTCAGACTGAAGTCGTCACCACTGAAGACCTGATGGCTCACCTGGGAGAGAGTGTGTTGTCTGTCACACCCAGAGAGAGTGCAGAAGGAATGGAGCTCAACTTCCAGCAGAACATGAATGATGCGGTGGCCGTACTTCCTAAACTCTCTACAGGTCTGGATGTAAACATCGGTTTCTCAGGGGTGTCGGACTTTGAATACACTCCAGAGCTCATTGTGTTTGACCTGCTGGACATCGCATTGTACCACGGCTGGCTGCTCGACCCTCAGAGCCCAGAGATGGTTTCAGCAGTAGGGAAGTTGAGTTACAACCAACTGGTGGAGAAAATCATTGACTGCAAGCATTCTACAGACAGTATCAGAGCTAGAGAAGGTCTGATAGCAGAACGGTTTCTGGAGTCCACAGCCACTCAGCTGTCGTACCACGGTCTATGGGAGCTGAACTCCTCGGCCAGAGAGGGAGAGATCTGTGTGTTCTTCAGAAACAACCACTTCAGTACCATGATCAAACATCAGGGACATTTGTACCTGTTGGTAACGGACCAGGGCTTCCTGCACGAGGAGCACTTGGTTTGGGAGTCTCTCCACAACGTGGAGGGTGATGGGAACTTCTGTGACTCTGAGTTCAGACTGTGTAATCCTACCCAGAGAGAGTCTGACACGCACACCAAACACGAAACTAATCAACAACAAAGACAGATCAATCAAGACTACCTGGTAGCCATGTCCCTTCAGCAGACACAAGGAGTGACCTCTGCAGACAAAAGGAGCGACCTGGAGTTAGCAAGACAGCTACAGGAACAACATCAGGGACCCAGAAGACGACGAAAGAAAGACTCTAAGAGTGTGTTCTCTTGTGTTATAGTATAACGTCTCTACCTTCTGTCTGCAACGCATGCACACGCACGCGCACGCATGTATGATTGTACGCACGCACACACACACAAAAAGCATCTTCCAGCCAAGCCACTCAATGGCAAACTTCCTGTATTAATCTAGATAGACACTACTGCCAAAGTGCTTCCTGTAACAACAGACAGACAGACAAACAACCCAGAATAAGACAAACAACCCAGGCAGGTCTCGACCAAGCACAGCAGGGACTGGTAGATTATCAGCCATACAGTACAAACATTTAGAGGACATTGATGTACATGCACATGTGCTGTTGGATTTTGTATTTTCATCTCCCTGTGCACAGCAAACAGGTACTCCCTGTGTGATAATTGATAATATTTGTCTGTACAAAATGTCTGTACTAAGGTCTGGTCAATGCTGGAATCAATGAGCACCTTTAGGTGCAAGGTTTCTGGTGGGACTTTGTAAATTGTGTTTTGATTACAATGTGTCCTAATAAACAAAATGCATTTTCAGAGAAATACAAAAAAATACAAAATGTAACAGTATAAAACTTAAGCTGGTAAATGGGTACTCTGACAACCCACCTGAACATGTATTTTCTGTTAATTACAGACCTGGAGAGACAGGGATGATTACTATGACGATATAGAGCTTTTTTAACCTTTTAACAAAAACACTTTTTGTTTTAACCATAACATATCATCCTACCTTTTTAATATCAATTGAAGTCATTTCTGCACAACTGTCAACTTTAACTTCAGTTTCCACATGGCACCAAACATATTTGAGACCACTTGGATGAGTTGTGGGGGCACAGAGACAGGAGGCTTTGAGGAAATATTAGTTGGGTGGCTCTCCCACATGTTAGCTTACCCACTTGTGTTTGACCTTTGGTGTTACTGAGTGTCTGGCTTATGGATGTCTCCTTGCAGCCACAAACTTGTCAGTTACTGTAGATAGGTGGCCTCAGCAGCCTTTTATTTATACCTGTAACTCAGGAGAAAGCATGCTCAAGTATTGCTCGAAGTTTGCGATTTCCCCAATTTCCTGGACTGTTTTACTTTATTGGGGATTAAAAAGGAGATTCAACTAACAGACTTTATTATAAATAAATACTAGGCATTATTAACCACATACCGTAAATACTAGGCATTATTTACCCATCTTCTTCCGGGAACAAGCAGCCAGGTAGCTCAAAACAAAGACAAATTAATTCATATAATTTAAACCAATAACTACATAATAATTACACAATGTAAACAACATGTGCATAGTTACTCATAATAAACAATTATAAACAAAACAAACTGGTTGTGTGTATTTTAAGTCAGTGAGTGGTGAGTGTGTGTAGTGTATTCTTAGCTTAATAATTGTGTGTGTGTGTGTGTGTGTGTGTGTGTGTGTGTGTGTGTGTGTGTGTGTGTGTGTGTGTGTGTGTGTGTGTGTGTGTGTGTGTGTGTGTGTGTGGGCACGGCTATCACACCAGCTCTCTGAATATGTTGTAATGTTATGCTGCTCTATGTGCTGAGCACCATACAGAGCACTTTTATCCAGCTGTGACTGTGACCTTTCCAAATAATATTTGGAGAAATCCTTTAGCATAATCTGCCATCTCTGCACTGAAGCACCGAAGCAATGAGGCAATAATTACTGGAATCTACAGTATATCAGACGAAATGTCAGCGGTCTTAAGATTGGGAAGCCAGTTGACAATTGGACAACAAACGTTACAATTGCGTAAAGTCAGAAGCAGTGCTGTGCTAGCTTCCACTTCTATACTCAGTAAAGTACCTCAAAAGCACGCTCAAGCTTTAAACTTAAAGGACAACTCTGCCCTAATTAAAATCTAGGCTAATTTTCCTACTTATATTGATCCAAAATTACTGTCCAATTACTGTCCATCCATACTGTTAGGCAGAAATGCCCCTGTTGTCCAGTCTCAGCAGAACCCAGCAGCCCTCATAGCATAGAGTGGAGTCTATAAGCCTATCGCTTATACACTATTTGTTGTGGTCAAACGTGATTTTGTTTTTCATGAATGTGTTAGTTGTCATTACAAACACATCCATGCCTTGGTTGTCCCACAAAAGCCACCACAGTCTCATAAATCATGTTTTGGGGTGAGTGTTCGGCCCAACTGCCAAATGTGACTGTACTGGTCAATTACAGCGTGTCTTTTTCGGGACTTGGAAAAACACATAAGAGCATAACATCTGTTTAGCTGAGTGTGGCGGCTCGTGTGGGACAATGATAGCAGCGATGCTTGTGTAATGACAACTAATAAGAGATTGATCAGAGAAAAAAACACACTTTTTAACGCAACAAATAGTGTAAATCAATAGGCTTATAGGTTCTACTCTATGCTATGAGAGCTGCTGGGTTCTGCTGGGGAGACTGGACAACAGGGGCATTTCTGCCTAATAGACCCCATGGCATGGACGGTAATTTGGGATCAATATAAGTAGGAAAATGAGCCTAGATGTTATTTAGGGCGGAGTTGTCCTTTAAGCATGATTTACTTAGTCGTAAGATGGTGTCCATCCATCTTCAACCGCTTATCCGGAATCGGGTGGCGTAAGATGGTGTCCTGTACTGAAAATAGCTGATCTACAAGATCACAATGCTTGATTTAAATCATCTATTTATTGAGTATGATGGAGTATGTATTATGGGCATTATGCTTAGCCACCATAACCTTCTTGTATTTGTTTAATTGCACTTTCTCTTTGGTTACAGAATGATTACATAAGATGCTGCAAGGTTTGTATGGATTTTGTAAAGCAATTAGAAGAGCCCTTGAAAGTCCAAATCATTATAAGATAATGTCCTAAAAAAGAAAAGGGAATGAAAAAATATAGTATATCAATGAAGAAAGAAGCAAAAAAAAAAAGCAACATACCATTGAACATTTTTCTTTGTTTTGGACGAAGCAAATGCAGATAGGTCATGGCAATTATATGATCTCTTATACAACTAAGATGAGAGGGCATGAGGAAATAGTGAAGTCAAATAAAATTGAGCCCATTCACAATTTGGTATTGGTCCACATAAGCTGTGCAAACGTTGATTGATTGAAGGTAAAGACATGGCAGTACAATTCAGATTCACAGACAGTCTACAAATAGGATTTAAACCCAAGAATGGCTTTATTACATTGGGGTCCTTTGAACTGAATTAATTGAAACTAACAACTGCTTTGGTCATTTCTGTCATTACTGCCCCATAGAGTTTTGTTTCACCACTGAAGTAATAATAGAACTAATTCATGACTGTTGGGTGAAAACTGCTGCAAAAATCTGCGATGTTGTTTTGACAGCCAACCTCATAAAACCTTCCCTTTAAACCATGGGCAACTGGTGGCCCAGGGGCCACATGCGGCCCTCACCTTCACTTAATGCGGCCCGCAAGTTAATATCTGAATACTGAGATATTATTGTTCAGCTGATACAATTCCAAACATGCAAACATGTCTGTATCATAGACTGTAGAAAAATATGGACGAAGCGACGCCATTGGTTTCTATGCAGCGCAAATGGCCCTTTTCCACCCCTTGAAATGGGTGTCGCCATCATAGAAATAAATAGAATTGTAAAAGCACCAGAGATGCTATTGGCTGCCAACGGTCACGTGCAACGCAAGGATACTCGGGAGAATGTGTTGAGCTCTGCCGAAAATATCGCAGACGAAGAAGAAAACGTGGACCGCCCACAAGCCAGCCAGCGAAAAACAAATCCATTATGGCTGACACAGACGGACCGCAGTGACAGTAAATGTCCGAAAAACTTTTTCATTTTACCACGGAGATTTGTGCACCGAACGTTTGGACTGCAGCCGCTGCTAACCTAACCGGGCCGTCTAGGACTCTGTACCACGCATTGGAAGCCTTGTTGAGGACTCTACTTTTGAAAGTGCCCGTGCAGTTCCGCAGGGTCTTATAATAATCCAGTTGTCCACTAGACTTGTCACAAAGCAAAGAGGCATTCGTCTTTGAGAAATATGCATGTGTTTATTCATATTTATTAACAGGGATTTGTGATGTTTATAGGACTGAAGTTGCACTAATAGTTTTCATTCACACCTCTTAACAAAAGCTGTCGACAATGTCAATGTGACACCTATGTTAACAATGCGATTAATGTAGGAATGGATGCAATATGCATATGAATTGTCCATTGTGACTACAGTCTATGATTGTGACATGCTAAGTAGGCTACAGTAGCGAGAAGCTGGATTAATGAATTGATTTGTGAACTAATTATTGAGCTGACATTATGCAGTATCGTGGGTTAATTATTCCTTCAGTCAATTTCATTCTGGTTTATATTTTGGAAATAAAATGTGAGATCAACCAATGCCTATTTGTGTGCGTTCCTATGCTAATTTGTGTGAAATTTGTATGTGTGAATTTAAGTGCTAACTTTGTGCAGACTGTTCTATTAACAATTATACTGTAGCCTCTGTCGTTTTCAAATGTTTTAATTAATACCATTTGGCGAGGCGCTAAATGTTGAGTGTTTCTTTTGTTTAGTTTTATATTCTATTATAGGCTATACCACTTTATATACGAGTGGTTACTTGGGGGAAATACATTATTATACTAGCCGTTGTGAACACATAGTGGCCCTCTCCATCATCAAAGTTGCCCACCCCTGCTTTAAACCATTAAAATCATATTCAGCTTACGGCCCCCAAAAGGACTGTGGTGACCGCGGTCACGACAAGTCCACAATCTCTGACTACAAATACATAATGACTTCAGGACGTTGTGTAACACTATCCAATGCTCTCAAACATAGCATTACCCTCCCTCTCTCATTAGCATGGTTTAGGCTAAGTTCTACTGCAAAAGTGGTTTCAAGGGTTATTTTGTTTTCTGATTCCTGTGCTTCTGACTCGGGAGTTGAAAACAATTCTTATTGTCCCCTATCATCTCCCTGTGTAAATACAACATTTGCAATAATGTTCATAATATACTTTGCTTGTACGTTACTGTTGCAGGGGGATTGAAGCAATTGGAACTCTCCCAAAGGGCAGGATGGCTCTGTTCCAGTGGCAGAGAGTGTTTCAGTGTCTATCTAATATAGACTATCACATTAAACTGTAATGTACACAGAGCTATTTTAACAAGCGCAGTGACCATGGATGTCTGCGAGCTGAAATATCTGAACCGCTGTGTATAAAATGAGATTCTGCATGACTGGACTCCGCCATCAAAGTCACCCCCGAGTGACTCCGAGGTCCATCTACACACAAATGGCCACAAATCCGCTTATCAAATGGCAATTCTGCCTTCGTTTTCTGGTCCTTGGTTGCCATTGCTCTGTACCACTGTGACACATCTTGCTTATTATCTAAGGCCCGTCCTGTAAAACTAATGAAATGATATTTTATTATAATTTTATTTATAATTTTATAATAATAAATTAATACCTCAGTAGTGAAACAAAACAATATGGGGCAGTAAAAAATAACTATAGTCACTATAACCAAATAAATATCCAAGAGACGTCAACCTTCGGTCTTGGCCATAGTATTCAGAATTCCATCTGTTGCAGGCTATATTAGGCTAGGCTATAAGGGAAAGCGTAACTGCACACTATTGTTTCCTTATTGATCAAACAGGCTGTCAGTGATGTTGGTTGTAATTACATTGTACATTTGAGCCTTACAATATGGTAACCATGGTAACGTGGAACCTGTGAGGTCGGATCTGCATGGAAATGGTGCGCGCACAATGTGTGTTCATGCGCATGTGTGTGAGTGTGTATTAGAATATTTGTGAGGGAGGGTCAAGGATTAGGCTTAGACGTTTAGAGAGTAGGTTTAGGGGTTGCGGTTGGAGATACCCCTGATTTATTCTTAGTTAGAAAATAGCCAATGTAAGATTATGGTTCATTTTCGATTCATACGATCGCCTTCCTCAAAGGTTGACGTCCTCACAAGAATGTAGAAACACTTTTGTCTCTGGTCCCTTCTGGAAGTCAAACAAACAACAAATTCTAACTAACATCCGCAAGAGAGCATAATATACACAGTACAATCCCCAAGGTTAATTCATCCATTTGAAATTTCTCAAGAACGTTTTTCAATGCACGAAAAAAAAAAGCTTTTGAAGGCATTAACCGTCCATTTGGTTACATTTGGCTACAATTTCTAAACAATCACACGCGATGTTCACATCGGTGTCTCTGCTGTGATCTTCAGCTAGTTTATCTACTGTGGAATGCTTGCTGAAGGATGAACCCCCTTTCCTTTATAGCGCCACCTGTGGCTGAAAAGGTTCTACTTGCACGCAAGATGTCTCTATATAGGGACTCGCCTCCCCCACGGGTGAGCTAGAGGCTTGTGCATCTAATGTCAGGCCCAAGGGGTTGACTGCCATGAAACTTGCCGAGTTCATTCATGCTCCCTGGAGCATGAACCCTGACCCTATGAGTGACACCATGATGACAGGTTCTCAGGCCAATGTGGGAATGCCATGAAACAGCAATCTCATACAAGATATACTGTAATCTAGAACCTGGTGTGGCCTTTACTACGAATATGGTTCTTGTTTCTGACTAAGTGTTCAGAGAGTTCACAGCAGAGTCATCATGCATGTTGAACTTGTAACGGCTAACGGGAAGTCATTATGATGATGGTGAAAAATTAAAAAGCTGGACTGCAGTGGTTCTCAATGTTTTACTTAAGTAAAAGTATCAATACTGCAGTGTAGAAATAATCTGTTAGGCAGAAGCCACACCAAAGTACCTATGAGGGTGGATTCCCCATTCTGCCAATGCATTTCAATGGGAAGGGGGCGGTTTCATGCCAGTAGAGGATATCTGCGTGCCACGCCGACCTTGCGTTTATGCTGGGGCAGATACATTCTCAGTTTTTTCCCCCTCTGTCCAATCGGGTGAGACGATGGTGGAATGGCGAGGGTTCTGGAAGTGACTGACAGGCGCAGCGCTGTCTTTGGGACAGACTGCGCTCTCTGCGTTTTATTCAGCCGCGCACCAAAAGAGTTTATCCGCTGGCGACCATACTTTGGTCTGGGTGCAGCCTTACAAGTAAAAGTCCGGAATTCAAAATGTACTTGAGTAAAAGTACAAAAGTATTGGCATCAAAATGTACTTAAAGTATCAAAAGTAAAAGTAGGGCCTACTCATTATGCAGAAATGTCCCTTTTCGAAAGTTTTCCAATGAATAAAATGTATTAAAATCATTTGAAAATAGCAGATCTACAAGCTTGAGTTGCAACTTTTTTTTTGATTGTATTTCGTAGATCGGTTATTTTCAAATGGCTGAAATGTATAGGGCGTAAGTGATTTGTAATTATAATCAAAATCTACAATGTAACTAATAACTAGTGGACCCTGATGAAGGTCATAGGCCTAAAACGTGTTGGTCATCTGCATTTTTTTTACATTTCCCTTGCTATGAAGTAAAATAAAATACTGAACAGAGCTGCCTTTTTAAGTTCTCCACATCATCTGTGCACTTTCCTGGATACCCTTTTAACGGAAGTGAACTTGAACTTTTTTGTCTATCAATCAATGGAGTAAAAGTACAATATTTGCCACTGAGATGTAGTGGAGTGGAAGTAAAAATACTCAAAATTGGAATGCCATTTGAAAGCCTAAAAGATGCAATTAAGACTCATGGGACAACGGGAAGCTGAATGACGAACCATTACATTGGTTTAATTCAGCTTGCTTAAAGGTTCCTGTTCTCTTCATGATGGTTGTGTGGCCCCAGTGTCCAGACCACGGTGTTCAACACACATTCTTTGGTCGGGGTGTTGCACTTGCCATCATTTCACAGCTATGCACAGGGAACTGCTTATGAAACTCAAAACAGCCTGCTGCAGGAAAAATAAGCTGTTGAAAAGGGCAGTTCGAGGATCTGTGAGAAAAAAAAGGGGAACGTTTCTTTACTTGGTTTGCGAAAGCTTCCGCTCCCTAACTGCCGAGGATATGATGCATGATCGGTGTAACAAAAAGAATTCGTCCAAGAGTCAAATCAGGGAATAGTATCCAGAGGGGATAATGTTGTATTGATGAGGATTGAGGATGTCAGGGTGAGATCAGTGCTTAACTGGTGAATTATGTCTTACCTGCAAGGACCACAGTGCCAGCCAGTAGATGCCGCTGGCCAATGGGATTTGGCCCATTGGCCTGCATCACTATATGCGTCATCGCTGTGATAACAGCAAGACATTACCTTAAAAGAAAAGCTTATACATAATCATTAAAAAAGGTTTGTATGGACCTCTACACCTGCCTCCACTCACTGGACCCTATTTCTACTACTCTTGCTTTCAAGCTTGTTGTCCTCCTCCACCCCAACCTCCTCCTTCGCTCTCGATTCTCGCTCTTCTTCCCTCTGTCTCTGTTTCTCTAGGAATTCAGGGGAGCAGTGACGGAGCAGAGACGACTGGACGCCCCTCCTTGAGACTACACCCCCACCCTGAGTCTCGCCCTATCCCCCACATTCATCTCATTAGGTTTTTGTTAAACCTAAGTAGAGGTGTGGTCTCTTACTAGTGAAGTGCACATAAAAAGAAAAAAAAGGGTTAACTCAAAAGTTAAATTAACACTGTGTATTTTGCTGTGTTGGTCCCAGCAGAAAAAAAGTACACCACCGAATGAAAAGCCCTTTTGGATTTTTGTTTTTGGGCTTTTATGTCTTTATTGGATAGGACAGTAGACAGGAAATGGGGGTGGGGGGGGTGACAAAGGTCGTCCGGATCGGGAATCAAACCGGCGACGCCGTCAGGCATTAGTGCCTATGTGGTATGCGCCTGGACCAGTAGGCCGGCGGGCGTCCAACCCTTTTTGGAACTCTTAAATGTTTTTGGTGTGGCGTTCAGCCTTCATTAGGTGAAACTAGGCAATGTGGGCCACATTAGTAAGCATTATATCCATTGTGTGCTAGTTCCTCCTGGAGGGTGCCAACAGATTGCCTCATTAAACCAGTAATCATCACACCACGCACATCACAAAGAGACTGGCGTTCACACAACTGACACTCATCCTGGAGGAACACTGGGCGAGGATGATTTCAAATAACCAAGCATGTCTGACATTTGCTTAGTTTCTGTCATTACAGTTCTAATAGCTTGTAGATCGGCTATTTTCGGTGCACAGCGCTGTGCGACGAACTATAAATCAGGCTATTGCCAAATACAGGTTGCAGCAAATGTTGGATAATGAAATTGCAGGATAAGCAATAATAAATACAAGTATATCTCCTCTAAACACTTATTCCGTGCGTGTATGTGTAACAAGTGAATTACTGTAGAACAGCTCTCTATAGCAGCTCTCTTCAGAAAATAGCTGAACAAACGTTATCGTGGAGAAGATTGTGTAAAATACGGAACACACTCTTGCCGAACATTGATGTAATAAAAATGCACTTTGAGTGAAGAGAAAACAATGCAGTGGGTGAGCATGATACATGCAGAAATTGATTTCGGCACATTTCACCGCTGACATGCCCTGCCTCTGATGGCTAATCTCATCTCATTCTGAACACAAAACAGGAGAGGCAGAAAAACTGAAATAAACACAAAGATCTGGGCGTCAACAATCAACAACTGCCTGTCACTCACGCCGCAGGTGGATGCAGCTGTCACACGTCGCCTCCCTTGACGTGGGCCCTGAGTGCTAATTCATTTTGGTTGTCTTATAGCGAGGCGAGGGCCACGCTCTGGCCCCGTGGGGAATGGTCCATACCTCCAGCCTTCGTGAGCTGCTAAGGGGAGGCCACTGCGACAGCTGTGGCGGTGTGTCGCCAGTCGGCACGACCGATCTCATTTCCTTGCCTCACTTAAGGGACTAACGGGGGCAATTCCCCTGTTTTTTCCCCTTGCATTCTACCCCTTCTGTTCCCCAGATGAGGCTGTGTCGGCCTCACCTGGGTTTAACAGGGCATGTTACCAACAGATGGAGAGGAGGAGAGTGAGAGCGATGGATGGAGACAGAGAGGTAATGAGAGAGCCAAACCAGCAGAGAGCGAAGAGAGAGAGAGAGAGAGAGAGAGAGAGAGAGAGAGAGAGAGAGAGAGAGAGAGAGAGAGAGAGAGAGAGAGAGAATAAAAAATAAAAATGCTTGCCAGAGCTTTAGAGAGAATGTCAAAGTGAGAGAGCCTGTGAGACAATGATGGAGCAGCCAGGAGCAAAAAAAATAAAACAGTAGACTGCAAATCAAAATCAAAGTCGGCTGTTAGCATATCAGGGAAGATGTGCAGGAATGCGAAGCGGGGCTTTAATGGATCTTGCCCATCCACCAATCAAGTGTGTCCCTAGCGGAACAACCCACCAGCATAATAAACCTGCTCTCCTGAGGCGGACCGACACTTTGAGCCAAAGCAAGGCGTTGCAGGGCAGGCCAACAAGCTCCTGCTGTTGAATATGGAGCTTTGAAGGCTTTCAGTGCCGGCCAGCCATGGGGCCCCTCTCCAGAGCAATTGTTCTCAGCCTGTTTATGCAGGCAAACAACGCATTAGGTTTAGCGTTTAAAGGTTCATCTACAATCCTTATTTATTTTACAGTAGTTTATTTTTTACAGTAGTCAATTCTTTTTGGCCCCTTTTCTCCCCAAGGCAAATTTCGTCCAGAAAGGCATCCTTGCCTCTAAAGTCTTTATTTTGTCCCCCAAGAGATGTTCCAGGTGGTCTTTTTTTCAAAAGATGGAATATATTACATTTTGCGTCCATTTGTCCTACCTGACCAGGGCTTCAGACAGAAGCGATCGGATAAATTGTTAATATGCGCCCCCACCAGAAGGATGCTGCCTCCGAGCCACCCATTTAGACTGGGAACGCATTATTATGCTTTATTTTGTGCGTTGAGTATTGAAAAATAGCTCACAGCGCGGCACCGAGTGCTGTGCTGCGAGCTTGTAGTTCTGCTATTTTTGAAAAATCTTGAAAATGTGTGCAAGTCTTTGAATATTGAATAGTTGGTCTTCCGTGCAATATGCAGCATCAGACTGAGCAGAGACAATGGGCCAACCGCCACCATTGTTCATGTCTAGTGCTTTCACAATGTTACAGACATGATACAGACGGTGCATTGGCCACTGGATTGGATGTCAACATAGCCTTGGCAGGGACTCAACTCCATAACTCACTGCAAAAAATAAGTAATAATGTAAATACTTAGCTGACACTAAAAGGTTTACGGTTTCATAGCTGATGTGTAAGATAAGGTGTTGTATGAAAACACAGACCATAACTAGGCCTACATGTCTGGCATTTGTAACAAAACAAAATAGCCTTCAAGAGACAATAAGGTGCCTGCACACCCTGGTAGCCAAAGTGCAATTTCTTTTCATTCTGGACGCAGAGAAATGAAAACCAAAGTATTGGCCTTCTTCAGGGTATATGTTTTATTTTTTTAACAAACCAAGCAGATTGAAAATAGTTTGAGATTCACTGAGTCGTGATGATATTACAGTAGTTGTGCTTTTCTGCTACAATAAACATGCATGGGGCATACATAGGGCATACATATTTAGGAGGCGCAGCTTGCCCCTGTCAATATGTCAGCTGCTTTGACATGAAGGACGACTTGGAAAGTACCCTGCAAGTCCTGGACCAATCTAGCCTCTTCACAGGAGTAAAACTTTATTTTGTAGCCTAGCTGTATGAAAAATTGTTTTTTTGCATTTTGAAAAAATGAGATTAAGTGATAAGGGTGATGTACGAGCAATTAAACGTGCAGCCAAGCTGCATACAGACATTGTTTCCCTGCAATTAGCAAGCACTGCAACAAGCTACAGCTGTGCAGGGCACAAAGGTTTTAATTATGGTCTTGAGCAGTCACAGGGTAGGTGGTCAATACAATCACTTTCCCTGCTGAGCTGAGCTGAGCTGAGCTGAGCTGAGCTGAGCCACTTGTTATTTAAAATCACACCCGGTGTGAAGTGAGCGGTGCCTTTGAGTAGATCCTTTCACTAAGCTATTATGAATTCTTGTGTTGTTCATTAATTTCAAGGCTGCTTAACTCTTTTAGTGCGCTGCATTGCGCCGCCTAATCCAATACATTCTCACATCTTTGAAGACCATGGAAGCGAAAACGTTTTTTTGCCGCTAAATCGCCGCAAATCGGGCCTCTAAAGGCTTCTAAAAAAAGCCTATAGCCATCTGTTAGCGCTCTTCATCCGGGTCATGTTCATTCCACTGGTCAACGTGAAATGAAAATCCACTGCTGCGTGGGTACCCGTATGTTACAGCGGTGGGCTATGGGGAATGTCTGGCACTTTGGCGGCCTCTTGTGGCCCTTGGCAGTTAACAAGTTTAACAGCGCCACTTGGTCACCCTGCGGTATTGCAGCTATTGAGACCATCCTCATACATAAAGACATACAGTACACACTCGGCCAAATGGTGGAGCGCTTGTCACCACTCAAAAACCTGTAATAGACCTGTAAAAGTTTGCCCTAAGGGTGGTGCAAGAGTTTACGGGAAAATCAGTAGGGAAGTCATCTAAGTAGCATGAGAAGTATAAATGACATTGAATGGCAATTCATTAGTTTAACCCTGCAAGGCCCAGCGTTGCTTTTTGGCAACGTTTTTTAAATCATTTTTTTAAAAAAATTATAATTAGTTTTCCTGTTCTTTTTTCACATTAACGTCACCATTAAATCCTATTGTTTAGTATTACAATGCCATTGGCCACGATATTTGCATATAAATACCCCCCACAGAGAATGCCATTCACACCTCCCAGAGAAGTTGAAATTCCAGCGTCTGGACGAACAACATCTCACTTTTTAACTGAAGCTATTCCTCACTAAAACATAAGTAAAATGCCTGTAATATTGTTTTTCGTGATCATTAGAATGTCTAGAACATGTACATATGTTATTATTGTGAAAAATATCCCCAAAATGCAAATTAGAGCATGATTTATGATTTATGGCTATAAAACCTTACAAAAAAATTATACATTTTTTAACATTACATTTCCTGTGATTAGGACTCCTTCAACAGCATCTGATTTTTTTTTTCTTTTTTCTTTTTGGCCAGTAGAAATTAATTCGGGCCTTGCAGGGTTAAGAGATGTCTCGTATGGGTTTAAAATGTGTGCACGTGGAAATTGGTGGCACGTAGAGGAACGTTCATGGGGTCACCTAAGTAATTAGGGAAACATGGACAGACCAACCGATATAACAACCCTCACAGAGAACACTACCCCATCCAGATTAGTGGATCTTTTTGCAACTTAATATGCTTGACTGTTCCTACTGTACCTAAACTATTATAAGGTACTGTGGTGTTGTTTATATAAGGTACTGGCAGCTACTGATAAATGCTGATGGTGTATATAATATGCTAAGCTTATTATGTAAATTGTACATGCTGCTCCATTTTTTATTATCCTATTAATATGTTTTCTCTTTTTCTCTATTTCTCTTTCTTTGTTCCCCTTTACTATTGTTATCATTATTATCCATGCTGCTACATTGTCTGTAGGAAGCCAAACTAAAATAAGTTTTACTGTGCACAAGATGTAACAAACCTTGAACCCTTAATCCTTGGAGCCCTTAGAACATTATGGCAAAGCAAAGGGAATGTTATGTTGCCATATTCTGCTGCAAGTAACTATAGACTGTCTGCATGGGAAGTCATTCACTAAAGGTGTGTGTGGTCACGGTGGCAACATTTTGACCTTTTGCATGTGTACTGTAATAGTGCATGTGTACTGTCCTTTACCCTGACCTTAATCAGCAATTGCTTTCCTTGTTTTCA